>NC_033794.1:126608288-126628424 GCF_001876935.1 Asparagus officinalis
CCTCGTTAACTATCGAGTTGTCTTTGATCGCAACAAAGTCACCTCCACGCACAAAATACCTAATTTAGTAAGGGAAAAATATATAATTTTTTTTTTCGGTAGAAAAGAGAATAATTAGGAAAGGGGAAGAAGGCAGAACCCTAACCCTAGAAGTTAACAAAGTCGAGCGAAAGATTTCACGAACTGGAGAACTAATTTTTTTTTAATTTTAAAAAATCTTTTTTTCCCCGATTCCTACGATTTGGCAGTTAAAATCAATGAGGAAAGGGAGTCCTAGGGTTTTTGCCTCCCTCCTGCTTATTTTTTCCCGCTTGAGGGAGAGTGGCTTGAAGCTGGGATTGCGAAATTGCGAACGGGTCGGGTCGGGTTAATTTGACTAGATTCAGTAAGTTCTTGCAACCCGACCCGTTTAAGTAACGGGCTGGGAGTAACCTGTGTCCAGCCCAATTGGACGGGACGGGACGAGCAGATCACTTTGTTTGGGCTGTTTTAGGGAAGTCAATTTATGTCCATACCCATTTACCCAGCTATTATTTGGCTCGTTCAAAACCTACCCATTTAATTAAATGGGTCTAAACGGGCGGGTCTATTTTACATCCAATTAAACGGGTGCTAAATGGGCATTCTATACCCGCCCACCCGACCTTATTCCCAAAACAAAACCCTAAAAATCCCGTCGTTTCTCTCTGAGTCTTAATCCCTCCTCCTCCGTCTCAATCCCTCCTCCTCCGCCTCCTCCTCCTCCTCCGTCGCCTCAATCCCTACCCCAATCCCTCCTCCTCCGCCTCCTCCTCCGTCGCCAGTCGCCTCAACCGCCTCTCGATTCCTCCTCCGCCTCCTCCTCCACCGCCTCAAGGCCCTCAACCGCCTCTCGAACCCAGAGCTTCCGACGCCAATCGCGCCTCCTCCGCTACCTCAACCGCCTCAAGGCCCTCAACCGCCTCTCGGATCTAGGTATTCCCTTAAAAATTTGACCGTTCCTTTGAGTTCGATTGAGTTCGATTGATTTCAGTTTTGTTTTGTTTTGGCGTCTGGGTTCATCAGTTTTGTACTGTAAGAGAAAAGATTTTACTTGTTATTGACTGTGTTATCTCATATCGGCATAGGAAACCGAGCATTTTGGCAAGACAGGTGACCTTGGCCAAAAAATTGTGGGATTTCAGCGAAAAGCTAGTTAATTAGATTCTTCATATAGTTATAATATGCTTGTCGTGGACTTATTCTTGCTGTGGTAGCTTGATATGAAACCGATAGTTTTTTTTTTAATCTACTGAAGGTTATGCGATACAAGCGTTATTAAGGATGTTAGTTAACTCTGCTATTCTGTTATCTGCATAATTGCGCTTATGATAAATGCTGGGAATGTGCAAAGTGAATAATTCCCTTCTATGTGCATATTAGAATCTTGGTATATATTTGTATTGTTTATGGTGCTAATAATTTTGTTTTTCAGCGAATGTGAAGGGTATATTCCTGAAATGTGCGACATTAACACTAGCTAGTCACATATTACTTTTGTAAAGAGTTACATACTGCCGGTATACTTTTGTAAAAAATTTGATATCAAACATAGAAGCCAATCATTTCTCAAAATGCATGAAACTTCACCATTTTCAATCTGGGAAGCCACATAGAGAAGGAAACAAGCTTCACAATCCGCAGAAAATCACACACCATCAAGTAATTTACAGTTTCATTTCATGCAATTGTAGGGGAAAAACTATAGGTGGAACAGAAAATACATCATATGCGTATGAAATATATTGAAAAACAACCAAGTTGGAATTTATGGGTTACTGAACCTTAGCTCTTCATTTTTACAATTGTGTTAAAAGATGAAAAAAAAAAGTACCTTATCAAGTCAGATTACTCTCTCTCTCTCTCTCTCTCTGAGCAGCAGTCAAGTCTGAAAGGAAACAATACAGAAAAATGAATTGAGTGAAGCAGTGTACACCTTATTAAAAAATTTGAGCCAATTAGAAAATTATATCACTTTTCCTAATTTCAGACTCGACTAAGGAGAATAACCTGGTGATATCACGCAATTTGACTTGATAGATATTGAAGCGTCTCAAGTATAGAATGTTTATTTTAATCATATCATTCTTTGTTGCTTCATGTTTTATTGTATTCTGCATTTAAACTTGTGTAAAATCCACCTTTAGGCAGCAGTGTAGAAGTTCAAAATGTATTGACTGAGGATCAGAACTTTAGTTGAACTATTTTTGTTTCCTAATGTATTATCTGAGGGATTGAATGTAGAATTTCCTAATGTATTGTTCATGATTGTTATTTGTCATATGTTTTCTGTCACTTTTATTTTGCTTGGTTAAAATTTAAAAGTTTCTCTATTATGTGTTTACTACCAAAATTGATGTGCTATTAACTTTTCAGATCTTGATGGATACAGCACATGAATTGTTCATCTTACGCACTATATGATGAGAAAATTTCAAATTTAGCAGCTTTAATGTGTGTATACTTTGAGGTCAGCTCCATCCTTTTCAATTGCTGATAGAAAAATAGAAGAAGTATATTAGATAGGTTACTGAGGAAGAATGTTCAAATTGACCTTCTGTGCGTACCGTGTGGTAGAGTCGATGAATCTCATGGGCATTTATTTCTTGAATGTTGCTCAGTCTAATGAATGAAGAGTATTTACAAAACTATGCCAACCCGGTATTTACTCTCTTTGGTCAAAGTTGCATGCAAAACGTCCCTCCGTCCTTCATAGTTTCAGCGGGTGTCAGTTTAAAGTCTAAGATCCTAATCATGTTTGTATCTTCATAGGTCAACAGACATGTTTCATTTAATTTTCATTTTGTTGCCTTGGTCCATTATAACTCATTTGTGCTATGCTGATGACCTCTTGCTATTTTGTAAAGGAGATGTTGGTTCTGTGAAAGCAATGATCAGTTGTTTTGACAATTTTTCGAAGGCTACAGGTCTCTTGGCTCTGGTTCCTGTATTTACTATCATGTTTCCTGTTCTCGTAAAACCATAATTTTGTTATATGATTACGTATCTGATAAGTTCTTTGTGTATTTAGCTGATCTTTAGTCCCCTGGTTCCCAAAGATCGCATCTTGATATCTAGTGTTTCATTATTATGACAATATCATACGTTTGTGACAAAATTAACTAATTCTATGGATGATTGATGCAGGGGAAATATTGAGGTCTATGGTGATTTCGGATTCTAACCCTTGCTATGAAGACGCACATATGAGGCTTGCTGCAGTACTTTTAATGTTGCTATTGAGTCCAACTGAGTGTTATGTTTGTTTCTTGGTCTTTTCTTTCTTCTGTCATGATCCTGTTCATGCCTGAACATTTGAAAGATGAGAAATAAGTGGACTATGGTTGTGCTACTATTTTGTTTATAGACGAACTTACTACTCTTCTAGTTTATCAAGTAATTAAGTAGATTGTCCTTACTAATCGTGATCGTGTTGCTGATAGTTATGATGGCATTTATATCAAGTTATTGATCTTATACAGATCCTTACATACCTTGTGTTTTCTATCTTAATTCATTTAAATATTCTCGTAATTTTGTTGTTATTGATCTTTTGGTTTTTGGTTTGGAAATTTGAGGTTAATTTTGCAAATGTGTGAGGTCTGTACTTTTATCCAGGCTTGTAAAGGGTTCAATCATGAACTTGTCTGCCTTTGTTTATCTTTGTTTATGTTCATATCTTTGTTATCAAAAGCCCCAACAAGTTTGCAAAACGTTTGCAAAAAGCCCACAATAGTTTACAAAACCCCCCTAAAAGTTTACAAAAAACACCCCAAAAGTATTATACATATATAGTTATTATAGTTAAATGGGTAAATGGGCGACCCATTTATTAAATGGGCGGGTAAAAACCTGCCCATTTAAATAATGTTAAATGGACCATAAATGGGTAAATGAGCAAAACATGCCCGCCCATTTATGGCCCGCCCATTTAAAACCCATACCCACCCATTTAACATCTCTAGGCTGTTTATAGAAACCGGGAAGTTTCTTGGGCCCCCAAACAACAGCGAAGCTAAACCCGACCCGAACAAAACCCGTTTTGAGCCGTGCTCGTATGATTCCATTCTCTCTCTCGACCTTTTCGCCGTCGATTAAAAAAAACTCTCGTCCCCTCCCTGCAAAGCGTCGGCCCTCTCAAAACCCTAACCCTAGATTTCCCCCATGGCCGATTCCAACCACCAAGATCAAATTTGCCGCCGCCATTACAACCCCTACCAGACCTCCAGATCCCATACGCGCCAAATCTACGACCTTCCGACCTTCCCCCGAGTTCTCTTCCAAGAGGAATCCGTCGCCCAGCGCCGATCCTGGGGCGAAAACCTAACCTACTACACCGGCATCGGGTACCTCGCGGCGCCGCTGTTGGCGCCTCCGCCGGCCGCCTTGGCTCGGCCCTCCAGGTCGCGCCGAGAAAGGCGACACCTTGAAGCTTAGAGTCAATCGGGTTCTCAACTCTGGCGGCCACGAGGGTCGAAAGTTTGGGAACAGGCTTGGGGTGATTGGGCTTCTTTATGCTGGGATGGAGAGTGGGATGGTGGCGGTTAGGGATAAGGATGATTGGGTGAATGGTGTTGTTGCGGGGCTCGGAACGGGGGCGGTGTTTAGGGCTGCCAATGGGCCGAGGTCGGCGGCGGTGGCGGGGGCGGTGTGGCATTTGGATGTTTGGTGCGGTCATATGGGACAAAATGCTTTTGGATTAAATGTATAGGAGAGTTTGATACTTCCAATTATTGACGATGCTTGTTGGAGTTATTTTGATGGTTTCTTTATGTACTAGTATGTACCCCGTGCTAAGCACGGCCCTCGCCTCTTTTCTACCATTGCACTTGGAACATAGTATATGTTTAAACAAATTTCCCATATAACATGTACATGAAGTTGCTTGAGTGACAACCAATCATGAATTTTTACGAAGGAGTTATCTCTTGATGCATATTTTACTTCATCATACAAAACAATGCAAACTAACCTCTTAACTATATCGTGCATCAAAGACAAACATTATAATATCGTATATTTATCATTAGGGGGGAAAAGAAACGAAGCCAGTAAAAAGAAGAGAAATAAGAGCAAAGCCTGAAATAGAACTATTGTAGGCTTAAACGGGGTCTTGTATTATTTAGGCGAGGAAATTTCCTACTCCGAGATCTTCTTAATGACCTTCTCCATCACCTGAAAACCATAGAAGTTCCCCATCACTGATTCTAAGAGAAAAATTATAGAAAATGATAATTGACATGTCCAAAAAAATATTATCAAATATTAAAATCCACTACCATAAATCATCAATTAAGTATAATAATCTCTTTATTAATGTGTCTTTTCAAAAATTCTTTATTAATGTTAAAGAGAAATAAATAGAAAATTGTGAATGTAAGGTTATTGAAGTTGAAAATAGTAATAGATATAAACTTTACAAACATATAATTATAAATACTTCTTCATCTATTACAACTTATAATTTACCCACACAAACACAAAATCTTTTCTTTTGCAAAGAAAAATATGACTCACACCAATAGAAAGAACATCCTTCTAATGTTTTGTTCCTAATCAGAAACATATATACTTTACAAATACACAATTATGAATTATGCCTTAGCATCAATTATTTATTCCTTTATTGTGCCATGGAAACTGAAATATCACAATAAAGATCATTCTTTCATAACTGTCATTACCCAAACTTCTAAAAATGATCCTAACTGTCATTGACGAAATTTAGAAACTTTAGCATTTATCTTCATGGTTATACCATCCCTAGCCATCATTAACCAAAATTTTAAAGATCACATAACTACTCAAAACTAAAACCAAAATAGCACAATAAAGGTCAATATTTTCAATGCATAAATGTGTGAAAAAGGCTGGTTACTATAAAAGACATACTTTGAAAATTCTTATAGAGAATAGTTATACAGTTTCCAGTTGCATTGATTTGAGATTCTCCTTCTCTCCAACGACTTCTTATTTTTCGATATAAATTGCAGCTCTTGAGCTCTTAAGTTCGACCTTAGAAGCAACCAACTTTTAAATATCTATAGCTAGCTGCACTTCTCCAGCCTTTTTTCTCTATATAAAGATTCCTTCCTCTCCTTCAATAATCTAAAATTTGCATCTCTCCTTTTCCTTATCCTGCAGCTTCTGCATTTTGCCATCCAATAATTGCTCTCCCATCAAATTTTGCTCCTCTCTATAGCTAATCTCAATTTTCTTCTTCTCCAGATCATCCAGTTTCTCTTTAAGATCTTCCTCGAAGGAATTTCTTTTTTTATCCAACTCCAACTCAAATTCTTGATTCTAGGAATCCAGAGACAACTTAAGATCACCAAGGAGCTTCTGAACCTTCAACCTCATAGAAAAATATAAAAGGGTCAAGCTTAATTAAGGGAAGAAGATAAAGAAAAAGTAGCTTTAAAAAGGTATTGGAAGTGTAATTAGAAACCAGTGATGAGAAAATTCAAAATCAGAAAATACACATATTTTAGCTCCTTGACCTATTGCAACCGACATGATTATGAAGTCTAAGAAATAATCCAACTCTTGACTCCTATGATGCATAGATGAAAAGTTGACATTTTAGAACATAGATTAAAAAGTTTTTACATTAAAGGAAGCATAAGATTTGCAAAAAAATGTTAGAATTCATGGTTGGAGCTATGGTTGGCGGGGGCGATCGGGGGCCTGATGGTTGGAGCTATGGTTGGCGGGAAGCAGGTGGTTAAGAGATATGTGCCCATATGAGAAAAGTTTTGGTATCTTGCTATAGTTTTATAAGTTTGTTAGTTATATGAAGTTTTGAGGGGTTGATGTTTGATTATTGGTACGTCTGTATCTGTGGAATGAATGACCGGATGGTCAGGGAAAACTGTCGGAGTATCTTGACAGTTCAATTGATTTTGGTTCATGAATGATAAGATGATAATTTTATGTGGGATTTTTGTGCAATTTTTTTACTTATTGTTCGGAAATCGTAACTCTTTAACTTAATAACCCTGTTACCGGAATGTGGCATTTGGATGTTTGGTGCGGTCATATGGGACAAAATGCTTTTGGATTAAATGTATAGGAGAGTTTGATACTTCCAATTATTGACGATGCTTGTTGGAGTTATTTTGATGGTTTCTTTATGTATTACTTTGGTTCTGCTTGTTTGGAGATTGTATTTTCAGCCTTGACTGTCAATTTTGATTTTGAGCCTATTTACTTTTGAACTCGTGATAACCTCAAGAAGGAATTATCTCCTCGCAATCAAAGTCATCGACTAGTTTAGCCAGTAGTGTTTAGTATTTCTAGAATTACTAGCTATTTATATATTTAATCGTTGTCGTACCTTTACAAAATTCTAAGTAAATAAAATTGTGCTCATTCTAATGTCCACTTGTCAGTTGTGTAGCTATTTTTTGATTGTTCTGTTTGCAGTATTGTTAAGATGCATGGTTGCAGGTGTTGTGTGTATTGTGCTTTATGTGTTTTAAAGGATTTTCATATAGTCTTTGTCTACGTGTCTATCCATTTATCAGACGGGTTTCTTATCTAAATTCAAACTTATGTATCTGTAGTCTGTACACTATATTTATGTTGTTGCTCATAGATGTCTGCAAAAACCATGTTAGTGTCTCATAGGTATGGTTTCACTGTTTTCCACCTAACCGTTATTTTGTGTTGACTCAGTTAGATCATCCTGGATAATTAAACTTACATAAAAGAAACTTATCAGTGGTATTGCAGGATATTCTAGTTATATGGTTAAAGTGTAGTGTAAGTGTGTGGACTTATATTTGAGGTTTAAAGAAGCAAAGTTATTGTCATGATAACATTCTGTTTGCTGTTAACTCCCTGTTGCCTTTATTTTGTATGTGAAGTTTTTGAACTATCTGATGTTAACAAGTTAGACACCAAGTATCCTTTACTGCTTTTTGGCAACTTTTGAACGATATATCCCCGATATGGCTGATATATCAGCCAATATGTTGGCTAGTATGTCCTTTTATTTGGCTTGTCACGAAACAATATAGTTTTGCAAAATTTCTTTAATGTTTTTTAGCAAAAAATCCAGCCCTATGAAGTTTTTCCATCAATTTCTACATTTTGTTAGGATCCTAAACATATTCTATTTACATTTTTGTATCCTTAAATTCCGAAGTATGTTTAAATTGCATTTTAGGACATTATATTATTACACATCGTTTGATATAGCACTCCCGTATCTACTACACAGCCCGAATGTTTTCTTGATATCTGCAATCCGATACGGATTTTGGCAGTCCGATATTTCCTGATATCCCCACTATTTGATGTTTAAAACCTTGATCAGTTGATTGTAATAAAATTATACTATTTTCTGTCTGTATTCTTTGTTAGTTATTTTGTAAATCAAAATTGCACATGTAAAGGGAGAACGCTGGAAGATGCTTCATAGGGTTTCAGTATATCAATTGTGGAAGAAGCGTGCACCCTGCCCTCGCATCCACATCCATATATAAATACTTTGTGCGCGCACATGTATTTGTACAATATGCTGTGTATCGTAAACTATACTATTCTGGGTGCCGGGTGCATGCCTTGTACTGTTTTTTTTCTTCCTTCGTTGGTGTGGGCTAGAGAGTCTGTGGATGTTATGTACTGCATGATTTGCAGTGGTCCAGAGGGTTTGCTAGGTTTCCTTATAGAAGTCAAGCTCCTACGCGCGATGTCTTCCATGTTGCTCATATATTTGTGATGTGTCTTAGTATTCCTAGTTCATTGGTGTTACTTGCATTGTTATTAAGCCATGCGGACCGCTTTACTGATATATGAGTACCGATGTGACTGAAGTTGCAAAATTTTAGTTAAGAGTCTCAAAGGAGGACATATGATTCTCTGGAATAGTTTGTTCTTTGTGAATAGTTTATATAACTTGATGATCTTTGGAAGTACCAAAGTTGAAATTTTTCCATCCTGTTTATCATGCTTTCCTCATGCGTGTTCTGTTCTACTACAAGTAAAGCATATGTATATATATTTTTTGTCTGAAAGGTGAGCCCAAGGCCAAGTTTGATATTTTCCTTGTTGGGAGATGATTTCATTTTATATCTGCTATTAGTTATACAACTTAAAAGGTTTGTTATTTGATATGGTTTGTTGCCCTTGGATTCCTGTGCGCTTTTGTTTCTAATAATATTTTTAAGTTCATAACTTATATCGTAAATATAGCTGTTATTAGAAGAATTGATGCTCTGTTGGAAGTATAGTGAATGGGCTTAGGTACAGTATCTTTTAACTATTTGAATGGTGAAATCATTTGAAGGACATTTCAGATGTAACAAATCATAAGTATGACAAGTTTAAATGTCATCCAATGTTATTAGCTATTATCTATGAACAGGGCGGCTCATATTATACATCAGCGTTTAAATTACTCATAATAATAAAGCATTTACGACTAAGAGCCTGTTTCGTAGTTTAATCATTAACAACACCACTGAGAGAGATATAACTTTCTTACTTCCTGTAAGTTGTAGTAGCTTGAATGTATGGAGGATTATGGTGCTTACATGATATGAATATAAACATGATTTTTTTTCCACTTCGATCCATGTCTTCAGTTGCATGTATATTTATATTTATATTTTCTCGCCAGGGGGAAGATATTAGTGTATGTTCAATTACCAGCCCTTAGCTATTTTCCTATTATTATTTTTTATATATGATTTTGGTCGAAAAGCTGACGGTATTATGCAACCCTTTGTTGTGGTAATACTGCTAAAGCGTTTGAGAAAGATACGTGCGCCCTGATTGCTTGTTTGATGTGGTTCTTTGTTCAATATGATTCTCGAGCTATATATATAGCGTACAAATTTTGGCTTATTTTGCGCTTCGCATTTCCCATATTTTTTGAGAACTATTGAGTACTCGGATTAGTACGAGCTAGTTCACATTTGAGAAGGGAGGCATTAATTAATGTCCAAATTCTGGTGGGATTCTGTGAGCAAATCACAAACTAGGTGACATTTGCCTGATTCTGATCTTTATAATTTATATTACTGAAATTTATATCATTTTTTGTTGGCACTGACCTCGCTAGCATGATGCCTTGTAAAATGAACGGGCTCTTCTCTTGTGAATGGATGGGAGTGGGTTAGTGCTAATTTTGATTAGCGGTATATCATTTGTAAGGGAAGAAGAAATAATGCTAAAAAATCGATCAGGGGTAAAGCTGTCGTTAATTTGGTCGGCGATGTACCTTTCGTTCTATCAATCTGACGCTGCCGATGAAGGACCCAGTATCTCGACGAATTGCTTAGCGCTTTGCATTCCAAGCACACGGAATAATTTTCTTTAATGCAATTGCTTAACGCTTCGACAAAGGGAAAGGTGAATCTTTTTGTGCCCCCTTGGGATAATTAACTCCGAGATTACCCTTTTTAATCAGTGTGCTGGCATTGGCTTGTATCAATAGGGGAGGACAAGTATCCAGCGGATCGGATCCATCGTGAAAAAAGAACGGAACAAAAGGGAGGAAACCAGGCTTGAAAATTTTCCTCTTATCTCGAGCAAGTATTTGAAGACGGTGGACTTCTTGGGATCATCAATTTTATAGTTTTTTTTGTTGTGTATATATCTGTTCAGCTATCTTTCTTATGTTGATTATAGAAAGTTTAATTTCTACTATGCACATGTATGGCTGGCTTTGGTTCTTCCAAAAATCTGTGTCAACGGTGAATGACGACAATGCCCTCTCTTCATCTTCACGGATCTTTGGAAGAAGAAAGTTATACATCACTACTAGTAGAAGTTCTATTTTCTATATTCTAACATTTTAGACACAGTTCATGTCTAGGCTTTTGTAATTAAACAATCTTTTGGATTTTTGGTTTTTAATGAACGGGGTTTAGCCCCTGTTTTTCGATTAAAAAAAAAGAGAGGAAACCAAAGAGAAAAGAAAAAAAAATAAAAAAAGAGGAAAAATATCGGTGTCTCCTCTGCTGACGCCTGATCTCTTTGATAGGGTTTGCTCTCGAAAATGCGTAAAATTACTACAAAACTCCCCTTTGACTTTCAAATTTTATTAGAAAACACCACTTTAACTTTGAGAGTTTAGGGTTTTCCGATAAAATCTTAAAGTTAAAGGGGTTTTTCTGATAAACCTTAAATATAAGAGGGGTTTTCTAATTTTTTGAAAAGTTAAGGACAAGGTTAGGGCTGGGGAGGGGAGGGGGGGGGGGGTTCATGATACTCAGCATACTCGCTCTTAGAACGTAACAATTACGGTAAACAGTAGAAAAACGAGGACGGGGTCCAAAAAATGTTCACTCGTAGGAAGCGGTACGGATCCACGGTTCCCTGACCCGACCGCAACTCTACAAATCGTGCCTCGAATAACTACTAACATGTGGAGAAGGCTAAAGCGATGGTCTTCAGATTTCGCTGTTCGATATTTTTGCTGAGGGTTTGATATGGGTTTTGGGAGGGCGGCGAGCTCGAGAGCGCAGCCTCCAATGGCTTCTTCTGAGCCCTCCGTCAGTTTTGCTGAGATATATTTTTAGCAGAAATGCGTTGACGCCGCCGCCGCCAAGACTAAGATGTGAGTTTTTTTTAATAATATTTAAATTAGTTCTAGGTTATTAGGAATGGATTTTTAGAGGTATAATTGGTTGTTTGTTTATTTGTTTAACTGAGAGGTAGAAAGGCTTCAATAGCCTTAAAAGCTAAGAGCTTATGATACATAAATTTCATTATGGTTAGTTGGTTATATATATATATGTGTGTGTAATATAATTTTTCAAGGTGCATCCTTAGATTCAGTCTAAGCTGCTCCCTAGAATCATATATATATATATATATATATATTATATATATATATATATATATATATATATATAGGTATATATATGATATATATGAGAAAAATGGGTATACTGGTACCAACATAAAGTTTTGTTGCTTGGTAGTGAGTGTTGCTATTCTCATCCACTTCATTCAATTCGGTGGGGACCACATTCAACCCATATGAATTATCCTCATTTGACATGAGTGGACGGATAATATCCACCTCCACCATACCAAAGCATAAATTTTGGCTTATTAAGCAGCATCACCATTCTCTCTCTATATATATATCCAGCTCATTATCCACTGAATGTGATCCATATTTGAATGCAGTGGAGGAGATGTACACCAACTACCATAAGCACAACCTTTTTGCGTTCGAGCCAAACATACCCATATTCTCATATAATATATATATATATATATATATATATATATATATATATATAATATCATATATATATAATATATAATAAGCGAAATATATGGTATGTTTTGTACCGAAGCATAAAATTATTGTGTTTGGTAGTGAGGTCGATACACCTCCTCCACTCATTACTAATGGGGGACCAATCCACATGCGGTTGAGAAAATGTAATAGGATATGCAATCATTTGAGATGGGTGAAGGGGATTAATGCAACTCACTACCAAGGCAATAAAACTTTTTGTGTTTGGTAGGCAGAAAGCATACCCAATTTTTTCTCAATATATATATATATATATATATTATATATATATATATATATATATAATATATATATATATATATATAATTCTAAGGGAGTCACCTAGTACTGAAAACTAAGGATGGCATGTCTCAATATAATAGAAATAATATATATATATATAGGATTAAATATAATATATATATATACTGATATATATGAGAAAAATGGGTATACTGGTACCAACATAAAGTTTTGTCCTTGGTAGTGAGGTGCTTATTCCTCATCCACTCATTCAATTCGGGGGACCACATTCAGACCCTATGAACTGTATCCCTCATTTGAATGAGTGGAGGATAATAATCCACCTCACACTACCAAGCATAAATTTTGGCTTAGTAACAGCATACCATATTCTCTCTCTATATATATATCCACTCACTTATCCACGTGAATGTGACATATTGAATGCAGTGGAGGAGATGTGACAACCACTAACCATAAGCACAACCATTCTTTGGCGTTGCACCAAAACATACCCATATTCTCATATATATTATATATATATATATATATATATATATATATAATATCATATATATATATATATATATACTAAAGGAAATATATGGGTTATGTTTTGGTACCAAGCATAAATTTTGTGTTTGGTAGTGAGGTATACACCTCCTCCACTCATTCTAATGGGGGACCACATTCACATGGTTAGAAAATGTAATGAGATATGCAACTATGAATGGGTGAAGGGGTTATGCCAACTCACTACCAAGCATAACTTTTTGTGTTGGTACCAAGCATACCCATTCTCATCATATATATAATATATATATATATATATATATATATATATATATATAATATATATATATATATATATAATTTAAGGAGTCACCTTTAGATGAAAACTAAGAGCTATGTGGTCATATATAGATTGGGCTATTTCAATGAACGATCCTCTCCATTTATCATGATCTAAACGCCTTAAAACATCTAAAAAATAAAAATCATGATGTTTGGATGTTTCTAATATATATTTTTCATTGTCTCTTTAGTTGTGTTGTCGTGAAACCGTTAATTTTACTATCACTTGATGCATTAGTAACTACAACCCAATATGCCTAATTTTTAGTTTATATGTCATCTGAATTATTTAGATAAAAATGAACAGAGTGAATCAAGTAAATTGATTGTGTGTAATATAATTTTGAAGGTGCATCCTTAAATTCAGTCTAAGGTGGCTCCTTAGAATCATATTTCCCATATATATATATATACATCCGATACATCTTTAACAAAATCTTATTGAATGCTAGAGATTTTGTTTTCGCATGTATTGAAATGGGTGTTTTACTATTATGAATATATAATTATTCCTAGGAACCTTTTGATGAGTTTTAGATGTAGAAATTAATTTTAGCTAATTTGATGCCAATGCGTTATCATGCGTAATATTGACATGCGGAACGAAACCGTCAACATGATGGAGACTGCATATTCTACGTCCTAGGAGGGCACGATGGTGTGTCACAACTCACAAGATCATGTTTGAATATTCCTAGAGCAGGTCACCTGTAAATAGAGAAAATTGAAACTTTTACATAGTTCCTTAAGCCTGACATTGTTGTTATTTTCTATTTGTAATTTAACTTGGATGAACAATTCAAAAGTTTTTTACACCCATTTGGTGTATCCTCTCTGTTTATGTCATAAGTATGCTTAGGTTTCGTCATGAATCTTGTCCTTTGATAAAAATGATTTTGAAATATTGCACCTTTTTAAACATTTCCAAAGGAATGGACATTTGATAAAAATACGATGTATGCATTTAGAGGAGTATAATTTTGTTCTTTCGAAGATGGTATATCGTAACTGTTAGGATTTGTGTCTCTTGTTCATTAATCATCTCAAAGATAGCAACATTGTTATTGCAGAAATGTTCTACCAAATGTTTTGAGTGTTGTGCATACATGTGCCTTTCCTGAGGTTCATTTGATTGCTTTTGTGATTGCATATGCTCTGATGCATGAATTACTTTGGTATATGTACATTTTCAGTGGGCTGATATTGGCAGGATTTGGGTTCCAGAGAGATTTCGGTGTGGGGCTTCCATTGCTTCCATGTCATCACTTATTCATCCTGCCAGGAGTTCAGTTATTGAGGTATTTATTTGACTTGATGCCAAGCAAATTCCTGCCTAATGAAACAATTACTTGTATTTGTTTGCATCCATATGAACTTAAAAAGTGGAAGTATTATCCCAAAAAAATGAAATCAAACGGTATGAATACCCTTCTGTGGCTTTGACAGAATGAACACCCAAATTGTATTAGAAAAATTGACAAATTTAAGGAAATATTTCTTGGTATCAATCTCATTTTCCTGGTGAACTTGCTTGAAACTGCTTATTTCATTTCTCTACGAAAAAATCTGACTGGGGAAACCATTTCATATACAATTTGGATACCTTTCATAAGGGGGGGAAATATTTTTCTTCAAAATTTTCCTTTCGTGTTTCATGTCCCTTTATTCTTAAGATATACAAAATAAAGAAAGGGAATTCATATATCTGACACACAGTAGAACAGAATAACATCTTGTTGTTATTGTTGTGTACCTTGTGATTTAAGTTTACAGTTAAGTCACCAGTTCCGTGTTACATACATATTAGTAGGCTAGTAGCATTCTTAATGTGGTCTTGAGCATGTAATTCCAAGTTTTCTTCATGTTACTGTCATTTTGCACTTTCAGGAACCACTGGACCCCTTCTCCCTTGTTGCCGAGGAGCTTTCGCTTATTGCAAATAGATTACGCTTAATGGTGGATGCTGAGGTGTGTGCTCCTTGCATATTATTCAGTTATATTTAGCTATAGTAGTTCTTGTGCACATGCAATGCAAGTGGTTAAATATGAAAATTATTTATTTTTTTGTTATTTTCTTACTATAAAATAAGTCGGATTCATTTTGAGTTAAAATATATAAACATGAATTACTACATTTGTCATAAATTATTTAAATATTTTTTTAAAAAACTTATGAAATAGATTTGTGTGTAAAAATGGGATCAATATACTTTTATATACTTGCATACACAATATTATTTTTTAAAATTTGTATATATCAAACTTCATGTAACATATTTGTTTATCGGATCAAATCATCGATCTCCAATTTATTTATACAATAATACACTGTTGATGTGTTAATAAAAAATATAACCAAATACTTAATATTAAGATAGTTTGTATAAGCTTAGCACAGACACATACTTTTCACAAGACTGTAAGATATCTTAATTATTAGTAGACTTAAAATAAAAAATAAATACTAAAGATTAATGGTGACTCTAGTATAATTTTATATGACAAACCATTCACATAAGCATATTAAAAAAATTGCATGAAAATCTCTTCTAAAGATTCGTAATTTTACTCAAAAAATGAAGTTTTACTATAAAAAATTCAAAAAAGTATTATTCTTTATTCCTTCTTTTTTCATATTTAATTGAGCTGAGATCAATCTTTCTCGCATTTATCTTTTTCCTAGACATTCTACAGTAGTGTCTTTATTGTCTACATTAATTGTGATATCAAGTTGGTATATAATAAAGAGCAAAAGACAAGACAAGAGTCTAGAAATATATTAGTATATATTTGGATCAATTAAATTACATTATTACTCATAATTGATATGCATCAGAGACAAAATATGTTGACACTCTTAAACTATAAAACAGACTGTATGAGCCCTCTAACATAACTTTTTTAATGTAAGTAACCTTCAAGATTAATTTTGAAAATATCTTGGAGCCAAAAATAAACAATTAACAAGTTTGTAGTGGAAGCTAGAAAAACGTAGTACATTCTTAAAAACTATCAATATTTACTTAATTTTTTTATAATGGCAGGACCTCATTATTAACTAACTATAAGGCTTAGTATATTATTTTTTATTGGGCGTTCAAGGCAGGTAAAGGACCCAAATGAGTTCTCATCAATGAATGTTATACAATTTAAGTACAAAGAAAAAACAAGGGTTGACCAATGGTCTAGTTAGTGAGGGGGAAATTCCAGCAGCTTAATTTGCGTATGTGGATATATTGTAGATGAACATGGAGAAGTGTGGTTTTGAAAACAGTGAGTGTGTGGGGTTAATTGATATGGTCTTTATTTGTGTCGTTTTCTTCGTTTATTTTCAAGATATCGGTGGTCCTGTGGATATATATAGCTATAACATTGCTACTCTCTTTTGGTTTTGTAGAAGAGCTTAGGTGTTAAAAAAATTAAATTTTCTAATCCGGTTAAAGTAGGATCATATAAGTTAAGCTCATACATCAAATTTATTTTAACCAACACTTATATATAAGTATTACAATTGGCATTGAGATCTAAGATACGTCTGAGATTCTCTTTGACTTTTATACAAACAATATCTATTTAAATAATAATAGTATAACAACTGAAAAAAGATCAAATATATAATATAATTAATTGCTTTAAAATAATGTAATCTAATCTAATAATAAGAAAATAGATGAAAGTGATATGAAAATTATTGCAATTTCATAATTCATATTTTTAAATAATCTAATCTAATAATCTAACCTAATAAAAAGAAAATAACAAAGACACATACCTATTGAAGGAGATGAAAGTGGTATGAAAATTGTTGCAATTTCTAATCTGAAAAAAAGATCAAACATACAATATAATAATTACTTTAAAATAATTTAATCTAATCTAATAAGAAGAAAATAGATGAAAACATTGTGAAAATTGTTGTTATTTCTTGATATGAAAAAAGATTAAATATACAATATAATTAATTGCTCTAAAACAATCTAATCTATTCTAATAAAAAGAAAATAACATAAGGCACATACATATAGAAGGAGATGAAAGTGCTATGAAAATTGTTGTAATTTCTTGACTTATACATATTGGTATGTGATGTTGCGTGTGAGAGAATAACAATTGTTTTAATTTTTTTTAATAATTTTGAGAACGATTTTTGTCTCTTTGATTTGTTTGGTAGATTTGCAAATATCCCGTCCACATTATGTACATTTGTAGGTCTGCGCTGTTTCTTGGTTTGACCTTTGGAGCAGACATTATTTGTCTCGTTAATTTGTTTGATTTTTGCATAAACACCCTTCATCTTGTATACATTTGTAAATTTATTATTTAATAATTTCATTCAGATTTACATTTCAATTTAAACTATATCCTTATCTTTACACTATGTACATCCAATAAGAATTCATTAATTTTTTAACTTACTCTTACTTAATGGATTAGTATTTGAATTTTAAGGATATTTTTGTCTACCGAAAGGTTTTCCGAACTCGTACTTTTAAAGGGAGTATGAAATATAATATATTTTCTGCAGCCCCTAACCCCCGGCCCCCCCCGCCCCCCCCATAAAAAATAAAAAAAAAAAATAAATTTTACAAGCGCTAAAGTTGCATGTATTACTTGGAACTGCATACTATGTCATATATTTGGCTTCTGTGTATCATATATGTTGATTGTGTGAATTTTTACAGGTCCCCAGCTTAGCATTAGCTGCTAAGTACTTTTTTAAAATGGGAGTCGAGGGGAAAAGGTTCCGTCCTACTGTAAGTATAACAATTTTTTCCAACTGTTGATTTTCACAGGTTTAACTGCTATCTTCTTTGGCTTCTTTAACATCACTGACAATCAAATCATTTTAGTTTATTTTGGGTTATGTGTTCTTGTGCGCATGTTTCTATTTTTTGTGTCTGTGCGTGTTTAGGACAACTGTGACACAATAGGCAGTTTTCTAAAATGGAGCTGAATGACATAGTCCCCACCACTTGATCACAATTTGATCTAATCCAAATCTGGAGCATAGTTTTGAAAAAATTTATTGACATACTACATTTGATGCAACCTAGTGTAGGAAATGGTGCCAAACCAGATTCATTGCTTTCTGCTGCCTGTTCTGACACTGCAGACATCTGTGCACGCGTGCTTGCTGTTAGTTTATTGACATGCAGAACAATGTGACATAAAGCATGTGTTCCTTCCTGAAGGATACATACATCATCTGAGTTACTCTTTCTTCTTCTTTCATTCCGACTGTGACTGCGAAATTTGTGCATACAGGTCTTATTATTAATGGCATCAGCTCTAAACATATCCAAGCCTATATCTGCTAGTACTGGTGCACCTAGTAGCGTATCACACAAATTGCGTGCAAGGCAGCAGTGTATTGCAGAAATAGCTGAAATGATTCATGTATGTTCCAACTGATCATTTTCTTTCCTTTTTAATCATTACTCTTGATTTAATATTTCGGATACTTAGTTGTCAAATGTAGCAGATTGAATCTCCTTTGTTTTTAAATACGCCATATATTTGGATCTTCAGTTTTCTTTTTCCTTGTCTTCTTAGGTGGCAAGCCTTCTTCATGATGATGTGTTGGATGATGCGGACAAGAGGCGTGGAATAGGTTCATTGAATTTTGTGATGGGAAACAAGGTATTTCTGTGCATTATTTTATTAAAGATTTTCACTTGAAGAAGAATTATACCTAAAATGATAACAATGTTTATATAGAGGGCAACATTGCATAGTTTTACCGTAGTAAGTACACCAATATTATAAACTAAACAGATTACAGATTTGATTGGCAGCTAGTGCATGATAGAGGCAAGCACGTGTGTCAACGAAGTTTTACCTGAAATCCCATGTATCGCCCAGGTTACTGTCAATCACTGCACATAGACGCGATGATACAAATCAATTACTCAGCATGCAGAGATCAACTGATTGACAGCCTCTACATTCCTTGTATGCAAGAACATTTTTCAGGAATCTTTTTACAAGATACTTGTATCTAAACCTAGAGATTTTTTAAGTTGTGTCTAGAGCATTAAGAGGCACTGCAAGCAATCTGCATTTAAGGGACTGAGGGGTTAGGGTTTAGGAGATTGCAAGAAACCAACTGACCACTCCATTTTCAGAATACGGTTTCATTTACCTATGTGGTTGTGTACACAGATGATTGTGACAGATTGCATAAATATGTTTACTTTGTAGTCGCTTGGTTTCTCCATGCTATCGAAATTCTATCGACATTCTTGTGGCTTCTTGCTTCTGCATTTCAATTTAGCTTGGATCAGCACATCCAACAAAAAATTGATCCTTTTGTATAATATTGACTTGAAGTTACGGAGGAAATTAATTTTATGTGTATACAAAGGTATGGTTCTTGATTTAGTGAAATTGAATCCATATCCAAAGGTTCCAAGTATAGTTAGATGTACATTAATCTGCAATTTCCCAAAGTTAATTATTAGAGTGTATGGATTACTGACATTGTCTTTATTTGCAGCTTGCCGTGCTGGCAGGGAATTTTCTACTTTCTCGAGCTTGTATTGCACTAGCATCACTTAACAATACTGAGGTACCTGAACAGAGTTTAGAGTCAGTTTGGTTTTTGTTATCCTCTAATGTAATTTTCAAATTCTATCTGTTTTTGCATTTTAATGTGTGGCATCTTATTTTTTTATTCGCTGTAACATGATCTCTTTTGCTTAATACATACATACATATATATATATATATACATACATACATACATATATATATACATA
>NC_033794.1:126631647-126642363 GCF_001876935.1 Asparagus officinalis
CCTAAAGTTGCATGTATTACTTGGAACTGCATACTATGTCATATATTTGGCTTCTGTGTATCATATATGTTGATTGTGTGAATTTTTACAGGTCCCCAGCTTAGCATTAGCTGCTAAGTACTTTTTTAAAATGGGAGTCGAGGGGAAAAGGTTCCGTCCTACTGTAAGTATAACAATTTTTTCCAACTGTTGATTTTCACAGGTTTACCTAAAGTTGCATGTATTACTTGGAACTGCATACTATGTCATATATTTGGCTTCTGTGTATCATATATGTTGATTGTGTGAATTTTTACAGGTCCCCAGCTTAGCATTAGCTGCTAAGTACTTTTTTAAAATGGGAGTCGAGGGGAAAAGGTTCCGTCCTACTGTAAGTATAACAATTTTTTCCAACTGTTGATTTTCACAGGTTTAACTGCTATCTTCTTTGGCTTCTTTAACATCACTGACAATCAAATCATTTTAGTTTATTTTGGGTTATGTGTTCTTGTGCGCATGTTTCTATTTTTTGTGTCTGTGCGTGTTTAGGACAACTGTGACACAATAGGCAGTTTTCTAAAATGGAGCTGAATGACATAGTCCCCACCACTTGATCACAATTTGATCTAATCCAAATCTGGAGCATAGTTTTGAAAAAATTTATTGACATACTACATTTGATGCAACCTAGTGTAGGAAATGGTGCCAAACCAGATTCATTGCTTTCTGCTGCCTGTTCTGACACTGCAGACATCTGTGCACGCGTGCTTGCTGTTAGTTTATTGACATGCAGAACAATGTGACATAAAGCATGTGTTCCTTCCTGAAGGATACATACATCATCTGAGTTACTCTTTCTTCTTCTTTCATTCCGACTGTGACTGCGAAATTTGTGCATACAGGTCTTATTATTAATGGCATCAGCTCTAAACATATCCAAGCCTATATCTGCTAGTACTGGTGCACCTAGTAGCGTATCACACAAATTGCGTGCAAGGCAGCAGTGTATTGCAGAAATAGCTGAAATGATTCATGTATGTTCCAACTGATCATTTTCTTTCCTTTTTAATCATTACTCTTGATTTAATATTTCGGATACTTAGTTGTCAAATGTAGCAGATTGAATCTCCTTTGTTTTTAAATACGCCATATATTTGGATCTTCAGTTTTCTTTTTCCTTGTCTTCTTAGGTGGCAAGCCTTCTTCATGATGATGTGTTGGATGATGCGGACAAGAGGCGTGGAATAGGTTCATTGAATTTTGTGATGGGAAACAAGGTATTTCTGTGCATTATTTTATTAAAGATTTTCACTTGAAGAAGAATTATACCTAAAATGATAACAATGTTTATATAGAGGGCAACATTGCATAGTTTTACCGTAGTAAGTACACCAATATTATAAACTAAACAGATTACAGATTTGATTGGCAGCTAGTGCATGATAGAGGCAAGCACGTGTGTCAACGAAGTTTTACCTGAAATCCCATGTATCGCCCAGGTTACTGTCAATCACTGCACATAGACGCGATGATACAAATCAATTACTCAGCATGCAGAGATCAACTGATTGACAGCCTCTACATTCCTTGTATGCAAGAACATTTTTCAGGAATCTTTTTACAAGATACTTGTATCTAAACCTAGAGATTTTTTAAGTTGTGTCTAGAGCATTAAGAGGCACTGCAAGCAATCTGCATTTAAGGGACTGAGGGGTTAGGGTTTAGGAGATTGCAAGAAACCAACTGACCACTCCATTTTCAGAATACGGTTTCATTTACCTATGTGGTTGTGTACACAGATGATTGTGACAGATTGCATAAATATGTTTACTTTGTAGTCGCTTGGTTTCTCCATGCTATCGAAATTCTATCGACATTCTTGTGGCTTCTTGCTTCTGCATTTCAATTTAGCTTGGATCAGCACATCCAACAAAAAATTGATCCTTTTGTATAATATTGACTTGAAGTTACGGAGGAAATTAATTTTATGTGTATACAAAGGTATGGTTCTTGATTTAGTGAAATTGAATCCATATCCAAAGGTTCCAAGTATAGTTAGATGTACATTAATCTGCAATTTCCCAAAGTTAATTATTAGAGTGTATGGATTACTGACATTGTCTTTATTTGCAGCTTGCCGTGCTGGCAGGGAATTTTCTACTTTCTCGAGCTTGTATTGCACTAGCATCACTTAACAATACTGAGGTACCTGAACAGAGTTTAGAGTCAGTTTGGTTTTTGTTATCCTCTAATGTAATTTTCAAATTCTATCTGTTTTTGCATTTTAATGTGTGGCATCTTATTTTTTTATTCGCTGTAACATGATCTCTTTTGCTTAATACATACATACATATATATATATATATACATACATACATACATATCAGACCTTTTTTTTTTCACTATTGAAAATGTTTTAGTTTCCAATTTTCTGTTCTTCTTCCTAGTCCTCTCCCTGCCTTTACTTTTGTTAACCCCTTCTTTGGGTAGCCCGCCTCCTGTCAAGAGCCATGTGTTCTTTGCTCAATGGAGGGCTTTAAACAGTACTAAACTTGTCAGTCGAGAGTAAATAGCTAATCATCATAGGAGATCCTCGTTGTTTGATGTTTGATTCTTATGAGGGTTTGAGTATGTTAAAAAAGGAGCTTTACGTAAAATTTGATTTGGGCTTTCTTTCTGGCATTAAGGAGAGAACTTCTCAAATTTGTAAAATTTTAATTCTTGTAGTGAGAAAAATATTGTCAGCTGAGCTGGACTATGAGATTTATAATTGCAAGAACATGGCTTAATCTTAATAGTTGTTTGTTTCTTGATTGCTTCCTTGCAGGTTTTAACATTGATAGTGACCATTATTGACAACCTGATTACTGGTGAAATGATGCAAATGAAATCTACGTCTGAGCAATGTAATAGGTAGACTGTCTGGAACTTACTCTACGATTTATGTTGCAATATTATACTTTTGCACAAAAAAAAATTAATAAATAAATAAAATTAAATAAAATAAGAAATAAAATAAGAAGAAGTCACACGTGTAAAGGCACACAAAGGAAAGTGTGAAGTTAGAGAAAGAAAAATGGTCACAAAATTGTAAACTATTTGGTACAATTCATTTGTTTCTAGTGGATGAAAATTTATTTGCTCTTATATAAAATCATTTTTAATGATTATCTACAGCATGGAGTATTACATGCAGAAGACATATTACAAGACAGCTTCACTATTTTCAAACAGTTGCAAGTCTATTGCTGTCCTGGCTGATCAAACTGAAGAAGTAGCTGAGCTTGCCTATGTATATGGGCAAAATCTGGTTGGTTATCAATTTTTTATGGTACAAATTTTGCTTTATTATACATATAGTAATTCTAGTATGATAATGTAATGATCATGCCAGGGTTTAGCATATCAGTTGATTGATGATGTCCTTGACTTCACTGGAACATCGGCTTCTCTTGGCAAAGGCTCTCTATCTGATATTCGCCATGTAAGTTCTCTTTTAGGTTATTCTTTTCTCACAATCCTTTGGATACTATGGCAAAGGCTCTTTTCTCACAATTAACTGAGAACAGTGGTTAAGAAATGATATCTTATGTTTTACATACTTACGAAGCATTTGAAAAATTGGAATTGCGGGTTAGTTTTACATTTCTCACTGGTTCAACTCTTGTGGCTGTTATCAATCCATTTGACATTAAGATGTCAAAGATATAGTCATGTTGCATGCAAATACAATAAGATATGAAGGTTTGCTTAGATTTGTATATATCTTTTGCTATCTCATCAACTGAAAAATAAGTTATTATGGACTTACTACATGTCCTTGTGATATTCTCATTATAGATGTTTATTTTTCTTACCTTTTCTTCATCTATTTCATTCTTGTGAGGTAATAATTCATGTTTATTTACACAGGGAATTGTGACAGCTCCTATATTATTTGCAATGGAAGAATTTCCACAATTACGTGACGTGGTTAAGCAAGGATTTCATAAGCCTGCAAATGTTAACGTTGTAAGTACCTGAATCATCCTTGCCTCTCTACAGTTAAAACAGGAAATGGTGTATTTTTCAGTATTGATCTTTCAAATTTTCTGGCAGCATTTAACCCCTCACCCTCTCTCCTATTCTTAGCGTAATTATTTCTATCATTCTTATTATAATTACAACAGGCTTCTCCAGAAAAATTGCAAGTCCTGTGACTTGTGAGGTAGTTGATCTATGGATATGAAACCAATGCTGGAATGTTAACCTAATATGCCAATATCTAATCTGGAAACTGCTGTCAAAAAGAGAATATTAGTATAAAATCCGAAATAAAAAGTTAGAAATTCAGGCATGATCGGGAGTAGTCGTGATTTCACTACCCTAGAAGATTGAGGACCCGCCTATCGCCCTTACGCAGTCGATCCTTTCTTCCCTAGCGGTAAAAAGCCCCGGTTCGGCCGGCCTCCGTACTCGGGCGAGAGTAGCAGAGCTTCTGCTCAGACGAAGATGGTTGCCCGAAAAGAAAATAATAGTAGTCGAAATTTTAAAGAGAGAAATGGAGGTGAAGAGAGAAAGACTTGTTGTTGTTGTGTATCTTCCGAGGAGGAGAACCCCTATATATATAGGAGTTGGAGACCAAAGAGTCGTTGCTCCAAATCCGCACACGTTACACAGGATCCGCGTAACTCCCCGCGTCATCTCCGTATCCGTTACGAACGAGTCAAAAGGAATTACAAAACGATAAAATTAAATATTTGCGATCCAAAAATGTGTGTGTGTGTGTGCGGTGCGACGTGGCGCGTGCGTGCGTCACGACGTGGCGAGGCAAGGCGTGGCGCGCGCGTGTGTGTGTTATGCAAAGCTCACAAAAACCAAAACATTATTCAAAGCCCAATAAGGGGTGTTCCATTGTAAACCACTTACAATCCAATTCAATTTTTAATGTGGGACTATTCACAAAGGCAAAATTGCCTTTTCATGAACAATACATCCAACAGTCCCCCCCAAAAGGCAATATTGACTGAAAACTCAAAATCAATAAATAAATCAATAAATCACAAGAAGGAATATAGGTTGGGCAACCTTTCGTATCGTGAATTCGGGAGAGGTAGCTTTCGGTTTTGAACGTTTCCTTAGTGAGTTCATCGCTACCTAAGGGATATAATGGACTAGGCCTTGAATTAGGCCCCTTGAATCAAGTATTGATAAAAACATACACAATACGTCTTCATCTATTAAGCAAAGCGGGTTGAGCGTCAAAGGTCATGCTCACAATAACCGACTTATGAGAGTTTCTAGGGGTTAGCTCAGCCCCTCAACCGTGGTCATCACGGTTTCTCTCACGTAGGTAAGTCCTTCAAGGGTACTACAGCTGGATATCATACCCTCCGTAATACACACGTTGAACTTATTAAGAATAAAACTCAGCCTAACCAGCTGTATCATAAGAGCATCGTCACCATAGAGAAGGGAAAGTAGCAGATGCTACCATAATGATATATAAATATATCTAGGTCGATGTTTCACACGAGAGTCACTAGTCCAGCTTGTTACTATCACATTAAACCTACATTGGGACTACGTCTCCAGATAAAGGTTAGGTTATCACTGTTAGTGACCTCATCTATGGGCTTAACCTCATCTCTCTCGATGAATCCAGAACCACATTCCTGGATAATCCCTTAGTCAAAGAGTGAGTAAGATTCTTCTCAGACTTTACAAAGTCCAAGATCACAACTTTACCTAGCAGGCGTTGTATAAATTTATATCTTATTTGAATATGTTTGTTAAGTTTTTTGTTTACATGCACTTGCTTTAAAAGCTCTATGGTAGATCTAGAATCAGAATGAATGGAAATAGGAGGAGAATGTTTAGGGATCAAAGGAAGTTCAGAGAGTAAATCTTTCAACCATTCTGCTTCTGTGCAAGTGGTATCAAGAGCAATCAATTCAGATTCCATGTTGCTCCTGGTAATTACTGTTTGCATTGTTATCGAGGCGCACACCTCAGGCGCGCCCCAGGTGCAGGGCGCTGTGGGTTGGAGCAATTGCGTCCGATACTAGAGGCGGGGCGCTGCACGCACACGAGGCGCGCGCCTCGTGCTCGCCCGTGTCTCGTGTGCGCTTGACACTTACATCATGTAATATATTCTTTATTTTGTTTTTTTAAATAATATACATATTACATATTTACATCAGTAATAGATTCTTTCATGCTAATTGCTAATCCATTCTCCATCTTTTCATGTTTAACTTATAAAAAGGAAATAGTAATTAGTAATTTAGTATACTTGTTTGCTAACTGTAACTTACTTCTCTAATTAGCATGTTAACTAGAAAATTATGAACATGTAAATATATAATTGTTATCTCCATTCTTCATCTTTTTATGCTAATTAACAAATAGCAATTAAGAATACTAACTAGAAAATTATGAACAGTCATGATTGTTAATCATTTAATTGTTACTTAAAAATACATATATCATATTTTAAAATAAAAATACATATTTCTTATTTGTTACTTGCTTGTTTTGTTTCATAGACTTTTGCTTATGTTGGAGTTTGTTACTTGCTTGTTTTGTTTCATAGACTTTTGCTTATGTTGGAGATTATCTTGCATTGTGATTTGTGAAAACTTATGAACTTCTCTATGTTATGCATGCTAATTAAGACTCTTTCGTGATTTAGTGATTTAGTAGGTGAAATTATATTTCTTAGTTTTTTATGTGACAATTTATAAACATGTTGCTTAAAGCTTCTTTGTCTTATGTTGGAAAATATTAGTTAGAGTTGTGTCTCAGTTCAGTAAGGCGCACGCATCGTTGTGTGCCTTGCGCATGGTGTGCGTAAGGGACTTTTGCGCTCCGCATTGCGCCTTGTGCCTCGATAACATTGACTGTTTGCTTACAGGATTTCTAAGAGACAACTACACCATATATATATATATATATATCCAGATGTAGATTTTACACTGCTAGAATCCGTGACCAAGTTAGTGTCATTATATCCTTCTATAACATCAGGGTACCCAATGTAAGTCAAGCAATAGTCAACTGTGCCTTTCAAATATTTAAAAACTCTCTCTAAGGCAGACCAGTGGTCTTTGCTAGGGTTGCTGGTATACCGGCTCAGTCTCCGTATAGCATAAGCTATATCGGGTCTGGTCCGATTGGATATGTATAGAAGAGATCCAATCAGCTGAGAATATTTCAGCTGAGAGACATGCTCACCTTCATTCTTCTTCAAGGATATAGAAGAATTATAAGGTGTGGAGACAAGTTTAGAGTTATGAAAGTTAAATTTGATCATCATTTTTTCAATACTGTGAGAAAGACTCAAAGATATTCCTCTAGTGTCTCTAGTGATTTTCATTCCAAGTATCATATCCGTAAGACCTAAGTCTTTCATGTCAAAGTTCTTGAAAAAATAATCCTTAATCTTTAAAATTAATTCAAGAGTTGTTCCAAAGATAAAGATATCATCAACATACAGACAGAGGATAACATAATCATTGTTCATCACTTTAGTGTAAACACACTGTAGGCGTCAAAAAAATACTTATAGATATTCAAATACTGCTCAAAGAGAGGATGATGCGTGTTATTTTCTAAGTCAGAGGGGATTATCCAAGGTCAAAAGAAGCAAAGGAACAGATGAAATAACATGGACTGACGCGCGTTAACACAGCAGCCAACAACTGACGCGCATTGGTGCGACAAAGTATGGTGACGCGCTAAAGCGCGGCAGCGTGTCGTGACGCGCGTATGCACGGTAGGATATGGTGACGCGCAAATAGCTGGGTAATCTCCTATGTAATTTGCTGATAGTTTTTTTAAACATCTTTTGAGAGTCCACGTGGCGGCATACCAGAAGAAGAACGTGTGCTAACGTGGATGGGTAGTTACAGGCCGAGAAAAGTGACATTTCGTGGGCAAAAAGTCGTGGGAGAACGGTTATAAACATGACTGAACGTGACAGAAACCGCCTCCTTAGCCGCGCCAGCCTACACTGACGCGCTAATAGCCGCGGCAATGAAGACTGACGCGCCCAAAGAAGATGTGGTGGGTTGGTTATTTTGCTCCCGTTTCAGCAGTTAGGGGCCCTTATCCCAATAAATACCTTCTTACACACGAAATCAAGGACGGAGAGCAGATTAGAGCAAATAAGCTTGGGCGTTTGGCGAATTTTGAGTAAGAAAGAGAGTCTTGATTCCTCAAAAATACTTTCAAGAATCTTTCGTTTATTCCTAGAGATTTAAGCATTGACTTAATCTTTAGAAGAGTGGACATTTTACACCGATAAGATATTCGCTTTAAATTCTAACTTCGATAAACGAAGAAAGAATCCCCAAAGCCATCACAGTTTAATTAGAATCTTGTGAATCGGTGGTCCATGGGCTAACGCACCCCCGACACAGGCAAAGTTCCCACAAAAGCAAAAATCGATAAACGATTTTTGTGTTATTTTCTAGAAAGTTATAATTTTCTTATTTTTTTATTGTAATTCGTTGTAAGCGATTGAAGTTTTAATGGATTCCACAATGAAACCAACTTTCGACGAAAACAAACTGACAACCATAGTGGGAGCCAACGGTCTCGCTACCGAGACCGTCGTATCGCAACCGATCAAGATGTCGGTTGAATCCACGGTCGAGTACGAGTTCGACCAAGCCAAGTTTGAGGAATATCTCTCATCATCCTCTTCAAGATCTTCATTGTCTCGCAAGTACAAGAGGATCTCACCATTAAAGAAGACTTACATGCCAAAGAAGGTCCAAGGTGAAGACTCTCACCTAATCGTTGCTGAGGCCTCCTCTCACAACATTATCCCAGCGGCTGCGAAAGCCGGAAGCTCTGCTCACGATGATTCCTCCCTAATTAAGGAATCATTCGATCGAAGTTCGCCAACTCTGACGAAGAGGGCTTGTCAGAGACAACGTCAGCACCGTGCCTGTCAATTGGCCAAGGCCATGGAACAAACTGACGGGGTTCGCTATTATGCGGACCTAGAGTCGAGGAAGCATCGAGTGGTCCAATTGCCTCAATGATAAACCACTCACATTTCTGCACAACTCACAACGGAGGAATGGACTATCGTCAAAATGGCTCGTTCGACCCTTAAAGAACCCATACAAAAGCATCGTGCAAACGCCGCTCGTACCCGTGCCCTTCGTCAACAAACGTGAGAAGAGAAGAAGGAAATGGTATCTGAAAAATCACCAAGAACCAGCCAAGTGTGGATCCCCAAATCCAAACTCGTACAAAAATTACATCAGCAGGATCCATCCTTCTACCATGGCAGTCTCCACTGTTGCGGCACAATTTTTAACTGCGGCAGCGTCCACTGCCGCGGCACAACCTTTAACCGCAGGGGTCAATCCTGACTTGTCAAAATCCAAAATTACAATGGCAGATGGCCTCGGTCCTTTACTTGAAGATCGAGGCAAAGCTCCGGTCAAAGAACGCTTCGGTTCGGTGAATAAATTCCAAGTGACTTTTCAGGCTGGGGGTCGTACGCATCCTCCCACCAACCCAAAGCAATTTTAAGTTGGGAAAATTTTGATTTCCACCCGCTTGGCGGTTCGTAATGAAACTCAGGAGCCCGTTAAGACTCGCACCCGCAAGAGGGTGGTTCTAAATTTGCAACTCCTGACATAACATTGGATCGTTCAAAGGTAATAATAAGTTGTCCTGAGAATGCCAACAAGACTTTACATCCCCAGAAGAAGACGTGTTCGTCAAAAGACATCGTTATACTTGGAGGGTCATACTAACAAACGATAGGATTCTTCGGTAATCATAGCGATGAGTTATACTATCAAGCTGGGGGTGTGAACAAAACTCGAAAGAGGATTGTCTGAGAAATGAGCTCTCATTGTTCCTGTACAAGATTCATTAGAGCAGTACTGTCGGAATGTGACTACTCCAAACGAGAAGCCATCCCGCAAAGAGTCTCAGTGTTCCAGAGGCACTCCTGACATAACATTGGATCGTTCAAAGGTAATAATAAGTTGTCCTGAGAATGCCAACAAGACTTTACATCCCCAGAAGAAGACGTGTTCGTCAAAAGACATCGTTATACTTGGAGGGTCATACTAACAAACGATAGGATTCTTCGGTAATCATAGCGATGAGTTATACTATCAAGCTGGGGGTGTGAACAAAACTCGAAAGAGGATTGTCTGAGAAATGAGCTCTCATTGTTCCTGTACAAGATTCATTAGAGCAGTACTGTCGGAATGTGACTACTCCAAACGAGAAGCCATCCCGCAAAGAGTCTCAGTGTTCCAGAGGCCTTTCACCGAAATGTCGAAGCCTAAACCGAGATATTTCCACAATAGAAGATTAGCTATTCGAGATGACGAATTCCCTGAAGCCACCATCAACATGGCTGATAAAGGAAAATCTAAGTGGCATTCAAGTAAATCAAATCCCGACTTTTCTCCGGAAGGAAAAGTCAATTCAAGAATTACTCAACGGATGTCTCGACTCCAGTTAAGAGCCATCAGACGTAGGGACTACAAGAGAATGCATGAAGGAATGTTCTCGGAGGATGAACTCTCGGACACTTGTTTAGCGATTGCTTCTGATGATACAATGTCTAGCACGGGACAAATCAGAGAAGTGCTCACAATCACTCATGATCAGTTTGCTCAAATACTTCAAGAAGCTCTAACCAAACAATGTGAAGAAATTAGAGCTGAGATAAAGACAGAAATAGAGTTGGCTATTCAACAAATGAAAGAATTACAA
>NC_033794.1:126642787-126643359 GCF_001876935.1 Asparagus officinalis
TGGCGATTCCTAGAGATCTAAGCTCTGACTTGATCTTTAGAAGAGTGAACATCTTACATCGATAAGATATTCGCTTAAGATTCTTACTTCGATAAACGAAGAAGATCATCTAAAGGCCTTCACGGTTCAATCAGAATCTGTGAATCGATGGTCCACGGGTTAACGCACCCCCGGCACAGGCAAAGATCACACAAAAGCAAGAGTTGATAAATAATTTCTGCGTTATTTTCTAGAAAGTTATAATTTTCTTCTTATTGTGTAAGAGAGGTCTTATAAAAAGGCTATTTTCTTTTGAATTCATTGTAAACAATCAAAAAATATAATAAATTCCACAATGAGAATAATTTTCGACGAAAACAAATTAGCGACTACAGTGGGAGCCAACGGTCTCGCTACCGAGACCGTCGTATCGTAACCGATCAAGATGCTGGTTGAATCCACGGTCGAGTATGAGTTCGACCAAGCCAAGTTTGAGGAATATCTCTCATCATCCTCTCCAAGATCTTCATTGTCTCGCAAGTACAAGAGGATCTCACCATTAAAGAAGACTTACATGCCACAGAAGGCACAGA
>NC_033794.1:126643779-126662348 GCF_001876935.1 Asparagus officinalis
CGCGGCACAACCTTTAACCGCGACAGTGTCCATTGTCGCGGCACACCTTTCAACCGCGGCAATCACCCCTGTCGCGCCCAAAGAGAAGCTTCCAAAGCCTTCCCTTTGGCTCCATCGACGTCTGTTCCCGCGGCACAACCTTTAACCGCGACAGTGTCCATTGTCGCGGCACACCTTTCAACCGCGGCAATCACCCCTGTCGCGCCCAAAGAGAAGCTTCCAAAGCCTTCCCTTTGGCTCCATCGACGTCTGTTCCTGTACCGTCTACTGCAACCACATCTGCTATTTCACCGGAGAAACCAGGGGTCAATCCTGACTTGTCAAAATCCAAAATTACAATGGCAGATGGCCTCGGTCCTTTACTTGAAGATCGAGGCAAAGCTCCGGTCAAAGAACGCTTCGGTTCGGTGAATAAATTCCAAGTGACTTTTCAGGCTGGGGGTCGTACGCATCCTCCCACCAACCCAAAGCAATTTTAAGTTGGGAAAATTTTGATTTCCACCCGCTTGGCGGTTCGTAATGAAACTCAGGAGCCCGTTAAGACTCGCACCCGCAAGAGGGTGGTTCTAAATTTGCAACTCCTGACATAACATTGGATCGTTCAAAGGTAATAATAAGTTGTCCTGAGAATGCCAACAAGACTTTACATCCCCAGAAGAAGACGTGTTCGTCAAAAGACATCGTTATACTTGGAGGGTCATACTAACAAACGATAGGATTCTTCGGTAATCATAGCGATGAGTTATACTATCAAGCTGGGGGTGTGAACAAAACTCGAAAGAGGATTGTCTGAGAAATGAGCTCTCATTGTTCCTGTACAAGATTCATTAGAGCAGTACTGTCGGAATGTGACTACTCCAAACGAGAAGCCATGCCGCAAAGAGTCTCAGTGTTTCAGAGGCTTTTCACCAAAATGTCAAAGCCTAAGCCGAGACATTTTCGCAAGAGAAGATCAGTCGTCAAAGAGGATGAATTCCCTGAAGTCACCATCAACATGACTGATAAAGGAAAATCTAAATGGCATTCAAGTGAATCAAATCCCGACTTTTTTCCGGGAGAAAAAGTCAATTCAAGAATTGCTCAACGGATGTCTCGACTCCAGTTAAGAGCCATCAGACGTATGGACTACAAGAGAATGCATGAAGGAATGTCCTCGGTGGATGAAACTCTCGGACACTTGTTCTGCGATAGTTTCGGATGATACAATATTTAGCACGGGGCAAGCCAGAGAAGTGTTCACAATCACTACTGATCAGTTTGCTCAAATGCTTCAAGAAGCTCTAACTAAACAACGTGAAGAAATTAGAGCTGAGATGAAGACGTAAATGGAGTTGGCTATTCAACAAATGAGAGAATTACAAGCTCAACGGCTTTAACCTTCTGAGTTCAGTCAGTAAGTTGAATCCAGCCACCACACTCAAAATGTTGCAGATGACAGTGATCCAGAAGTTGATGAAGTCATTTTTGCTGATGCACCTCCCAATAACAATAACGTTGGGGATAGTTCAACGGATCCTCCCAATAATAATATTGGGGGTAGTTCAATTACACCTCTTAATAACACTGGGGGTGACCCAATTATTTCTCCTCAACATCACTCAAAGAGAGATGAAGATGAGGACAAGAAAATATAAGACCTTAAAAACAAAGTCAATGCTTTAATGTCCGCTCAGGAAGTAAAAAAGGCGGGCACCGTGTCCCTATCCAAGAGAATGGGATTCAATCACGTACCCGACAAAATTCAATCTGATTAACTTCACACCGTTTGACGGGAAGAGCTCGTCTATTCAGCACTTGATTTATTTTAAGTCTCATTTGGATATGATCTCTGGAAACGAGGCTTTGATGGTCCGATCATTCGTTGGCACCTTTCGTGGACCCGCCTTCGATTGGTACCGACATCTCAAGCCTGGGAGCATTAACTACTGGGATGACATGAAAAGTTTGTTCCTCAGCAATTTCTTCGATGATGACACCGAAGTGTCAATCAGAATCCTTCTGGATGAGAAACAAAAAGACGGAGAGTTAGTTGATAATTTTGTTAAGCGCTTCCGTAACAAGGTAATAAATGATAGGGATCCTGTCACAGAGGAATTCATTTTGCAGACATGCTACAATAATCTTTCTATTAATGTCCTGGAAGTTCTGGGGGTTGTACCATCCAAAACCTAAAAAGAGTTAAAACTACGCGGTGAACATGCCGAACGTTTTTTTAAAAGAAAAAAAGCTGAGAGAAATCAACCGACGGTATCTGCAACCGCTGTGAATGCTAATCAAACGTCACAACCGCAACCCCGGAAGCAACTGAAGACTCCCGATCCGAAATTCCAGAAGGAGTATTCTTTCGAAGATGATGAAGATCCAGCCATCTTGAAATACTTCCTCGCTAATAATAAAATCGAGCTACCACCTATTAAAGATCAGGAGGGAGCTAAGAGGATTACAGATCCAAACTACTGTGCGTACCACAGAAGGATTCTTCATCCCACCAAGGTTTGCTTTGACCTCAAAAACAAAATCCAAACCTTAGTTGACTCCGGTGTCATAACGGCAAACAAGCCAAATAAAGATGACATATAACTCCTAAGAGTATACAAGTATAAACTGCTTCTCCATGCACTCCAAAGGGTATACGAGAGTAAACTATTTCCCAAACCTCCGACTGATATAAGAGGTTAAAAACTGCTCTCTTAAATTGCGCGCTCCAATAATATAACCAAATATGATTAGACTCAGGTTCACCTAAAAGCTGGGGGTGGATATGAGGTTATCATGGCTGAATACGAATGTAGGAACCAAGACCTGATTCTGTATCAAGAACAGCAACATTGCTCACAAACGAGAAGTTCCTGAAAAAGTAATTCTGTATCAAGAACAGCAACATTGCTCACAAACGAGAAGTTCCTGAAAAAGTACTATCCCTAGTACATTCAGGGTAACCTATTTAACGGGAAGTTCCTGGAGAATGCTATATATGGTATTCTTAAGGATAATCCGAAACTAATTGATTATTCAATGCGAAAATCAATCATCTGAATAATCCACTCTTAATCATGATAAAAATAATTAAGAACCTCCCGTTGTGGCTATTCAATCGTGTCCAAAATGATTAAAACCCTCTCACTATAATTTTCAGAATAATCTTTCATTGATATGAGATTCAATAACTTCATGAAGTCAATCTTCCTTCACGAAACTCTGAAATCCTTCAAGGATGAAGCATGTCCCATTTGCTTTTCCTTCATCTGATTCTTGGTTGGTTTCAATAGTCGGGATCAATTCGCCAACTCCCACTGTGACTTTCCAAGCACTCTTTCGTTGAGATGAGATTCAATGACCTCATCGGGTCAGTCTTTCCTCACGAAACTCCTACGGTCTAATTGTGGAGTGTTTGATGATTCACAGTCCTTCACTATAAAATCCCTCACCGATCAAATTAACTGATAGTGGGTCCACCAAAATGCTTCGTGGTTAAATCCACCCAAACTCTCGTTGTGTCCGAGCCTTCAACACTCCCACTGTTGAGCTCTGACACAACACCCAAAATTTTAATCCGTGACAATTGGCAAACCCCTTTTCTTGTTAAAGTCTTGTCACTGGTTACCAAAAACCTCTTCTGAGTGATTTGTGCAAATCTACATTCCTACTGTTATTTGTACCTTCACTCTCTCCGTTTGTTTGGTCAAACATTTAAACGGTTAGGATCAAAGCCAAAATCCCCTCTTGATTTCTTCCATGAACGAGAGGTTCACAAATTGAACAATCAAACCTTTAAACAGTTAGGATCGTCTCAATTTCCCATTTGGTCAAACCTTTAAACAGTTAGGACCAAAGCCAAAATCCCCTCTCGATTCCTTCCATGAACAAGAGGTCCACAAATTGAACGATCAAACATTTTAACAGTTAGGATCGTCTTAAACTCCCATTTGGTCAAACCTTTAAATAGTTAGGACCAAAGCTAAAATCCCCTCTCGATTCCTTCCATGAACGAGAGGTCCACAAACTGAACGATCAAACCTTTAAACAGTTAGGATCGTCTCAAATTTCCATTTGGTCAAACCTTTAAACAGTTAGGTCCAAAGCTAAAATCCCCTCTCGATTCCTTCCGTGAACGAGAGGTCCACAAATTGAACGATCAAACAGTTAAACAGTTAGGATCGTCTCAAATTCCCATTTGGTCAAACATTTAAACAGTTAGGTCTAAAGCCAAAATCCCCTCTCGATTCCTTCCATGAACGAGAGGTCTACACATTCCCCATTCAGTTAAATCTTTAAACAGTTAGGACGAAAGTTGGAATTCCATCTCAATAAATGAGAAATCCACTTTTAGATTGGATAATCAAACCTTTTAACAGTTAGGGTTATCTAAATCTTCTCGATTCTCGGAGTGGAGATCTCACTCTTAGTTTCACCCTTCAGATTCTTGAAGTGGAGATCCCACTTTAAGTTTCTTTTGCACTAGGAGATAGAATATAAAATTATTTCTCTTCATCTTCGGGTTCATCTCTACCAACAAAAAAGAGACAATAAGATAGAATATAAAATTCTTCCTCTCCAGTGTCGTGTTCATATTTTCATCAAAAAGACGTAACCCATCAACATTTTTAAATCCATGTTTTATACGTGAGGGATATTATCTCAATCCCTTATTAGAGATAAGTCTACATCTAACACACGTCGTCGGGTGGTATGTTCCCGTATAAACGACAAAGCCTATGTATTCAACATCATAGCACCAAGTCTAAGAGAGTTTATTCTCTTAGCACAACGTTACATGCAAAACGGATTTAAACAATCTGCATGCTAGCCCGATGCAAACGGTAGTCGGTAAAGGTTTATAAAATCCGTTGATGGCTGAGGGTTTGCCAAAAATCCTATAAATGCGATAGTTACTGACGCGCACCAGCTTCATTAGTTAGCCTCGTGACTTGAGTATCCGAAAAACTCGGGATAAAATCCGTACCTGCATATGAACCGACCTGAACAATTGGTCCTGCAACCTCGACACTCAGGACCGTCATGTTCCAACGCCTTAAGAACTTAAACTGTATAAACTCCAGTAAATACGCGAGGATAAACTGTGTTAACGTCGGTCAACGCGTCAATGATTTTCGCCAAAATAAGGCTAAGAAAAAATTCCAAGTTAATGGATGATTCCAGAGGATTCAATTGCGATTCAGATATGAATTCCCAATGAAGACAATCAGTTCAACATCAGTTCAACGACAATAGCTAATTCACAAATCAAAACATCAGCTTTAGTTCAAGAGTTTGACAACGGTCAAGCGATAAACACAGTACCGGAATGATTTTAGCTATTCTACAAAGCACTGAGTAGACTAAAAGATAAAGAAATCAAGATTTGAAGCTGTCTACAGGTTCTTTTACACGATCTTCTTAACTAAGTACTGAAGGGATTACAAATAAAACATATCTTATCCAAAGTGTCTCAGACTCTCCTATAAAAGAATGAGTCTGAGATACTTTGGAGGGGGTATCTGTAGGCGTCAAAAAAATACTTATAGATATCCAAATACTGCTCAAATGGAGGATGATGCGTATCATTTTCTAAGTCAGAGGGGATTATCCAAGGTCAAAAGAAGCAAAAGAACAGATGAAATAACATGAACTAACGCGCGTTAACACAACAGCCAACGACTGACGCGCATTGGCGCGGCAAAGTATGGTGACGCGCTAAAGCGCGGCAGCGTGTCGTGACGCGCGTATGCGCGGTAGGGTATGGTGACGCGCAAATAGCAGGGTAATCTCCTATGTAATTTGCTGACAGTTTTTTTTAACATCTTTTGAGAGTCCACGTGACGGCATACCAGAAGAAGAACGTGTGTTAATGTGGAGGGGTAGTTACAGGCCGAGAAAAGTGGCATTTCGTGGGCAAAAAGTCGTGGGAGAACGGTTATAAACATGACTGAACGTGGCAAAAACCGCCTCTTTAGCCGCGCCAGCCTACACTGACACGCTAATAGCCGCAGCAGTGAAGACTGACGCGCCCAAAGAAAATACGATGGGTTGGTTATTTTGCTCCCGTTTCAACAGTTATGGGCCCTTATCCCTATAAATACCTTCTTACACACGAAATCAAGGACAGAGAGCAGATTAGAGCAGATAAGCTTGGGCATTTGGCGAATTTTGAGTAAGAGAGAGAGTCTTGATTCCTCAAAAACACTTTTAAGAATTTTCGTTGATTCCTAAAGATTTAAGCCTTGACTTAATCTTTGAAAGAGTGGACATCTTACACCGATAAGATATTCATTTTAAATTCTAACTTCGATAAACGAAGAAAGAATCCCCAAAGTCTTCACGGTTCAATCAGAATCTTGTGAATCGGTGATCCACGAGCTAACGCACCCCCGGTACAGGTAAAGTTCCCACAAAAGCAGAAATCGATAAATGATTTTTGTGTTATTTTCTAAAAAATTGTAATTTTCTCATTTTTTTCATTGTTATTCGTTGTAAGCGATTGAAGTTTTAATGGATTCCATAATGAAACCAACTTTCGACGAAAACACACACTTGTCGTGTTCATTCATAGTGAAACCATATTATGTAATGACTCTGTTAAATTTCGGGTGTCATTATTTAGGAGCTTATTTTAGACCATACAAAGATTTAACAAGTTTATAGACTTTGTTTTCCTGACCCTTGGTAATGAAACCTTCAGGTTGGTGCATATAGATTTCTTTATCTAAATCATCATTCAGGAAGACAGTCTTGACATCCATCTGATGTATGATCAGCTTATGAATAACAGCAAAGACTAATAATACTCGGATGGTTGAGATTCGGGCTACAAGAGAATAGGTATAAAAGTAATCAATGCCTTTTTGCTGAGTATAGCCTTTAGATACTAATCTAGCTTTAAATTTATCTATAGAACCATCAGCTCTAAGTTTCTTCTTGAATATCCACTTACAACCAACATGTTTACAACCTGGAGGTAAGTCGGTGAGTATCCAAGTATGATTTTTCATGATAGATTTAATCTTATTATCAATGGCTTTTTTTCAGAAAAGAAATTCAGGTGAATCTGTTGCTTCTTGGAATAAGTTTGGATCACCTTCAACAAGAAATGTAAAGAAGTCTTCTCCAAAATCCTTTTGAATTCTACCTCTTTTACTTCTTCGAGACTCAATATCAAAAGGTTGAGAAGAACTGAAAGATGGTAGATCAGAAGGAAGAGATGATCTAGGATTTTCTGAGATTTTGGATTTGAAAGGAAATATATTTTCAAAGTAGACTGCATCTCTTACTTCAATGATTGTATTGTTAGATATGTCACTGATTTCAGAGTTAATGACTAGAAATCTGTTAATATTGCTATTAGTGCATATCCAATAAAAACAACATCAATAATCTTGGAACCAATTTTTCTCTTTTTAGGTTCGAGAATAACTACCTTAGCCAAATAACCCCAAACCCGGAAGAAATTTAACCTTGGAGATCTCCCCTTCCAATATTCATAAGGAGTTATATCAGAAGTTTTGTAGGGAATCATATTGAGAATGAAGTACGCAGAAAGAAGAGCTTCACCCCAGAGATTTTCAGGTGTTCCTAAACTGAGTAACATACAGTTTACTATGTCCATTAGGGTTCTGTTCTTTCGTTCAGCTACCCCGTTAGACTGTGGTGTATAGGGAACAGTAACCTCATGAATAATACCGTGTTCTTGGTAATATTCAATTATATCATTTGAGGTATACTCCCCCTCCACGATCAGATCTTAGAATCTTGATCTTTCTGTCAAGTTGATTCTCAAATTCAGCTTTGTACACCTTAAATCTATCTAAGACTTCATCTTTAGTTCTGAGAAGATAGGTGTAACAATATCTTGAGTGATCGTTTATAAATGTCACAAAATATCTCCTACTCCCTCAGGTGAGGACTCGGTTCGAGTCACACACATCACTATGAATTAATTCGAGAGGTTCGGAGTTTCTAGTTATAGACTTGAAGGTTTTTTTAGTGTGTTTCCCTTGAACACAAATCTCACATTTAGATGACGGATCATGAGAAAATTTGGGAATAAGGTTCAATTTAATCATTCTTTGCAAGGTTTGGAAATTGACATGTCCAAGTCGTCCATGCCAAACATCACAAGACTCAACAATTTGTGCAACAGAAGACTCAGAAATTTTATTAGAATTGAAATTGATTACATTGAGTTTGAAAAGACCATTACAGATAAAATATTTTCCAATGAATACATTATTCTTGGTACTCACAAATTTATTTGATCCCTTTGCAATCCCAAAGCCACCTCTAAGAAGAAGAGATTCACTGATCAAGTTGTGACGGAGAGAAGGAACATGATGAACGCCTTGCAAATTCAGAGCTTTCCCATAGGTCATGGTGAGCTCTATACATCCACTTCTCATTATTTATTTGGTGGAGTCATCTACTAAGCTTATGCTTCCTCTACATGATTCCTGATAAGTTAAAAACTAAGAGCGATCATTACAAACATGAATATTAGCTCCGGAATCCAAGTACCAGTCAGTGGAAGAAGTAAGAGAATTAATAAGATAAGATGAAAAGGCTAATCTGAAGGAAGTTGGATTCTCTTCAATCATATTAACTTTGTTGGATCCATTTCCTTTAGGAACATGTTTGGCCGGTTCCTTCTTCCGAAAGAAACAGTTGGGAGCCAGGTGGTTGGTTCTACCATAAACATAGCAGAACTTTTCATTAGACTTATGGCTGGAAGAGTTGGGATTGGATTTGGAAGAAGATTTGTTGAAAGATTGCTGATTTTTTTGAATTTCTTCCCTTTGGGTTTGAAATTCCTAGATTTAGGCTTATCCTCTACCAAGTTCACTTTAGCTTTTGATTCGGTCTTGGTTTTAGAATTTTGCCTATGCTGGTCTTCAATACGAATAGCCTTGAGGGATTTAGTTAAGGTTAAATTTCCTTGCTTGTATCGGAGATCTTCAACAAATCTAGACCAGGAGGGAGGGAGTTTATCAATCAAACAATAAACTTTGTAACTATCAGTAAAAGTGTTTCCTTTTGATTGGAGGTGACAGAGAATCTTAGAATTCATGAATTTTTTTATTAATGGGTTTGTTATCAACCATCATGAACTTATTAAAGGAGGAGGAAGTGAAACGCAGAATTCAAGCATCATCATAGTCATATTCTGCTTCAAGAGCATTTCATAACTCTTTAGTACTTTTGAACTCATAATATATGTCATAGAGGTTCTCTGCAAGTGCACTAAGAATCGTATGACAACAATGGTAGTTGATTTCTTCTGGTTTCATAGAGCTAGAAAAGGAGCTAGCACTAGAGCCTGAAGTGGAAGGAGAGGGTTTAGGTTGAGGACCATAAACAGAAGAGTTGGAGGGTTGAGATCCACTGGATGAAGACTCCGGAGTTTTTATGGCAGATAGAAGACTTAAGGTGGTGAGCCAGTATCTCATCTGATTAGTCCACCGTTTATAGTTAACACCGATGAACTTCTCAAGTTTGACACTCTTGGAATGATCAGACTTAGTCATAAGTCCAAGTTGAGTTTACTAGTCTAGATATTTAGAATCTGATAGAAATAATGGTTTTGTCAATACTACTAGATACTAAAGAGTATGACTTTAATTAATAATTGAAAAGAATATTAAAATTCTAATGCAGTAAACAAATTAGACAGTAAATGATTTTTAATTAATTTCTAGTTAAAAGGCAACAAACAAACAATAGTAATTTACTAGATAATTAGAACAATATTATATATTTCTTTTCCTGTGAACAGTAAAATAATTCCCCCCCTGAATAGTAACCTTATTTTATAAAACAACAGCTAATTAATACTACTATTAATTACTAGATAAACCAATAAATAAAGAAAGCAATTAGATTAGGTAAACAGTAATAAAATGTTTTAACACAGTAAATTTTCCCCGAGTAACCCTTGGTGAACAGTAAACAGTTTTTTTTAATAGCAACTAAATTAAATTATTAGTTAACAAATAAACAACAAGAAAGTAAAGCAATTTGCAGTAATTTTTTTTTTAAATGAATAGATACAGAGGATTTTTTTTCCCGGATGTACGGTAAAGAATCTGATGAACAGTGATATTTTCTCCCCCTCTTCGATTAACAAAATTAGGCAACAAATAAAAGTTCTTAATTTTAGATCAAGTTATTTCAGATTTAAATTAATAGCAATAATAATTGTCAATCTTCTAGATTGCTGTCAAAAAGAGAATATTAGTATAAAATCCGAAATAAAAAGTTAGAAATTCAGGTCTTATCGGAAGCAATCGTGATTTCACTGCCCTAAAAGATTGAGGACCCGCCTATCGCCCTGACGCAGTCGATCCTCTCTCCCTTAGCGGTAAAATCCTCCGATTCGGCCGGCCTTCGTACTCGGACGAGAGTAGCAGAGCTTCTGTTGAGACGAAGATGGTTGCCCGAAAAAAATAATAGTAGCCGAAATTTTAAAGAGAGAAATGGAGGTGAAGAGAGAAAGACTTGTATATCTTCCGAGGAGGAGAACCCCTGTATATATAGGAGCTGGAGACCAAAGAGCCGTTGCTCCAAATCCGTACACGTTACACAGGATCCGCGTAACTCCCCGCGTCATCTCCGCATATGTACGAACGAGTCAAAAGGAATTACCAAACGGTAAAATTAAAGATTTTTGATCAAAAAATGTGTGCGTGTGCGGTGCGGCGTGGCGCGCTCCCGCGCGCGCATGTGTTATGCAAAGCCCACAAAACCCAAAACACTATTCAAAGCCCAATAAGAGGTGTTCCATTATAAATCACTTACAATCCAATTCAATTTTCAATGTGGGCCTATTCACAAAGGCAAAATTGTCTTTTCATAAACAATACATCCAACAGTAACAAAATATATCTATTATCTATACTACTGTAAAATCAACATTTGGAAAATACCTGAAAACTTATAAACAGAAGGCACATTGTCATTATTTAGCTTATTGTCTTCAACAAGGATTACATCCTTTTTTCACGCTTCTTCCTTTATCTTTCCAGGAAGTCACTAGGCGAATTCTAACAGAGTTTGGTAAAACCTTCCTTCCTATAGGTTGTTCAATATGTTGCTTGTTTCGATTTCATTGTTTATTAGTGATTTGTTCATATATGCTGTAACTCATTGTTCATCTCCTCCTATTACTTGTTGCCAATTGGTTGAATAAGACCGTGCAGATCTCCTTCGTAAGCTTCACAATTTTCCCTTTCGTTTTCGAATTGTCTCCCATCTCCTAACTGCTAGTTCTTTTTGCACCAATTCAATGAGAGAAATCCTTGGCCCTACAAATTTCTAATTGCACCCCTCGGTAGGATATCTCTTATCTCAATCATGTCAATATTCCTAACGCTACATATAAATAATATACACTAGCCTTAAAAAGTTCTGATATTTTGTCTTAATGAAGTACAGAGCATGCCTATGCATCAACCTTCATTTAGGGCTGTTTGTTTCCATGGAATGAATACTTAGGATTCCATGAAAAATTTGGGTCCATGCTAATGCTTTAAAGAACTCTGATTTTGTCAGAAAACTAAAAGCTTGCCATTACATCCAAACAACCCCTTATTTGTTTGCAATAATACAGAATTTACTCAATGCTTTCGAAATAGGGTAAATCACATTTATCCCTTCCAAAGTTTCACATACTTGCAATTGCCTCAAGGTTTTTTCTTCATTGCTTTTGCCCCCCCGCTCCCGAGCTCCCCGGTGTCTCGCTCCCCCCCCCCCCCCCCTTGCCGGCCCCCCTCCCAACCCCCTCACCGCCCTGCCCCCTCCCTCCCCCCCCCCCCAAAAAAAAAAAAGGAAAAACATTTGATTACTAATTTACTATTAATAGTGTTAATAATAGAGATGAAAAGACTCTTCTACCCATACATATCATAGTTTAAAGAATAATAAAAATGATATTCATAAATTACTATAATACAACAAACCATTAATTATTAGTTGCTATTTTTAAGATACAATATTAAAGTGTCTATCATAACAAAATGTTTTTCATCCATTCTCCTAATTCTAAATCAAATCTGATTTTAAAGATCAATTCTTAATTTTTTTATTCTAAATTTAAATTTTTAAGTCAGAATTAAATATTATTCAAAGTAAAATATTTAAGTTGTAACCAATTAATTAAAATAAACAATACTAATTAGTGAAAAATCATGCTTCCTGTTTACTAAAAATACTAATATTAGAGTTTAGAAATAAATCTAGATTAGGTATATATAATACATGCATATATATACTATAATTAGAACTATATTTAAATTTAGAATGGATATAAAGATATAGAAATAACATTGAATTTCGATTTGTAACAAGAGTGAAAGACCGTAATTTTAAATTATTTTTTGAACTTTTATTGATTTATATCTTCTTTGAAAACTACAAAATAATTGTAAGGTCACGGGTATTTTTTGCTCTAAAAATAATCATGTTGTCAGTTTTAAATGATAGGAGGGAAATATGCTAAGAAAACAGACTTTGGGAGGGAAAAGCAACGGAAAATAAAGTTTAGAGGGATTAAGTGCAAGTATAAGAAACTTTGGAAGGGGTAAATGCAATTCACTCTTTGAAAAATGTATGTTTCTCTTAATGATTATGCTTCTTCATGTAAATAATAGGCACTTGACTATCTTGGGAAGAGTAGAGGAATTGAGAGGGCAAAGGAGCTAGCAGCTGAACATGCCAACCGAGCAATTGAAGCCATCAATTCTCTTCCTAAAACTGACACAGATGAGGTTTTGATCTCAAGACGTGCTCTTATAGATCTTACACAGAGGGTTGTCACAAGAACACAGTGAAAAAAAAAAAATATGTTGCTGATGCTATTAAAGATGTCTTTCATACTTTGAAATTTCGATTCATAAGATTTGTTTTTGTTTTATACATTTAAGCTGCAAAAGTAGTTTATACGATGAAAAAGGACACTCAACGTATAAATTTTTGCATTTAGGATCCATTTTTGATCCTCATGCTGTAAACTTAAATATTGTGCATTCCAGGCTATAATAAATGTACATGTTCTTTATTTCTTTTAAATCCATTAATGTAGCAAGATATTGTTCTTGAAACCAAGGACTTAAGTAATTGTTGTAATAACTACTTCTTGGTGTATACAAAGATTTTATTTTTCGTTCGTTCTTTTTTGGCGGAAAGTAACATTAAAAAAACTAAATGATTTTCTTTTAGTTTGATTATATTTTTTCCCATCCTAATCCATGCCCCTTCCCTTCTCTAACTCCTAATTAGACCTCTAACTCAATTAGCTCGCCACCCTTGGCGATGAGGAAATGTTTTTATGAGAATGTGCCAAGATCAGCCACATGAAGATGTTGTTTGATAATGAAGTCAGCGGACAGCAATGAGGGCTGAAGGAGGTTGAATACCCTGCGGAGCATGCTAAGGAGGGTAGGGTGCTATAAGGTGATTCTTGATTGCTCGTTGGACATGAGGGGTTCTATGAGAAGTTAGGGCTCATGGAGAAGAACGCTCAGATGGTGATCTATCTTTGAATCGGTATGTTTCCTTTTTGTATTGTGATTTGGATTTTATTTATTTATTTATTACTATTATTATTATTATTTTTGAATTAGTTTGCAATGCAGAATCTTGAATAATTTCTGCATTGTTTCGTTTCCTATACAAGTTCTATCACTTAACACATATTTTAGTGTAATTATTTCTTACATTGGTGTTCAGTAGGAAAAGGAGAAAAAAAAGATAGGTAACATGAGTGATTCAGAACATCTTTTCTTCAGTGGTTTTTTCGGTATGAACTCAGTCATAATCTGAAGGAATTATGTTGGGTTACCTTAAATAACCAGCTCACCAGCTAGTCATGAGAAATGAAAGTGGCCCTTTTTACATCCTGTGACCAAGATAGCTCCTTGCTTATACTAACAGTAAAACCGTACACATTCATACAAGTAGAAATACTACTATCATGTACTTCCATCTTGAGGATAATTGTACAAGATGCCTAATACTGTCAACTTGGTTTGCTTGTAGAAATATCTTCCTGCTTCTCATTACTATTTCTCATCTATTCTAAAAACTTCAAAGGGGTTTTAACCTTTTTAAACCATGAAAATTTCAGATTTATATGATCTCTTGATGCAGGTAATTTCAGTAAGGAGTGGTCCTCCTCTTGTTTGCTTATGAGGTCAGAACTTTATGGTTTAGTGGATGCCACGACTGCTCGAGCTGGTAACAAGTCGTTTCTCACTGATTCTTCTGTTCACTCCAGGTCTCGTATAGATAGGCAGTGTAATGCTTTTTCTATTTATTACATGTTTGGTTTCTTTTCTATCATCACTATGACACCTTTCCTGGATTTGATCAATAAGTGCTGCGATGCCTTTCCACCACAAATATTTAGGTGGTGTGCCCTGGGTATCTCATGCCACCCATGATGATCCTTACTGCTTTTAAAGCAATGTATGCTCTTTTTTGTGCTTAATTATGTCTCTTTTCAAATTCAACCTAGTATTCTACTTATGAGTTTTAGCAATATTTTTTTCATTCTCTTTCTCTTCAACTTATGGGAATGAATATAATTTCCTGTTAATAGGTTGCTTGCATGAGTTGAACCTGTTACCTCTTTCCAACACTTGACTAGAAAGGGTTGGAACTTAGACCGGCAATTAGGGTTTCTGTTTCCGATCTTGATCTCAGTGTTAGATTGTTTCTGTTAAAGATGTATTTATTCCCATATTGTTTGAACCCAAGTTCACATTACTTGATACCCTCTTTGTGATAAATATGAGTTCAAAGTATTTCTGTTCTGCATCCTTGGAGCGTCAATTTTTGAATAATCAGTTCATTACTTGTTGTGAAACTTATATTATTGAAATCCTTGCTGAAATTTTCTTTTGTCCGATAGTTATAACGATCCTAGCGATTAATCGATATTTTAAACCGCAAACACATCATCTCGCTCAAAAATTGTTCCTTGGTCTTTTGACAGATATGCACCTCTTATTAACAAAAAGGGTTTTTTTTTTCCTGGAAACCACCTTAAAGATAGGTCATTATACGGAAACCACCTTTCATTTTAATTTATACATAAACCACCATTAAAATGGGTTTTTGTTTCAATCAACTACCTGACTACCTCCCAATCAAATTTTCACTAAAAACCCAAAAATAACCTTAAAAAGTGCACGTTTAAGATATGTGATTTGTATCTAACTAGACCTAAATGTTGCCATAGAGTGTGTCTTGAAGTGAGTTTTAAGGGTATTTTGGTGTTTTAAGTGAAGATTTTGACTGGAAGATGGTTGATTGGAACAAAAAATCACTTTAATGGTGATTTACGTATAAATTAAAAATAAAAGGTGGTTTCTATAAAATGATCCTATTTTTAATATGGTCCCTATGAAAAGACTTAAAAAAAAAATCTGTTTTATCATTCAATATAGATGTACTTTAGCTAACTTCATTTTCTATCTGCTATCTTTTGTGACTGTAAAGTAGCCTCTTTTTTTTGTCATTTCCCCCCCTTGGATTACTATCTCAGCAGCGAATAAAAGTTACATTTTTACGTCCAATTTTAACTATCATTAAATGTCGCTGTTTATTAGGAACAACATCAAATTTTGAACGAGCTCATTGCATATTTGATTAAATCTCCAAATTTCTTCCATTTGCTGATTATTCTTGAATTCTGCCCATGCAAACAAATGATATCTCTAAGTCCATCAACTTCTAATCATTTTTACTAATCCTTACTTTTAAGTAACACGCTGCTCTAATGCTTGCCAGCTATTTTGCTTTCCCTTTTTTTTAAAAAAATTTCCCGACTCAATAAAAATTGAATAGTGTGAGCTCTTATGACTAAGACAGCTTCTTTTATGTCCATATCATGCTTCTTTAACTGGATTAGGATTAGCAAGACTTAATGCCCTCATCTTGTCGTTGATATTAATACAATGATGGCGACACTGAACTCCTTGTGTGCTGATCTCTTTGCTTAATTTTTTTTCTCACTAGCCGCCTTGTTTCTTGGCTTCTGCAGGTGAATTTAACATAATCAATAGGTCAGAAAACTTATTTATTCAACTATTGTGAGATGTTGATGGATTTGGGTTGAGTAGTTTGAGCCTAACAAAGAGTGCGGTTTCTCTTTGGCTTCTTTGTTTAAGCATGATAGTGACCTGATTAAGGAGGTTCGTGCAGGGAGTATGTTGCTTCTCTTGCTTTTCTACTGCACTTAAAGATGTTTCTAATAGTTCCATTGCCTATTTTGAACAAGCTTATCCTTTTGCTTTGGATCATACAACGGTAATTAAAGAGGATTCACCGCTTTTGTATTACTAATTTCTAATTTTTTTAATGGGTGGTGGTGATTTGTCTTTGAGTGTAACTCATGAGGTGTGACGAGTGTTTGATTTAAAATGAATCATAACTACATACTAAACAAGTCAGTCAACGGCTATAATTAATGTAGTGGTTTTCGTTTTTTTTTTTTTTTTTTTAGTTGAGAGGATCCAAATTCAATTCAGGATCCCTAGCTAATTTGGAAGCATCGGAAGAAGTCGTTTTTTTTTTGTAGACAAACTTCAAGATAACTTGCACCATGCCGGGCAGCGGCTAGTTTTCATAAACCGAAAAAGACATTTTTATGGTTCTGGCTGTTTATTTTTGTTCTTTTACTCCAGTTGCTTTCGGAAGAACGCCGCACACCTATTTTGATATAATGGGTTATCCGCCTCCCATATCTCATATCCACCGGAACGCCGCGTACTCGACGTATGCGATCTCCATCGGATACCCACGGGGGTATATTGGACATTTCCCCTCCATATACCCTATTGCTTCATAATGTTCAAATTGGCAGGTTACAATCATATGGAGCCTTCACAGGTAACAGGAGTTGTGATCTATATTCTAACCTGTCGGTTACATGAATACATGAATGAAGGTAGCTGGAGCTGATGGTGATGATTGATCTTTTGCTATGTATGTATGCCTCCTCCGTAAACAGGAGAAATATTCAACTCCCCACCAGAATCAACCTAACAAAGATGGAAACATTGACTCCAGGAATGAACAGGTATCAGGTTTTTGTTGTTATTTTGTGAAAGGACTTGTGCATGCATGCGCATTTACAGGGCGTACTTTTCCTGTGGTGGTCCCCTGACCTGATGGGACCCACCATCAGACGCCACCAGCCACCAAATCCAACTGGAGATCTCCTGTATCCAGAGATTTAACCTTACGCTGACGAGAACAGTTATCATTTGAGGGCCTATCCGCTTAGGTAATTGTGTCAGTAACTTTCTTTTTTTGGTCAGTTTAACTTTCAAAGTAGGGCACAAATTGCTGCTTCTGGACATTCTAGGTCGAGCATGTTTGGCAACTTTGGATTATAATTCACTTGGTTTATAATTTATAATCAGATTATAAGCTAAGTGGATAATAAATCAAAATGTTCGGTAAACTTAGGGGTTGTTTGGTTCGGCTAAATTTTTAGGAATCCTGTAGTTTTGGAACAAAAAATAGGTTTTTTGACGTTATAGGATTTCAAAACTGTCATTTGGTTCAACTTTTTTTTAAGAATACCTTTTGTAAAAGCTGACATGGCAGCCTACTTTATGGAAAGCCTAAATCCTCTTTTTAAGCTCCGAAATGGGCTAGAAATCTGACAACTTATTAACAACTGATCATTTACTCTCACAACTCCCTAAATTATTTGGCAATTAAACAAACATGAGTTTTGGATATGCATTCCTATTCTGCACTTCATCATTCCACACCAAACACAAGTTATGGATTCCTTTGAGATCCACAAATTTTTTTAGAAATGGTTATTTGTCTTGGAATCCATTTCCATTATTTTATGAAAAGGATTACAATGTGTTTTCAATGATAAATTACTTGGTTATCGTTATTGTCAAAATGATCAAAAGGTTTTTTTTAAGGTCGGAAAGAGACAAACGAGACTTGAAATTTTCCAAAATAGTAATGATTATATTGGTCTTTTGCTCAGTCTAACCTTATGACTTATAAGCCACCAAAAAACAAGTCCAAATGAGGTATTCACCAAACATGTCCAAGCGGCTTATAAGCCACAAAAAAGTGGCTTATAAGCGACTTTCGACCGCTTGCCAAACAAGAACCATAATCGACTTGTTTGTGAAACAGTTGTCATGCTCAGTCTCCGTCAGGATCCATATGCTCTCCTATTAGGTGATAATTGGAGAGGGTCCAGCTACCTCCATCTCGGACTTCCCGTTCCAATTTCAGTGGACAAGACAGGGCACGTAGGATTTGTGGCGTGCAGTCTAATATGAGAAAGAGTGGGTAGAGGGCTAGTTTGGGAATCTTTTAACTATTCTGTTTATGGCACAAAACAATTGCTAGTTGATGAGGATAGCTCTAATATGATTTGCATTCAACAAGCCAACAACTAGAAAAAGGCCTGTCTATTTATTTATCCCCCTTTTGTCATAATCTTATCTCCAAACATCTACAGCCATCTGATGAGGATTAAAAAAAAAAAAGATTGAGATGTTAGTAAAAGAGAGGACCACAATATCCTTCCTTTAAGATCA
>NC_033794.1:126662379-126710240 GCF_001876935.1 Asparagus officinalis
AAAAAAAAAAAAAAAAAATTATTATATGGTATGTGAAATTAAAGCGAGAGTTACTAAAACCTCCTCCTCATTTTTTCTCCATAAATATCAAAATAATTACGTGGCTTTTGTTTGTCCAACAGCAAGTAACCAGTAAAGAGATGGGGGAGGTTCTCACGGACCCTGATCTATGAGCCGTCACCAGTCTTCCTTTATTTCTGTTGCTGTCTTTTATTAAAAACCCTAAAAGGATGCATCCTTTGCCTTCCACGGGGGAAAGTCGTTAGCGATTTCATTCATTGCGTTAATCGTGTATCAAAAAGATCTTTGTATTATTATATAAATAGGTGAATCTTATTAGAACAATCTGCACGAGAGCGTGACTTTCTGAACCATAGAAATACTTTTAAAATTTTCCAAACCATCTCTCTTTTCTTTCAAAAAAAAAAAAAAACTCTCCCAGTACAGTCATATTCTGATATACTTCACAAATCCCCGAGTGCTAGCTTTTTGCTCGCTTTCCCTCGGAAATAATATTTTAAGAGCTAATTTTATTTTTCAATTTGTAAACAAATGATCAAGCTAATTGCACCGTTGTCCCATTGCAAAAATTCTCACGTTTGTCCCATTGTTGTGTAACCAAACTACAAATTGTGCCTTTTTTAAATCAAATCAAGACCTTTTTTTAGGCAGCACCTGAATTTTTTTTTTTTTTTTAAGAAAGCTACAGAGAGCACACTTCCATAGAAATGTTGGTGATTATGCTGATACAACAATCTTATTTATCAATGCAATATTGGTGATTATGCTGATAAGAGTAAATTTTAGGTAGCACCCTGTCACGATCCTCCTCTATACGATTTTCTACAGAGATTGCTCTGGAGTTTTTTTTTTTTTTTCCTTCTTTCGGGTTTTCGTAAAGTTTTGGTGAGCATGTAGTTGTTGCTTTATGATTTGCTTAATGGCATCTAACATTATACATAATTAAACAAGTATAAATTACAACGCAAAGCAACACTTTTGCAAGTATAACTTCCTCACAAGCATAGCTATACATTTTCTCTGATTAATTCTCCTCTGCTTTGCTAAGCTAAAAGCATCTCCCACATCTCTATTCTACTGAGAGAGAAGTTCCTCTCTCTCAACCTCACACTGTAGAGTTGGTGTATGGCTTTTGCTTACTACTACTAGAGCAAGTGCAGTTGGCTCGCCTATCGGATATAGTCTGAAAAAAAAAAAAAAAAAAAAAAAAAAAAAAAAGTTAAAAAAAAAAAAAAAAAAAAACAGAGAACAATGCATTATGCTATAGATTCTATGATTCACTAAAGTTTCCATACACGTATAGAGATATTAATAGAGCTCCTACTTTGGTGCGTGACGGATGAAATATCCGAAACACTAACATTTGAGATGTCAAATTCTAGAAACAGATGAGTTCTATTTCTAATTAACCAAAAAAAAAAAAAAAACTTTTCATGCATTGTAGACATGAACATAGTCATGAAAATGTATCAGATTCTGAAGAAAATGTTCAAAATTTTCACTTTACCTTGACCTGTTTCTGGAGATCTTTGATGTAGTCCACAGCCAAATCTAGCATATCCGCGGTGTTAGTTTGCTGCATATCGCAAATAGAAATATTAGATCATCTTCGGCCTCTCCTTAAACTTTGCTAATTAATAAAAAAAAAAAAGTTTCCGAAAAGTTGCATAATATTGTTGATAGAAATTTCATCAGATGTCAGGTGGGTAGATACACTCCCTGTATTATAAGAGCAGAGTTACTTATACCCTCTAAAATTATTTTATTAGCACTAATACCCTCTTTAACCTTGGCAATATTATTCCCCTAATATGATGATGATGAATTAACTTTTTACCTTCAGTTTAACTGAAAGAAAGAACTGAATTTTGCCCTCATGCGTAGCACAGGAAAAATATTTAGAAGGTATGGTAACTCTTGCGAGGTCTTTGAATTACCTTATCCATGTTGGGGACAAGCTCCTGTAGCTTCCTCATGCGCTCGCTGATCCTTGTCCTCCTCACCTAAAATAATTAAAATAAAGATGAATAAAAGTATAATTTCCAATTACGACGTACCAAATTTTGAGTCCATTATGTGAAAGTATTTATACGATATTTACCCTTTCGGCAATGCTTCGTGGATGAGTAGCACACCCTCGTTTAGCTCTAATCTTACAAGGAACCGAATCCTGAAACTGCAAGAACTTCTCGATCGCAGACATCTCCGACGAAGTCTTGTGCAAGCCCAACTGATGACTCAGCGTGCCGTTCTGTTCACACGACACGAATCTCACAGAATTCATCTCACAGAATCAAATTCAACACTATGGACTAAGTGTTCATCTTACAATGTCAAAGTTTCGAGTTTTGGTGAACAATGAAGGGTATAATTTTACAATTGCTTGCCCTATAAAACCCGAAGTTTTTAACCAATTTATTTGTAAATCCCCTCACTTCCATAGTCACACTTAAACAGGAAATGGATGGATTCAGAAGTTTGTTATGTAGCAAAATATATAAACTTATACAAAAAATAACTCCCTTTACCAGATAACTATAGCTTTATAGTTTCACCATGTCTCTCTGTATGTTAAACACATTTTTTTTCTTCCTACAAAGTTCATCCTAAAGCTTTGAAGCTTGGTAAAGATTGAGGTTAATAGTTTCATAAACACTTCGCACGGTACTTTTCTGAGATTCGTCTCGTAGGATTTGAATCTGGATTGCTCTGATACTATTTTTGGAAGTAATACGCTTCACTTATTAATGGAAACTTTACTATTGTTATTACTTTTTTTTAAGAGTAGAAATTTTAGTCGGGTGAAAATATACCTCTGTTTGACTGTCTCTGCTCCTCTGCTCCTCCCATGAACCCAGTCCGTAGCCTCCCATGGATTCCTCGTCGATCTCCGATATCTGAGACATCAACCCGGCCGCAGTCGCCGACGATTGCCTCTTCATTCTTGACTCATTCCCATTCCTGTATCCCCCAATCCCTCTCATGACTCCATACCCTACTCCAAAAATAGCAACAACCATCATTTTCCCTTAAAACTTCGACCCAAACCAAACCCCCAAAAAAACATTTTGAATTAGTCCCTCAATTCATAGAAATTGCTATTGAATCCCCTCGTTCTAATGCGTCGCACGGTAGCAATCATTGAGAACTGGGTTGATCTGGGAACGATTTCGGTGATACGAGGGACTAAATCAAAATATTCTAAAAAAAAAGGAAAAAAGAAAACCTAGCCGAAGATCTACCGTTTTCTACGTGGAGCTGATCGAAGAGACCAGCGGGCGAGCTGCTATGCCGAACAAGGTTCGAATAGTTCCCGCCGGCCTCGCCTTCCGGCCGCGGATACGCTCTTGATCCGCCGGCTTCCATCGCCGCCGCGCGCCGCCGCCATCTGACCCTGCTGAATCGGATGGGGTGCTGGTGATGACGAATGGTGTGCTGGTTGGTACATCACCGGCGGCGGCGGTGAGGTGGCTGCTCCGTCGTTCTCCGGCGCCGGATGACGGGGGGATTCTCGGCGAGAGAAAGCGCGCGCGACATTGAGTCCGTGTCGGGGCTCGGAGGGGCGGTTCACGGGAGGAAATCTCGACAGCAACTCCGCGAAAACGGAGCTCGGAGCGGATCGGTAACGGAGCAGGCCCGGACCGAGCTCATCTGGCTCGTCGGTCGGGGGTGGAAACGGACGGTTGAGAATCTGTTGACGTCGCCGGAGAGGAGATCCGTACATTTGAATCTCAACACAAGAGCTCATACGGGTAAGTTTTTACTTTTTATTTTTTTTTTATTTTCTTTATTTTTGGGTTTTTTTTTTTTTTTCCCCACCTATAGAATTTCGCTCCGTGAAGCACCGATGACGAGGAAGTGGGTGCTGTCGGGCGGGGGGTTTTTCTAATTTTAACTGATTTTGATTATTTATTTTAAATGCGGGCACCAGCCATCCAGTATTTATATTATCTGATAGACGATAATGCCCCTATAGACTTTAGATAATAACGGGCTGTGACACCGAACCGTATTGCCGTTTAGAATCCGGGGGGGCTGAAGGAATTACCGAGACTGCCATTTATGCTATTTTCGGGAGGGGCGAGCTTTTTCGCAGTGTTTTTTTCCGTTTGGATTTGATGTGTACAGATAAATTTAGCACGGAACCGAGGTTGGAGCTCGGATCGTGTGTCAAATTAGGCTCAGGTGATTGTGTTCAGGCGGAACGCTATAATGTTGACCTAGATCTTTTTCCCCCCCATCGGAGCGCAAATAAATTAATAACTTATGTGGTATAAATTCCGTAAATAGAAAATTTTATTTATACATCACATAATACTTTCTACTGTCACTTTATGTTGGTACGTGATGCATGTAACTTAGTGAAAAGTTCACAACAGTTTCCTCCATGGGTGTTAGTCAATTGGGATATTTTCGTGCAAAACATGATAATTGTTAAAGTGGAATAATTTTTCGCTGGTGGGATATTTTAGTGGGATAAATAGGAACAATTTTGTGAAGCGGGATATTTTGATAAAATAACGTGGGATAAATTTTTATAATCAGGAAATATATATATTTATGCATTTTGAAGATATAAATACGATCTATGTATTTTTAAACTTACTATTATTGATTGATAACTGCTTACAAGAATGTTTTTTACTATTAAATAACTTTTGGTTAGACTATAAGATATTAAAAATTATTATTAAAATGATGATCTATTGATGGTGATAATCATAATAGGAAAGAAGTAAAGAAAAAAAAAGAAATATAAAAAATAACAAAATAAATATGAGTTCTAGTTTTTTACCACCTAGTTCTAAGCTAAATCTTAGAATAATTTGAGAGACTAGAAGTCTCATTTTTGTATAGAAAAATAAAAAAAAGTGGGATAATTCTGTACCATTATCCCAATTCTAGTTTTGTTAGAGTTCTACTTGACTAACACTGTAAAATTTTATTCTAATTTTAGTTCTATGTGACTCACACCTTAAAAATTTATCCCACATATTATCACAGTTCCAATTTTAAGTTCTAGGTGACTAACCCCAAAGATGGTAAATATTACCAACGGAATGGGAACACCATACCATATAGATGCTACTGCATGAGGGAACCAATTAATGTTGTGATAGGCAAAACTATTATAATTTTTTTCTATATGTGCATCCAACTTTGACTAGATATAAGTTGTATATCTCCTTTGGCAAAAATTATAAGGCAACTCGTTTTGTAAAACAAGCTACCAATCTATACACATTTTTTCCTATTTTATTAGATATAGAACAGATCTTTTTTTTTTTTCCTCTTTTTTTTTTTTGGGAGAAAACGTAGAATAGATTGATAAGCTTGACGAGGTGAATATCACGCAATTAATTACGAAGACTTTAGATTTTATTTTATTTTATTTTATTTCCTTCCTACAACCTACATAATGGCGATAGGCGCCGGTCCAGGCCCTACGTGTCCTATGATATAGAATTTCCATCGTAGTACGTCCTTTGAACAATTCAAGGCACTTAAAATGTCAACCCCTTTTTTAAGCTTTGACTATTAAACCAAAGACTGGTTTACAGTTTTTCTGTAGTACGAGTTCATACTAAGTTAAGTCAAACCCTACCAAAATATCCCAAACGAGGAGCTGGCAGGTTTGACTAAATCCTTCACTCGCAACTTGCAAGCTACTATTTTGTTGATCCAATTACTTGCTAGATGTTCCCATCACCTTCTTCTGACAAATCCTTTGTGCATAAAATTCATGTTTTCTTTCATATGGTTTCTCTGTAGTTTTTATGTGAAGTATGTCGAATGAACTCGGTCGAGCAGACGTCGTGTAGTATCATGCCAATGAAAAGGGATCCACTAGTAATTTTATTCGTTGCGGATAGATCTCCTATAGCTCTACTTGTTTGCTAAAGAAAAGTTTTAGCGCCCAGGTCTACTTGCAACGGGTGTTGTTAGAGTTTTTCTGCTGTAAATAACCCCGATTTGACGAGGAAACTATGGTATGAAAACCCCGGACTTAGCTAAGAGCCATGGGGATTATAAGAAATTAATTCATTATGGCTCTTCAGGAAAGCTAAACTTAAAAGATTTTAGTGTATTAGTTATTATAATTATTATAATAATTAATTCATTACGCTTTTAGGCCTTTTTCCTATTTCTTTCCCCCGCCTTTTCTTCCTCCCGTAAAAACCGACCTTTCTTACCACGTGACACACCGCAGACGTCGGCTGACGGCGAATCAGATGCGCTGACGGCGCACGTGACGCGTTGCCAGCGCTAGCTCCACAAGATCTATCCAATTCCCATTTTACCCCCCAACCCGCGAGCACCGCTAACGGAGTTCGCTCTTTACGTCACGGCCGCCGTCAGTCGCCGGGACCACACCCCGCCGAAAAGCTTAAGATAAATACCCCTTCTTGTTCGGCTGAACTACAACATTACCACTTCTGATTTCTAACGTCAGAGCCGCGATGGGTTTTAATGGAGTGTTTTTGGTTGCACAATTTTATAGAAAAATTTTCTTAAAAGATCTGATAATGGTATTTTATAATTAAAAATTTTTTGTAGATTTTTGTAAACTATGTTTAGTTCGAAAAACAATTACAGAAATATTTTCTGTATAGTACAGAAAAGTATCTCATTTTACAGAAATTAATTTTCTTTCAAAATGGACGGAAATCACTCAGAAATCTGACACCCCAATATTAAAATAATAAATCACATCTCCCGTACCTATTTTCCCACCCGATTCGTTTTCTCACGCTGATAAGAGGGCGGAAATCCTAGGGTTTCGCTGACTTCTTCCCGCCCCCAAATCTAACGAGCCCGAGGTCCTTCGCGCCTTTTATCGCTTCCATCTCGTTCCCTCTCGTTTTCGCTCGGTCATCGCCCCCAAATCCAGTGTTCTCTCCTCCATCACACCTAAATCTAGGGTTTTCTCGATCATCACCCCCAAATTTTGAGTCACCGCCCTCTTCTCTCTCGTGGTTCTCGTGAATCCCGCACTAGGGTTTCTGAACTCAAGGCTCTGAAAGGTAATAGTCCTCTTTTTTCAGCTAATTATTATACAGTCATTAAGCATTTTTTATTAACCGACTAAGAGGGTTCGAAGAAAAAACAAATTATCTAGATGAACTCCTTTACAAATTATCTCAAAGAAAAAACAAATTATCTGGATCGAAGCTAATTTATATACTGTCATTCAACTAATTAATATACAGTCTCTGAAAAGTAATAGTCCTCGTTTACAATTTGGTTATTTTGTCAAAGAAAAAACATTAGTTATGGTATTTTAACATCATCAATGAAGAATGATTAACGGAAGAAGGACTGAGTTATATACAGTATTGAATCATTGGTATTTTAATTTTTGTAGTTGATCTACACAATGATATCTACGGTAGTTATGGTAGTAAAATCAAAATGTCGGGTATATACAAGAGTTTTGTTGATAAGGTAGTTAATCAATTTTTTTGTCGTTCTATATTGTTGCATAAACATCTTAAACTATTTTTGCTTTGTAACGAATGTAGATGGATGGTATAGATGAAGAACAAACAAAGATGATGTGTGCTAATACGACTATATCTTGCAATTCATGTTGCTAGTTGTTTTTGTTGTTGTATTCGTCATAGGTTATATTCATCTTGCTCACCAATTGTTGTTGGCTACTTGTGCTATAAAATGCTCGGTTTGAGCTTAATGATGGATGGCGTATTTTGGTAATCAAGCATGGTATGTGTAGGATCTGAAATAGATACACTAGAACAGTAGAGGGGGTGAATAGTGTTCATTTAAAAATTATGCAAAATAGATTATAAATTGAAAAGAAAGAATGACAACAATCTCAGAAAATCACAATCACAAACAAGAGTTTTTATACTGGTTCCACCAATCTGGTGTACATCCAGTTCACAAGCAAATCCCGCTTGAGATTTTCACTATAATTTTGAATCAAGTACAAAATTAAAACTAAACCTGACCAATTTGTAAGTTCCTGCAAATTGTAACGCCAATTGACAACACTTTGTCCATTGCACACCAATCTCTAAACCAAGAGATTAACCTCTCCCAAACCGAGAGAACTTTCCTTGAATCAAACAACTCAATTCCTATAGGCCTTGATTAGTAGTGTTGTGTATCAGTGGCTTAGGAATAATTTTATCCTCTGGAAATTGCCTAAATAATTTGTATTTTGAATGAGGATAAAAGATAATTTTAGTAAAGATCTTTTTCTCAAAACTTTCTGAAATCTAAAATTTTTGACTTTTGAAAAATGCACAAAGAATGAAGATTATGGGTATATTATCATGTATCATTTTTCTGAACATATAACCTTTATATAGCCCTTGAAAAGACAAATTTTTAAAATTCAAAACGTTTGAAAACGGCTAAAAACTATCACAAGTTTAATTTTAAACGTTCAGAAAAACTGTCTTAGTAGTCGACTATAATGCGTAGTAGTCCACTACTCTGTAATACAGAAAGTCTGGAATTCAAAAACTGAAGCTTAGTAGTCGACTATTCTTCTTAGTAGTCAACTACTCTGTATTACAGAAAGTCTAGAAAACAAAAATCAAAGATCAGTAGTCGACTATAATTGTTAGTAGTCGACTACACTGTAAAATAAACGTTCTGTAAAACAATATTTCAAAGTTCAGTAGTCGACTATATTTACTTATAGTCGACTATTCTGTAAAACTAAAGTTCTGTAAATCAAAATTCAAAGCTGAGTAGTCGACTATAATTCTTATTAGTCGACTACTCTGTAGTTATACAGAAACTTATGTCTTGAACTTAGACTACAATAGTCGATTACTATTCTAATTAGTCGACTACTAAGGGTAAAAAATGTTATGTATGAAATATTTTTAGACTCAATGATTAACTAAATACTCTAATGGTTAACATAGAGGATTTCTATTGTTAACCAACACACTAAGTTGTGTTAGTGTGTTCTAATTTCTATGTGTGTGTGTGTGAGTGATCAATGTTTGTACAATATTTCTAAGTAAAGAAAAATGTAAAAATTACATTGATGTATTTGTTTTTTATCTTCTTTACTTCATAATGCCTTGAACTCATCTTGCACTTGTTCATATTTGATGTTGAAAAACTACATTTAAATGTTAGTGCATTTGTATAACACACATAGTGATTCACATTATGAATAAATTGTTATCATCAAAATTATATTATAGGGACATGATATCCAACAGTATGGGCTCTTTTCATTCGATTTTTTTATGGGCGATGATGATGATAATAAACTAAGAATGCAGCCTAATTTATTGTGTATTGTTTAGGCGAGACAATTTTGTGTGGAATGCAACCCTTATTGATATTTCAATGTTTGGGTGAGGCAATCCATCAAAATAGCAGCCTACATTTCACCATAGATTGATAGGTGAGGCAATATTTTATGGTAAATATATTTTTATCCTGAGCCCAATAAGTATTCTTGGTTGTTGTCGAGCTGTTAGGGCTACCTTATTGTTACTATGATGGTTCAAGCTTGTTTAGCTCTATATTGTTAGGTTTTTGGTTAATATTTGTCCTCGTTGTCGAGCTGTTGAGGCTGTTTTTCCCATTACTATGTTGATTCGAGCTTGTTTAGCTCTCTATTGTTGGATTTTTGGTTGATATTTGTGCTTGTTGTCGAGCTTTGGGGCTGTTTTTCCAGTTACTATGTTGATTCGAGCTTGTTTAGCTCTCTATTGTTGGATTTTTAGTTATTTTTTGGTTATTGTCGAGCTGTTAGGGCTGCCTTATTGTTACTATTATGATTTGAGCTTGTTTAGATCTATATTGTTGGGTTTTTGGTTGATATTTGTGCTAGTTGTCGAGCTGTTGGGGTTGTTTTCCCCGTTACTTTGTTGATTTGAGCTTGTTTACCCTCTATTAATGGGTTTTTTTTTGTTGATATTTATGTTTGTTGTCGATCTTTGGGGCTGTTTTTCCAGTTACTATGCTGATTCGAGCTTGTTTAGCTCTTTATTACTGGATTTTTGGTTGTTTTTTGGTTGTTGTCGAGCTGTTAGGGCTGCATTATTGTTACTATGATGATTCGAGCTTGTTTAGATCTATTTTGTTGGATTTTTTGTTGATATTTGTGCTCGTTGTCGAGCTATCGGGACTGTTTTTCTAGTTACTATGCTGATTCGAGCTTGTTTAGCTCTCTATTGTTAGGTTTTTTTAATTGATATTTGTTCACTCAATCAAGCTGTTGGGGCTGTTTTTTGTTACTATGCTGCTTCGAGCTTGTTTAGCTCTATCTTCACATAATATTGTTCGGATTTCGAGTTGTTTGTGGTGTTTTCGTTCCGTTTGGAGCTCAGATTGAGCTTTTGGCGATGATGATGGTCAACTAAATAAGATTGCAAACTAATTTGTAATGTTCATAATAAGATAAGGCATTCTTTACTACGTTATTAGAACGCAATCTACGTGAACTTGTATGTTTTAGTTGAGGCAGTCAATTTTGATAAAAGACAAATAGCTGAGCCAAATTGTGAAAATTTTGTGTTCATGGATAGTTGGGGATAGAAGGGTTTTATAAGATTTACTAATGTGAAACTAGCCATTAAAATAGTCGTTATAAAGTGATATATATGGTAATTGACACTTTTCTATAAATTTGGCATATGTAACCAAACAAAGATAATGAAAAGTTGCTATTTTTATAAAGTTATGGGTCCATTTTCTTGTTTTTAACCAAACAAGCAAAGTACAAAAAAATTATACTTTTTAACTTCTCAAAACTTTTCCTATTAAATCTTTTTAAGAAATACAAGGAATTCTAAAAGTTGGGTGTTTTCCTTTTCCTATAATTTATAGAAATTGTACCAAACACCCCCTAAGTGGGCGGATTCAAGATTTGTAGAAAAGTGATGCTATTATATAATTAAAGTTTTATAATTGCTCCAACAAGTTTTAATATTTGTCAGAAAAAATATACTATCACATTATTAGTAACCCTTTCAATATCTTTCAAAAGAACCCCTCAACAATATTAATCGCACATTTTATGTGCATGGGTGAAATTGCGCAAAGAGATATTTCTGTAAGTGAAAATTGCATTCACAATTTTTTTTACGCGGGTAGTTACGGATTTTGTGTGTGTTGGGGAGGGGGGAGGTGTAAAAATTAAAAGTTGAAGGTGGTTTTCTTAGAACCTCAAAACTTGGGGGGGTTTTATGACATTTAAAAAGAAGAGGGACTTACTTGAGAATCCTTCATGGTCCTGAGTCCTCCTTGATCAAAGTGGGGACACGTGACCCCACCTTGATCAAGGTGGGCCTGCTACTGTACAAGGGTTTCATAATATTTTGGATAGATTCGAGGGTTCTTTTTAAAATTCAGGATGAGATGCGTAATTGTAGGTTGTTGGGTCGTCTGAGAGGAAGCACCTGACTTTTGATAAAATGCCACAGCATCGATCAGGCCGGGCCACATCGTTGTTGAATTACGATTATTGTTCTCTTGATAGAAAATAAGATTTATCAAATATAGAACTCTTCTCCATTTCTTCTTTTTAATTTCAATAAAATTTAGAGCAAAACTTGTGTCAGCTTAAGTGGATAGCAAAAAGTTGTCCACCAAACTTAATTTTTAGCCACTCAAATTGCCTAGGGATCCTTGCATGATATGAGAAAATTTTTTATATTAATAAATGAGTGTCTAGAAAGTTTGGTGGACATTAACTTAAGTTGATAGGAGTCTTACCCATAAAATTTATTAAGACGCGGACGGGTAGCGGAGGCGGCCTAGGACGCGACGGTAATACTACCAACACTCGCCAAATCCCTGATTCGATCATGTCTGCGCATGGATTTGGAGGTACGACCCACACACCTTGGATTTACTTGGTAGGGAACAGGAATAAAACTCGGCCTTAATTCAGCATAAAAGTTATCATGCCTGGCTAAGATTTTTCTCATATCCGGAAATAAAAAATTTACAAAGACAACATATGGCACGAGGTAAGTTAATCCGTCTTCACGTGTAAAATTAGTAAACTATGCTTATGAATTTTCTCCACATGAAACATATCGCATCTCAAAGTAGAAGCTTTTTTTTTCTCTCTCAAGAACATTTTAGTTATTCGCAATCTGTTGATAGAGAAATCTGTTGAAAAAGGTGTAGATCAAACTCACCTCAGGCGACGAAGAGCTCCGGCGAGCTCATGGATGTTGCAGGCGTGCGTGGGCAACGAACTTCGGGCGAAGTCGACGACGAACGTGAGCCCCGCGTGCGATCGCCTCCCCGAGCTCTGCGTTCGACCCCAGCTCTGCGTTCGACCCCCAACTCTGCGTTCGACCCCACCTCGGCGTTTGCCCCCACCTTTGCGTCCGTGGGCCGCTGGTGACAGGCTGTCGCCAGCTCATCCACCTCGCCTATAAAAAGGCCCCTAGGGTTTCGTTGTTGCGCTGCTGATTTATTCCCCTCCTCCGATTGTTCCTCTGGCGGCGGAACCCTAAAAACGCAGCTGCGTTTTCCCTCTTTCTCCAGCGCTTAGGATTTGAGAATCTTAAGGGGAGATTAAGAGAAGGGGATTTAAGAGGAGAGAGAGATCATTAAAGAGGATTAAAGAGGGTAGGGTTATTTATTCTCAGGTTTTATTGTGGACATTCACTTATTCTCAAGTGATAAATTGAAAGGGTTTATTCCCTTTAATCATTAACACTGTTGCTACAGTGTTCATTTGAGAAATCCCAGTTTAGGGATTTGCTCTTAAATTGTAATTTCTTGTTTGATTAATAAGAAATTATCTGTGTGGCTCCCGAGGACGTAGGCAGTTGCCGAACCTCGTAAATCTTGGTGTACTTTTTCTATACTGCGTTTCTGTTGCATTAGGGGATTTAGGCGTTAAATTCCCAACAACTGGTATCAGAGCGTGAAACGATCTAGAACAAGTCAGATTCAAGTGGGAGCCATGGCCACAGATGAGGCAAAAATGAGACTTGAGAAATTTGATGGAACAGATTTCGGATTCTGGAAAATGCAGATAGAGGATTATCTGTATCAGAAAAATCTGTATCAACCACTATCGGGGAAGAAGCCAGATTCTATGAAGGAAGAAGAGTGGAACCTTCTAGATAGACAAGCCCTCGGAGTTATCAGATTGACGTTGACTCGCAATGTTGCGTTCAACATAGCGAAGGAGAAGACCACGGCAGGTCTTATGGCAGCACTCTCAAACATGTATGAGAAGCCATCAGCCGCGAACAAAGTTCATTTGATGCGGCGGTTATTCAATCTGAAAATGGCGGAAGGCGCGTCAGTAGCACAACACCTCAATGAACTTAATACGGTTACAACCCAATTGAGTTCAGTTGAGATTGAGTTTGATGAAGAAGTTCGGGCGTTGATATTGTTGTCTTCCCTACCAGAGAGTTGGAACGCTACAGTCACAGCTGTGAGTAGCTCGTCGGGAAAGAAAAAGTTGAAGTTCAGCGACGTTCGTGATTTGGTTCTCAGTGAGGAGATCCGACGGCGAGAGACTGGTGAAGCTACAACCTCTTCAGTATTGCATACAGAGTCAAGAGGTAGAAATTCAACCAGAGGAAACGGACGAGGAAAATCAAACTACAGAGGTAGATCAAAGGACAGGAGGTCCAAATCAAGGAATCCAAGCAACAGCTCGAAGGCTATCGAGTGTTGGAATTGTGGAAAGACCGGGCATTACAAGAATCAGTGCAAGAGTGCACAGAAAGAGAAGGAGGCAAAGGCAGAGGTGAATGTCACATCCACTTCAGGAGGAGACGACGCATTGATATGCTCTTTGGAGAGCAAGGAGGAATCTTGGGTGTTAGATTCAGGAGCGTCGTTCCACGCTACTTCTCAGAAAGAATTCTTCGAGAAGTATACCCCCGGAAAACTTGGATACGTATATCTTGGTGATGATCAACCATGTGCTATTGTGGGCAAAGGCGTGGTGAAAATTAAGTTGAACGGGTCAGTATGGGAGCTGAAGGATGTCAGGCATATTCCCGACCTGAGAAAGAATTTAATATCCGTAGGCCAGTTGGCTGGCGAAGGATACACCACAACCTTCCATGGAGATGATTGGAAGATCTCAAAGGGCGCAATGACAATTGCCCGAGGCAAGAAGACTGGTACCCTGTATATGACAGCAGGTGCACGTTGTTCGATCTCAGTTGCAGCAGGCAATGAGACTTCAAAGCTGTGGCACCAGAGACTCTCTCGGCAATTCTTTTCAAGAGGTTGGAGCTGTTTTTATAGGAAGGGAACGTTAGCATCGGACCAAATGCAGAATAATGGATGAAGAATAATGGATGAGGCTCACGGAATAAAAATAGCTCATTCGTGCAGGACTTCTTATTTTGTAGTTTCAGACCTCTCAGTTTGCATATTAGCTCCCTGAGAACAAAAAAACATTAATTAACATGATGATCAATTTCTTCTGATACCCCAAAAAGATGGATCTGGATTCAAGGTACTGTATCACAGTGTAGTGACTAAACCTATGAAACCCAATCAAATTAGCAATGGTCTAATCTTCAATTAGATTTAATGTCAACAGTCAGAGTTCCTAATATAATTATGCACATTGTAATTATTTGTAAAATGCAAATCATACATCACAAAAAGAGAGAATGCATGAAGATTCCATATGTTGTTGTCATTCTCAACAAGACATAGTCCTTCGTCTTACCAATGACAGTCTTATATGCTAATAGTCAAAGCAAAGGTAAGAGAAAATCTTACATGCAACACCCCTAACGCACTTAAAATAAATGTTAAATTACTTTCAGTTTTGTAGAATGTAAAATAATCAAGTACAAAGTTTCTTTTCAATCTAGACAACAGGGATCAAGCACAAGTACAAACAAATTATTTCTAGTACTGCAAATAATAGCATTACTTGATTGTATAAAGAAGCAATTAAGTACTCCTCGGTGAACTAGTACACCGAAATGAATTTGAACTTTAGTTCCTATACATAGTCTGGAGAAAAAGAACAAGAATTATACATGGAAATAACAGTATGAGGTGATGGCTCATTTGTAAGTGAGCTATTAAGATACAGCTACGTGACGAGTTCATCCTAAAAGTCACATCAAAAGGTGTGAACCTCACACTTGTATCTCTTGTTAGCTCATTTTGCTAGATGAGCTGCTACCTCATAACCATTGAACCTGATATAATCTCAAGGAGTTCACTTTTTATCATGTATATGTTGAGACTTGAAAGCAACGAATTAAAAAACCTGGCTTTGCATGGACATAAACAAGGAGATACTCTACAGCTAAGAAAGCTTAATTTGAAACTGTTCATACACATATCGAGCAAAATATGATTGCTTTCGTTTCAGAATCTAATTTGACATTGAACATACATCTATTGCAAGATTTTCTTCAACATTCTTTAGCAGAACAACTGACACTGGGTAGGTGCTAGATTACATGAACCTTGGACCAAGTTCAATAGATTATATCTTATTCAACAAAACAATGCAATTGAGGGTGTCAAATAAGATTGGCTATAACTTACTATGAAAAACTCGACAAAATAAGGGAGGATTGCTGGCATCAACAACCAGTGACAACTATTATTGACTTGCCAACAAACTTACACATAAACATGGTACAAGATGTGGAATAAACAGCCTATGATATTTTATAGAAATAAGTTTGTAGACAATCTCAATTATCGAATTACCTTACCTTTCGTTTAGTTTTATATGAAGTATTTAAAGCACTAGTTGCGCGTGATGAGCATTTACATACTAAACCATAATTTGTTTCGGTAATATTTTTTTTTCCTTTTCTCGCTCAGTGAAAAAAATCTTGTAACAGACATATGTACAATATCAAATTAGATTCTGAAACCAAGGAAATCGTATGTTGCTTGATATATGTATGTACATTATCAAATTAAGCTTTCTTAGTTGTAGAGTATCTCCTTGTTTATTACCATGCAAAGCCAAGTTTTTTAATTTATTGCTTTCAAGTTTCAACATATACATGACAAAAAGTGAACTCCTTGAGAGTATAACAAGCAATGTTACAGAAAGAGTTAGGCGGACCAGACGCTTGACCCGTGGCCTAGCGCCTAGGGGCCTAGGCGTTTTCCTTTTTTTATTATTTAAGTACAACAATTGATAAAAAGGAGAGAAAATAGTGTTGTAAAGGCCACAGACAAAGGGGGGCACATCAACAAACTAAGAACTGTTAACAAACTCACTCTAATTAACAAAAAATGAAACTTCATAAGTGACTTTTAAACAAAACAGTAAAAAAAAAGTCAAAAATAAATTACAGTGACAGCGAGCAAGATCATTGCTAGTATGCTATTGTGGACAACTAATTCAACTCAATTTAATTGCATAACTGACTTGACTGTTATTGTTACTTCATTACTTAATGTAACACTTAACAATAGCTTTTGTTCGTCTCAATTAAATTGATAATAATATAACACTCAATTGATTAAGTAAACTTATCAAGTAACTAACTAATAATTCACTGTTAAAAAACAATTATAAGAGAACATTGAGCTATAAACAACCTAATAATCAAGAATATATAGTTGAAATTAGAAATAAATAAAAAAAGAGAGAAATTTGTCACCTTGGGCTTGGTCGGAGGTGGAGATTGGCGATGGCGAGCTTGGTGGGTTTGATCGGCGGCGGCGGGAGAAGGTGACAATGGCGGCGGAGATAGGTTGGGATCGGGTTTTGGGGGAATAATAACGAGAATGGGGCGTTTGGGCTGAGGGTTTGGGCCGACTTTCGCCTCCACTATTTGATTTTGGGCCGTTTTTGGGCTCCAACATCTTTCATATCTAATATCGCAGATAATAGCATCACTGATTGTATGAAGAAGCAAATTAAGTACACCTGGGTGAACTAGTACACCGAAATGAGGTTGAGCTTTAGTTCCTATGCCTAGCCCGAAGAAACGGAACAAGAATCATACATGAAATAATAGGTGTGATGTGGACGCTCGTTTCATTAAATGAGCTATTAAGATATAACCCGCGTCATGAGGTCCATTTTAAAAGTCACATCAGTAGTTGTAAACCTCACATTTTTATCTCTTACTAGCTCATTTTGCTAAATGAGCCGTCACCTCACTACCATCGAACCTGATACCAATGTTTTAAAAAAACAGCATAAGTGGACCTCCAGGCGCTTAAATTTGGCATGAGCAGGTACTGGCTAGGCGGTCTAGACGCCTAGTTTGCCTGCTCATGCCAAGTTTAAGCCCCCATAGGTCAGCTTATGTTACTTTTTTTTAAAATACTGATATCAGGTTTGATGGTTATGAGGTAGCAGCTCGTTTAGTAAAATGAGCTAGCAAAAGATAACGGTGTTAGGTCTGCACATTTTGACGTAACTTTTAAAATGGACCTCATCACGTGGCTCTACCTTGATAGCTCGTTTAACATAATTATCTGTCACCTTATACATATTATTTTAATATATGATTGTTGTTATGCTATTCTGTACTATATATGGGAACTAAAGCACAGATTCATTTCAGTGCTGTACTAGTTTTCACCCTGGTGTACCTAATTGCTTCTTTATACAATCAAGCGATGCTATTATTTGCAGTACTAAATATTAAAGTAACTTACTTGTACTTGTGCTTGATCCTCGTCGTCTAGATTGTAAAGAAACTTTAAACTTGGTCATTTTACGTTCTACAAAACTGAAAGTAATTCAACATTTATTTTAAGTGAGTTAGGGGTGTTGCGTGTAAGATTTTCTCTTACCTTTGCTTGGACTATTTGCATATATACAAGATTGCTACTAGTAAGACGAAGGGCTATATCTTGTTAAGAATGAGAACGACAAAGAGAATCTTCATACATTCCCTCTTTCTGTGATATCTAATGATTTGCAATTAATTACAATGTGCATAATTATATTAGGAACTCTGAATGTTCTTTTATCTTATTAATATTGACACCTATATATCTTCCATTATTCAGCGAAAAGTCCTAGTCCTTGGTTGGTGTAACGTTTACATGGTTCTCATTGAAGATTAGACCATTGCCAATTTGATTGGTTCTCATAGGTTTAGTCAGTACACTTTGATACTGTGCATTGAATCCAGATCCATCTTTTTGAGGGGTCGGAAGAAATTGATCATCATGTTAAAAAATGTTCACTGTTCTCAGATATAATTAACTCTTTTGGGCTGGACAGGAACATCAGGGGTGCAGTGGAGCTCTACGAGATGCTGGAAATCTGAATGGAAAAAGAAAAATTGCAAGAGAGTTTTTCGGACTATTTTGAACCTTTTTTTTGGTTTTTTGATTCTGGCTGTAACTTCTATCTTGTATATCTCTGCTGTTTTAGCAGAACACTTGATTTATTATGTACCGTTTCCGTTTGACTATAGAAATCTGATATTTCTCAAGTCATGAACTTGAGGTTGGATTTGGCCCATAGGTCAATGTATCAGTGTCTGCGTTGAATAACGGCTATGGTCCTCTCTTCATCCTCATTGATACTTTTTCGGTAAAGTCTCTTGTTAACATGGTTAGGAAAGTGTTGAAAAAGGTGTAGATCAAACTCACCTCAGGCGACGAAGAGCTCCGGCGAGCTCATGGATGTTGCAGGCGTGCGTGGGCAACGAACTTCGGGCGAAGTCGACGACGAACGTGAGCCCCGCGTGCGATCGCCTCCCCGAGCTCTGCGTTCGACCCCAGCTCTGCGTTCGACCCCCAACTCTGCGTTCGACCCCACCTCGGCGTTTGCCCCCACCTTTGCGTCCGTGGGCCGCTGGCGACAGGCTGTCGCCAGCTCATCCACCTCGCCTATAAAAAGGCCCCTAGGGTTTCGTTGCTGCGCTGCTGATTTCTTCCCCTCCTCCGATTGTTCCTCTGGCGGCGGAACCCTAAAAACGCAGCTGCGTTTTCCCTCTTTCTCCAGCGCTTAGGATTTGAGAATCTTAAGGGGAGATTAAGAGAAGGGGATTTAAGAGGAGAGAGAGAGAGATCATTAAAGAGGATTAAAGAGGGTATTTATTGTGGGGTTATTCATTTATTCTCAAGTGAGAATTGAAAGGGTTCATACCCTTTGATTATTAACACTGTAGCTACAGTGTTTATCAGAGAAATCTCAGTTTTGAGATACGCTCCTAAATTGTAATTTCTTGTTTGATTAATAAGAAATTATCTGTGTGGCTCCCGAGGACGTAGGCAGTTGCCGAACCTCGTAAATCTTGGTGTACTTTTTCTATACTGCGTTTCTGTTGCATTAGGGGATTTAGGCGTTAAATTCCCAACAAAATCTAATGAAAAATATTGAAACTTAGCAGGAGTTTCACGAGACATCCCAAAGTTCAAGGGATTTTGTGAGACATGCCAAAATTCAGGAGGTTTTGTATGATAAAAAAAAACTTCACGAAGGTTTATGTGCAAAATCCACCCAAAGTTCATGGTGGCTTTCCGAAATTAACCCAGGCTTTAATCTGTCTCTCTGCTGCAAAATGAACATGTACTAACCATTATTATTAGAAAAATAACTGTTGAATTCAAAATCATGATACCAATTAAGGAACAAATGATGTATTTTATAATAACCATTAATCCCAACATGTTAGAATTCCTTAGCAAAACTCTATAGTATTATTATTAGTATGTCGGAAATAATTCTACATACATGCAAATTAGTCTTAAACTATTTAATACCGACACCCAAAAGAACCTAGCTGAGTTGTCAAATTGTCTATGAGTAGTACTCCGATGTCTCATGTTTAACTCTCTTGAAGAGCACCCACATGAATTTAATTTTCTTGAGTACCCGAGCCCTGTTTCAGGGTTTAATACCCATGATCCGTAGGATACTATAACATTAACTATATAAAATAAAATATATAAAATAAAATAAAACCATTTAATACTGACATTTTGCGGTTAGGCGTTTACATCATTTCAGTCAGCGCTGGATCAAGTGCGGACCGTACACCTATATTCACGGGCTCACGCGCCTAACATCAGTCCAGCTCCAATGTAGAAAGGGACCGTAATTATTTAATTAACTTGATCCTGATCTCGTCATATAATTAGTATATTAATATTAATGGGGCCAAACTGATAAGTGAGAAATTAAAAAATTCTCAGGGTTTGATGTGATTTGTCTCTTTGCTTAAGATACAATCAATCTAGCAATTAAGTGTTAATGAGGTTTGATGCAGGTTCATTGCACTTGCTCATTCATTAATGATTAAGACTACTAAGGTGAGTTATACTGTTGTTAATGGAGATCTTTTGTTAGAAAAGAGAATCGAGTTTGATTTGGGCCAAGCCAGCAAGCCTAGATTCTTGTTAATTTTCCTCAGTATTGGTGTTTCGGTGAATTAAATTCGTTTTTATCAAAAAATTTCCCCTAATTTTCTTGATGTAATCTTTTGATTATCTCAAAAGGAGAAAGAGCAATTGCTTTCATGTATTGTAAACTCTACTATGGAATATAACACTTGCTAGCTTCCATGAACTGTAAAATCAATGTGAGTAATGTCTTCCTCCGTGTTCCTTCAAAAATTATCGCATAGTTGAATCATCACATGATCAAGCTATAGAGATGTGTCCTTTTCTTTTCTTTTGTTGATAACGGAGAAATCTTAATCGAAAGACTCCTGCCTCCGAGGGACAGCCCTAATTCAAACCCTCATAAACCATCGTGAGGACTCAACGTTTTCGAGAAAAATTCTAGGAGGCCCACCTGCTTAGATCAATTCCAATTTTGAAGACACTCGCAGAGTATTCGAATCTGAGACAATTGAGCAAGAAGTGTATCCATCCAACCATCCTAGTAAAGTAGCCCGATGGGTTCCTTTCATATTAATTTGAAGATTATTATTTTCTTCGCTAGAAACAAATAGAGTTGAAGTTCGACGTACCCTCTAAAAGTTAAGATGAAATAAGTGTCATACGACCTAAGATTAATTGGATTTCCTTTTGACAAACCTTGAACACAAATTATAACATAGACAGCTTTAGCATCAAATTAAAAGCCGGTGAATCTCAAGCTAATCAAGCTTCATGCAAGTATAAAAGTGCTTAGACCTTGGCCCTTGATCCTAAGCTAGTGAGCTGCAAGATTCAAAAAGGGGGTGTAGAGCTATGAGAAGACTTTGGACTGTTGACTTTCTATTAAAGATCTATGGACGTCATAAGGTTAGAATATAATTAAGCTTAATTATTCCTATTAATGTCTTAATCAAGAGGGCAATGATTATAGAATAGTATATCACTGATTCCTAAAATGTCATAATCAAGAGCTTGAACTCGGAATTTAGATAGGCATTAAAAGAAGAGATCATCCCTTGTTCTAATTCGGAGAACTTGTACCTGGCCTCTTAATTTATATATTCTTGTTCAAAAAAGAGGGCCATTTTCTAAATTGACTACATCTTCGTTTCAATATATTCAACTGCATTCACCTTAATTTTTCATTTGTTGATAATAGTGTATTGTAGTGGGTTTTAGTCCCACATTGCTTGGGAGAACAAACCTCACACTCCTCTACTTGTATAAATATATGTGCACACTCAATATTCAATTCAAGGGAAATTTACCCAAGATTCTCTCTCTCTCTCTTACTTTAACATGGTATCAGAGCTAGGGCTATTTCCCTTTCAATAAAATTTTTAACGCTTTTGCGTTCTTTTGCCAAATCTTGGCCTTATTGCTTTGCAGCCGTTTAATGTTTTATTTTTTTTATTTTTATTTTTAATTATTTGGCGTTCATCTGCCAGATATTTTGGCCTTGTCGTTTTGCGGCCTCTTAACGCGTTTCGCGTTCTCGTTTAACCTTCGGGTTCTATTTTAAACCTTCGGGTTTCATTCTAACCTTCGGGTTCTATTTTAAACCTTCGGGTTTCATTCTAACCTTCGGGTTCTATTTTAACGGCATTGTCGTTTCAAGACCGTCTCTCGGTCTCAAATTAACGGCATCGTCGTTTCAAGCCGTCTCTCGGCCTCAAACGAACGACATTAGTAACAGCATCTCGACATCTTAACGTCTCAAGATTGCTGTTATGGCTCCTTCAGAGAAGATTCCCAAACCACCTTTGCCCCTCAATGATCAAAGTGACTGGGCAGGGTGGTCCACCATTGTCACCAATGCCTTGCGTGGCGCTGGTTTGCTTGATCATCTCACCAGTACGGGACCAGTTCCACCGTCCATCAGCACTGTTGCTTCATCCAGTACTATTGCCTCTGGCAGTGGTGATGTCGATCTTCAGACTGCTCGTGCTCTCTATGTCAAGGAGAGTTCAGAGTGGCAATTGCAGGAATTTCGTGTTATGGATTATCTCACTCGCTGTGTTGGCTCTGGTCTCACTGTCGAGATTGGCTCGCTTCCCTCTGCTCAGGCCATGTGGACTCGTCTCACTGAGCGTTTCACTGAGTGCTCGGGTGCACGGGAGGCATATCTTCTGCAACGCATTTCTCTACAACGCAAAGGTAGTTCATCTCTGCAGTCCCATTTTGGACAAATGCAAGCTTTTTGGACAGAGTTACGCTCCATGCTTCCTGGACGTAATTCCACATATGAAGACTGGCTAGCCTGGTACGAACGGCATGAGGTGCATCAATTGTTTCAGTCCCTTCCTGAATATTCAACTATGGCTGATCAACTACTTCACCAGCCTCAATTTCCGACTTTGGCCTCAGTTATGGGAGCTCTCACTGCTTATGAGACCCGGCAGCAGACAGCACGACTCAATTTGTCAACAGACACTCCTACCTCTTCACTCGAGACTGTTTTGTCTGTACCTGTCACTGCTCCTGTTATGAATTATACTTCTCCACAGGCTCCCTCTCCACAGGCTCGATCTAAGCTCTCTTGCAAATATTGTAAGAAGGAAGGACACCGCATTGAGACATGCTTCAAGCTTCATCCTGAGTTACGTTCCTCAGGTACTGGACGTGGTCGGCGACCCCCTCAGTCTCAACCCTCTCGTACACCAGGATTGTTGGCCAATGCTATACCTTCTACTACTTCAGACTCTACTATTCAAGCTATTGAAAGTCTTCGCCGTCAACTTGATGCTTTTCAACATATCACCTCTACATCCGCCGCACAACTCTCTGGTATGCATTTTGCTGGTTCTTCAGCTAATCCTTCAGTCTCTGGTATGAATGATCTCTGGATTTTTGACTCTGGTTGTTCCTTTCATATGACTTGTAATGCCTCACTTTTATCCTCTGTCTTTACTTCATCCTCTCTTCCTCCTATCTACACAGCTGCTGGACAACCATTGTCCATTACTCAGTATGGCTCTATTACCCCACAAAATGATCCATCTGGTCGTCTAACACTTGGTCCCGTCTATGTGGCTCCACAATTGTGCTTGAATTTAATTTCTATTAGCTCTTTATGCATGGCGGGCCTGTTTGTCTCATTTTCTTCTGATACTTGTATTGTGCAGGATCCACAGACGGGCAAGACGGTTGGGGCGGGTCGTAGGAGGCACAAACTGTATTTTCTGGAATATCTTCACCTTCCAGAGTCCATACGTCCACGTTCTCTTGTTGCTTCTCTTTGTTCGTCAAAACCCTCTACCTCGCTTCCTGCCAATTTATGGCATAGACGACTTGGTCATGTGTGTAATAAAAGGCTGGAGAGTCTTATTCAGTCTGGAGTACTTGGTCCTGTATCATCTAGTTCTAGTATTGAGTCATGTGCTGGTTGCAAATTGGCTAAATTCACTGCTTTACCATTTAAAATGAGTACATCTGTATCCACTTCCTTATTTGATTTAGTACATTCTGATATTTGGGGGCCAGCTCCTTTGCCTTCTTCATCTGGCTACTTATATTATGTTAGTTTTATCGACGATTTCTCTCGTTTTACATGGGTTTACCTACTTAAGAATCGCTCTGACGTACTTACTGCTTATCAAGCCTTCACTGCTATGATTTTCACTCAATGGCAATCTCGTATTAAAGTTTTTCGTTCTGATTGTGCCAAAGAGTACCTATCCTCTGCCATGCGCTCTATCATGTCCTCTCATGGGACTATCTTTCAACAGTCATGTCCCTACACTCATGAGCAAAATGGTGTTGCTGAACGCAAACATCGTCATATCCTCGATACTGCCCGATCAATGCTCATTTCTTACTCTGTTCCTCGTCGTTTCTGGGCTGAGGCTATTCTCACCGCGACTCATGCCATTAATATCACTCCATCTAGCTCTCTTTCCGGTGCTACTCCTTATAGTCGTGTTTATACTCATCCTCCCCGTTATGATCTAGTTCGCGTTTTTGGTTGTCGATGTTTTGTTTTTCTGCCATCTCACGAACGTGATAAATTGTCTCCCAGAGCAGTTTCTTGTGTTTATTTAGGAATTAGTTCAGAACATCGAGGTTATCGTTGTTATGATCCCGCAACTCGTCGAGTTCATATATCTCGTCATGTTCAGTTCGAAGAGGATTCTCCATATTATTCTACTTCTGATGACTTTAATTTCCTCCACTCTACCGATCATGCTTCCCCGTCCACTGCATCACCCACTTCTTCACCTCAATTTTCCTTTCGAGATCTCCCTGACATCTCTCCCTCTCCTTCTGTTGACTCTTCCTCACCTGAGTCTTCTCTTACACCATCTAATCCATATCCTGTGGACACAACTCTCACTCCAGAAAATACTGTTGATCTTCATGCACCTGCGCCAGCATCTCCCCCGCCTGAGGTTCCTCTTGCTCTTCGTCGAGGCAAACGCCCACATGTCATGCCTGCCCGGTATGCTTCTGTTACTTCTTATTCACCTATCTTTCATAACTTTCTTGCTGCCATTCATACTATTGTTGAGCCAAAGTCCTTCCAAGAGGCAGTTCAAATTCCAGAGTGGCGACAAGCTATGGCTGAGGAATTTCAAGCATTTCAGCAAACTCATACCTGGGATATTGTTCCCTGTCCTCCTGGGATCTCTCTTGTTGGCAGTAAATGGGTTTATAAGGTCAAGTTTCGTCCTGATGGCACCATTGAACGTCGAAAAGCTCGTTTAGTGGCTAGAGGTTTTACTCAGCAACAAGGTATTGATTATGAGGAGACCTTTGCTCCTGTTGCTCAGATGCCCACTGTGCGTACTCTCCTTGCGGTCGCTGCTGCTCATCGTTGGCCCTTATACCAGATGGATGTCAAAAATGCTTTTCTTCATGGCTCTTTATCAGAGACCGTATATATGCAACCGCCTCCAGGGTCAAATATTCCTCCGGGACATGTATGTCTCCTTCGTCGTGCTGTTTATGGTCTCAAACAGGCACCCCGCGCTTGGTTTGAGTGTTTTCGCGATGTTGTGCTCAAAGCGGGCTTTATAGAAAGTCATCAAGATGCTTCTCTGTTTGTTCGCACTACATCGCGTGGCAGGGTTTTATTACTCATCTATGTAGATGATATGATCATTACAGGTGATGATATGACAGGTATACAATACGCAAAATCTCAGTTGCAACAACAGTTCCACATGAAGGATCTTGGATCTCTTCGGTATTTCCTTGGTCTAGAAATTTCTCAAGGCCCGCGGGGTGTATTACTGTCTCAACAGAAGTATCTCTCAGATATTCTAAATCAAGCTGAGTTAACTGATAATACAACTGTCGATACTCCACTCCAGCAGAATGTCAAACTTTGCTCTACTGACGGTGAGCCTCTATCTGATCCTACCCGATATCGACATCTTGTTGGTCAGTTGGTCTATTTGTGCATCTCTCGACCAGATATCTCTCATGCTGTTGGTATTGTCAGTCAATTTGTTAGTGCCCCACGTTCTGTACACTATGCTGTCTTATTACGGATTCTTCGGTACCTCCGGGGTACTAGCACTCGCTCACTTTTGTTTCCTGCTACATCTAAGTTAGAGCTTTGTGCATATTCTGATGCTGATTGGGCTGGTGATCCAACTACCAGAAAGTCTACCACAGGTTATTGTATATTTCTTGGTGATTCCCTTATTTCCTGGCGAAGTAAGAAACAAGATGTTATTGCTCTTTCCAGTACTGAGGCAGAGTATCGTGCAATGTCCACAACAGCTAAAGAGATTATTCATCTTCGTCGCCTTCTCAGTGATTTTGGTATTTCTGTTACGACTCCTACTCCTCTCTACTGTGATAATAAGAGTGCCATCCAGATTGCTAATAATCCAGTATTTCATGAAAGGACCAAACATATTGAGATCGACGCTCATTTTGTCCGTCACCAAGTTATCAAGGACAAGACAATTCTACTTCCTCATGTTTCATCCGCTGACGAGCTTGCAGATTTCTTCACAAAGGCCTTACCTGTTCATCGGTTCCAGTTTCTTGTACGCAAACTCACTTTGTTTGATCCAACATGAGTTTGAAGGGGGCTGTTGATAATAGTGTATTGTAGTGGGTTTTAGTCCCACATTGCTTGGGAGAACAAACCTCACACTCCTCTACTTGTATAAATATATGTGCACACTCAATATTCAATTCAAGGGAAATTTACCCAAGATTCTCTCTCTCTCTCTCTTACTTTAACATCATTAGAAAAAGAACTATAAACGGTAATTTCACAAAACTACCCTGTACTTTGAAGGACCTTCTACACAAAATTACCATAAATTTCTTGTTAGAGGACTTTTCAAAGTTACGTGCATGCAGACGCTTAGAATAAACTGTCACGTGCTTCACTCGTGGCATGTTAAGCACAATTTTTCGCTTACCTAGTTATGTATTTTTACCTCTCTTGTCCTCTCCCTCTTCTATACTCCATTATCGGTTGATAAGCATATATACAAATAGTTTAGACTTCTTTTTATCCAAGATATTAAAGCCATTAGAAGAACCCCACAGCACTTAAGTTCATTAGCTTTTCTAATAAAAGAAGTTTATTGTATTTTTCTGCAAAACCCTTGAAAGTTCATGATTGTTTTGTGAGATTTCCTTTCCAATAATAGACATTTTATGAATCGGATATGTCAACCATCCACTATCTATGGATGAATATAAATTCTATCAGAACAGTGCGCATGTGGGAGGAGTACTATCCTGATCTTTTGTATGGACCAAAAAAGAGTGTTCTGACGGAATTTGTACTCGCATGTCTATCGACAACATAAAGAACGCAAATCCAGAACGTAGGATATGTCGCGTACAAACTCGCTGGCCGCGAACCTCGCGCCAAGTTGGATTAGAATTCGATGCGCCCGGGTTCATGGGGACAGTCTCAAGAATTGTGTGCATGATTAGGGGGAGAGGAGAATTTGATGCTATACGCTTCTGCTTCATTCTTTGAGAACAGATGCTGTTTTAATTAGTTCCGAAAGTGAGCTCAGCACAAAGAGAATATAATTATCATCACAAGGACTTTTGCTACGTAGTGGAGATCTTGATCATTTCTTTTAGGAAATTTTGTTCTAATGATTCCCTACAAGAGGGGACCAGAAGGTCAAGATTAAGTTTTTTTTTTTTCTTTTTTTTTCACACGGATAATGGGTAACATTTACGCGGTCAAACTTTTTCTCCTAATTTTTGATGATTTATCTTGTAAAGATGCTTAAACGTGATAAGATTCTCTTGTTTAAGGAACAAGATAATGTAAATATAATTTATCTATTTTAGTTCCCTATAACAATGCATGTTAGGATAAAGACCATACATTTTTTTTTTTTTTTTAGGTATGGGGTCGTCTATTGTGCACAATTTTTTTCTTTTTGCCCCCTTTAGGATGTTACATTTTTACCTTTGTTTTTTTTTCAAATTTAAAAGTGGGGCGTACGTGTAACTTGTTTAAATAAGACTTGCGATGGTGATGTGATAAAACATTCATTAATTTGTTCTTTGTCAAAGAATATGACTTGATTGTTTTTCAAATAAATTGGAAAAAAAAAATATTTTTCTCAAAAATTGTCCTTTATTCAATCAGTACATGCATGTGCTCATGTGGCCATGCCTTATCTGTTAGCAAAATATGACTTGATCTGTTCTCAAAAATATTTTCTAAAAAAAACGTAATGAGGGGACACATATATGTACTGATTTCAAAGATGAGAAAAGTTTTTTGAGAATCAAATAAATTAAGTTCTTATTTTGGACTCTTCAAAGAAAACCGCACACAAAAGTTCAACCGTCTACAACTTTCTGCCCATAAGATTCTGCTCCCAACCAGCTACCTTACTTAATTAGTTCTATAAAATATATGGTTAATTGCAGATAGACGCTCTGTACAATCGGTCAATTGCAGACGCGCCCTTCGTAGTTCTAGTGTTGCGGATCTCCTAAGGGAAATTTCTTTTTGACTCTTTAATTTACTGTCGGAGATCGAATAAGAAAATTTCTGATGAAGGGGTCAAAAAGGTCTCCTCAAGGGGTGCACCTGCAACAAATTCTTTTCTTTTTTTTTTTTGCGTGGGTGGTGGGGAGGGGGGGCGCCCGCAATCAAGCAAAAGACGGGGGGTCTAACCGCAAATAAACGTAAAATATAAGCAATCACGTGTGCCCCCTGCGCGGAAGTATTGCACGGTATGATCCTCGCATTGAAACTCCTCGCACGGTGACGAGCAGTTCTTTTCTTCTCATCGGAATTACTTAGCCATATTTTATTTTTATTTTTATTTTCTTTTCAAGTTAATTAATTAACTGTTCCCCCGCCCCCCCCCCCCGATAATTTACAGATGACAATCGCAATCTCCGCACGTGCAAGACATTTTAAGGCTCGGATAAAACCTTTGATCATTTGGTTGAGGTTAGCAAACACAAACCTTGTGATGTCCAAATTATATTAATTTTGATACAAAAATCCAAGCTCTCGCTGACAACTGCGGAGAGTATTCACATGTATTCGTACTTATTCCTAATTTAAATCATTTACTTATTTAGCAGACGTATGATATATTTAAATCTATATACTCACCTACCCCATGTATTGTACTTATTCCTAATTCGAACTAAAAAAATCACAAACACCAACTAAATAACTAAATAATTAATGGTTATGTAATGGTCTCTTCATTATATATATATATATAATATATATATATATATATATAATATATATAGAGAGAGGAGAGAGAGAGGGGATCCCGAATCCTATCTGTAGTGCTAAAAGCACTTATATACATGGGAAACACTAGAGGCACACCCTTAAACACACACTCCCAACCACACTCCCTCTCCCAGCTACAGTGTTTTTGGCCCACATGCTTTATTTAAAAAACCTAAAAAACACTGTAGCTGGGAGAGGATGTGGTTGGGAGTGTGGTTTAAGGGTGTGCCTCTAGTGTTTCCCATGTATATAAGTGCTATTTAGCACTACAAGATAGGATTCGGATCCCCTCTCTCTCTCTCTCTCTCTCCCTTCTCCCTCTCTTCTCCTCTCTCATATATATATATATATATAAATATATATAATATATATATCTATATATATATATTATATAATATATTAATATATAAATATATATATATATATTATATATATATATATATATAATATAATATAATGAAGAGACCATTACATAACCATTAATTATTTAGTTATTTAGTTGGTGTTTGTGATTTTTTTAGTTCGAATTAGGAATAAGTACAATACATGGGGGTAGGGTGAGTATTAGATTTAAATTATATCATAACCGTCTGCTAAATAATAAATGATTTAAATTAAAAATAGTAATTTCTCCTCTGTTTTTTTTTTTATAGGGGAGAGGATCCAAATTCTATGATATACTCGTTGGATGGACCATCGCTCAACCTAGAAATGAGAATGAAGCGTGCCAACTCTCCCCTTCGAGAGGTTGAAATAGGGCCCAGAAAAAAATGGTCAGAACAAATGTCGCCCAATCACAAAGATGATACTACTCTAAATTGCACAAAAATCATTTTTCCCACAATGAATAATAGTATTCTCAAACAGACTATTAAACAGGGAAAAGCCCCAGAGGCCTGATTTGCTGAATATGAACAAGCAAAACATTTAACATGAAACTGAAAATATTCTAATTCTATTTGGAGCCTCTTGGTCATATTCAAAGCCTCTTAAGAGTAACGCACACATCACACGCAACAGGTAAAAGGGTTAGTTGTGGATAGATCCCCTGTAGTATCACTGTTTTGAAATTACTACCCCTGCAGTTTTTCTGTTGCAGATAGAACCTCTGAATGAAATTTTTGATTCTTACCCTCTAAAAAAAGAAATTAGTATTGCGACAAGTAGCACCGCCCAAGAGTAACAGAGTCCGATGGAATTCACTCCGGGAGTCGGATCTCATAATAATAATAAAAAACTAGAGGTCAAAAACGGCGATAATAGAAGGGATCTATCCATGAAAGTGATTCCAAAATGATGCACATACTTACAATTCCAGCCTCAACTTGAAACCACAGGCAAATTTTTTTTAAAAAACTGTCTTTTCCCCTTCCTCCCAGCCAACCCTAAAAACAAATTCGAGAATTATCCTATATCCAAACAAGCATCACTTACATTTGCATGCAAAAATCAAATACAAATATGACATACACATGCCAATATACCTGTACATATGCATGCAAAAAATAAAGAGGACACGAGAAAACTTGATAGTGTTGGGAAAAAATATATAGTTCACGTAATACAAAAGTGTTCATTAATATGTTCATTATATCTGAAAAGCTAAGATTAAACATCTTGATCATCGAAATAAACCTCAAATCTATAATCTAAGGACTAAAACTACCGTGGTCGCATGACTAATATGCATTTGAATATTTCGAATATGGATACATACATATATTTCACTATAAAAACATATCCTATCGGTTACAGATTTCAATAATCATGTATGTATCCTAACGAATATTTCTTCGAATACCAATATGGTTTAGCACCCTTAACTGTACCCCCACAACTCACCTGAAAGAAGAACACCTGAAAACAAAGGAATAGTAGCCAAAGGAAAACACAATAGGAAACTTAAAAACATATAAAATGGAGCAAGGGGAAGTCGCTGAAAAGAGAGAACAAATTTAAACACGCTTAGAAGTAAACAATTTTTCCCTCGATTGTGTGCAACTGAGGTACAGAAACAAGATATAGTTAATTACATTTTAAAAAAAACCAACTAAACCCAAAACCTGCTCCAAATGAATACAGAAGGCTCCACACTTGCCAACGCTTATTCCTGCGGACAGAAACAGGACATTTGCATCATTAGTATAAAAAAGTGTCCATACTTCATGAAATAAACCAGTATGACATCATATAAATCAGGTGTATATAAATCATCCATGACTAGTGGCCAACATTACCTTCTGGAAAGGAACAGCAACATCACCTTAGTAGTATGCTCTTCGAGGATTACCCTGCATTGATAAAGCAACAAATTAAATGGAAACCCTAATCAAGCCTTTTTTATTCAGTTATCAATATTACTAGATGACACTCTCAAAAAGAACTGAAGCTTACCAAAGGATTTGGTCTGTGCTTGTAACCAAGCATCATCCTCTTCTTATACTGCTCATAAATATCGTCTTCCGGTTTTACTTGATCAGGACGAGTTGCGCCAACACCAAGATGATCCTGTTTCATCCATGCTCCTGGGCCATTACTGAGATCAGCGACGCCCACGTCTTTCGTGACACGAGCCCCTCCCTGTCAAATTAAAGAGAAAAAAATTTAAATATAAAATAAAAAAATAATAATTGACTTTTAATCTACTCTGAAATACGGGAGATTGATCTCATGCTGGCAGCTTAAACATAGCATATACATGTAATCCTATTGCGAACCTCTTTCACTAAAGATGGTTTTCATATCAATAAAATTTTGACTTTGATGGCTAGGCCTTCACCGAGGTGACCCAGGTTCAAATATCCGCAATGGGGAGCTTGGGGAGATGGCATAATAAAACGGAATGCAAAATAAGATTTGCAAAAATATGTCTAGGCTACTACAAAATTCTGTTATAAGGGCTTTCTTCCTGTTGTTAGTCTAATGTAATGATAATTCACCTATGAGAGCTTAGTCTAGACAGTATCAAGGATTTTTGACTATTTCACTACATTTCCAGCTCATAATTGTGTTGAACACGAAACCTGTACAGTAAAATTTTTGAGAAATATGGTGGCTGAAGTAACAGGAATCTTGGTTCATGTTGTGTCAACGATATTCCAATACCAAGTAAAAGCTGCATCAGACAGATACTATACAGAGAAATGCTAATTGTACGAGTATATTCATACTTAGTACTACAAGACTTGAACATCTTCCAAAAATAGTGACATAGGTCATGATTGCAATTCACCAAGAAGGGCCCAACATGGTTGTATCTTGTACTACCAAAATAATATGTAATACTAATACAGTTAGCATTACTCTTTTATTCAAAGAGACATCAAGCTTCACATTTAGACCAAATAATTTTCTCATTAACAAGAGAAAATTGCATGAAACAAATCATATTTGACAATATGAAGCAACATGATGCTTTTCATTAAGAAACTTCAGAAAAAAAATACTGCAGTTGATTAAGCAGACCCCCTCGCTAGCAATAAACACACATTATTAAGCAAAAGATCTGCCAGGTAATATGAAAAGATGTATGCAAACTAAGGTATTTTCTTTCCTTCTCCCCGAAGACAGTTGAGGTCTAATTTTCTGCCAGAAAAATCCACTTGAGCCCATTCCCATAAAATTTACACATATTCTATGCACCCATTGACAGCCATAGTGACAATGGAATCACACTACATATGATGTTGAGCAGTACAGTTTTTTATTCATTAGCACAACTATCACGAGCTCTTCACAATTTTTATTACACTAGACTGAGCGATCAACAGTCTTACCTTCTCTCCATCCCATCTTAGATAAAAGCTTATGCCCAATATTATCGGCCTGGATCTTTGCCTTCTCTGCAGCCTCTCGGGCAGCTTTTCGTGCAGCAGCATCATTGCAAGAAGCCAAAAACTTCTCAAGCTCTTCTTGTGGTATGTAATCACCCATGTGATGGCCCTTCTTTGAAGTAGTTCCTGCAGAGGACCAAATGAAAAACACTGATATTTTTTCAAATTTGAATTTAGTGTATCACTAATACGTTTATCCTGTTCAACTACCTGTCAAAATTAGTTATGAATAAGCATGTCAGGTAAGAGGATTAAAAGAGAGCTCACACCTTGAAACTTCAACTAGCTTTTCAAATTTTTTGAGTCCAGGTAATGTATGAAAGTAATCAATCAACAAAACGAACAGACCTTGAAGAGAATCAGGCGGTGGCATTTCATCCTTTGAGTATTTAGGCGGCCTCTTTCTTTCTTCCTGTGCAGCTTTTTTCATGTAATATTCCATCATGGCTATAGGATCTGCAGCAGGAGGCTTACTAGATTCACCTGCAAGACAAAAAAAAATCAGATATCAATTGCATCTAGGCTTAGAAAACTACAGTTCACATCATTCCCTTGTACTAGCAATTCAGCAAATGGTTTGCCAGTTATTGCCACAGAAACACAAACAACATAAAGATAAAACATCCTGACTAAAATACCCCAAACATAAAATCAAATCCAGAAAAACAAAATCCCAACAAATTTATCTAATTCAAACTGCATCAGATCTAATTTTTCAAAATTATCCTGCATCATTATGCCTAACCCTGTGCTTAAGTGGGACCTCTAGCAGTCCAATTGCCACAATATTATATTGGAGATGTGGTAGGTTCCCAATGGGACACCTTAATCACCTGTAACCATAGGATCGCTCACATGGCTATGCTAGGTTTGCACAATTCACTATTCAAGTTCAGCTGCAAATATCTGATTCGACCAACCTCCAAGCTACTTCTCATTTATCCAACCACACATATTTTATCCCAAAAAATGCAAGACCAGCTATATGAATGTCTCTCTGATTAATGGTGATCAAATACACAAAACCATCCATGCAGAGAACTGTAAGAGAATAGTTTGCTGGATATACTGTTCTCTCCATTGCACCAGCATTGACCTTACTAGAAGATTTGCTAATATGGATCACTCCTTGAATCCTGATAGGTTCACAAACTAAAACAAAATAGGATGAACCATGATTTCCTAAAAGTACAACATGTTCATGCTGAAACATACTCAGCAGAGTATTTATTGCAAGTATGTCCGACTCTATAATTGAACTAGTTGAGCTAAACAATACTATAATCAAACTATTTCCCATATGATTCTCCATGGTTTTTTCCCTTTTCTTTTCCCACTATTAACTCTTTATACAAATATATGGCAATGAATTGAGCAACTACTCAGTTTGGCATCCTCTTTCTCTGATGAACGGTTGAACATTCTTATAATGATTAATAGCTCCGTCATCATTATCTTATAGACTTATACATTTTAATATCTTTATATCTTTATCATAGCAGGTAAAGCTGCATAAATATTAATACAGTAATAAGTGTGGAGGGCTACAGAAAAAGAATTAGCGTATTAAAAGCAAGACCGCAAGAGTAAAAATAATGACTGTCACAAAAGAATAATATACAAACAAGTAGTTTGTAATGATTTATATTTCATATTTTATTGTATTGATCTTACTTTAAAAAGTGTTGTAATAGACATATTGGGGAATGTTTAACCAACATTTGATAGATATAGCTAGATGAATGGCCAATAACCTAGGAATTCTGACAACATTGTATTCTAACATGATTAGCATAGAATTAAGGATCACACTATTTGTTTCCATCTCAAGACCCCTTTCCGTGGTGTGATTCAGATTTTTTCCCCTTGATTTAAGAGTTCCTGAACCTATTCTCCCATGATTTGGACAAGCACCCTGCAGGTAGCTCATTGTGTTTAGACGAGTTTGAATCAGACCCTCTTGTTCTATTACTGAAGGAAATCCAAGATAACATTCTAGTTTTATGGGTTTGTTCGCGTGAAGTATAGGTAGTCAGATACAAACATGCAAAACAAAAGACAATTTTACAAACCCAGCTTGCAATACATCAGCAGCTGTGCAAATTAAGGTAAACTACGGAAGAAACTAGAAAGTAATGTCAAACATAACCAAACCTAATTCTGGCATCCAGGAGAAATATATGAAAGCTATCAGAAATAATAATTATAGGACAATGATAATCCTAATATATCACCATGCAAGATTACTACCAAAAAATTAACAAGCAAGGTTGCTGATAGCGGATCGCGGCGCGTCGCGGCTAGGTACCACTAAGGCTATATCGGGCTATTGCGGCGAAATCGCGGCAAATAGCGCACAATCAAATAGCAGTCAAATTTAAATATATTTAAATATCCTAAATAATAAGAAAATTCATTAAAAAAAACTAAAAATTCAATTAGTTGTAAATTTCTTGTATTATCAATAAATAACAATTAATAAGCTTGTTGTATGAATGAAACTATGAAGAAATTCAAGAAATATAGCATCATAATATGTGTGATAGCGGGTTTAGCGGGTTTAGCCGCTTTTAACAACAAAAATCCGCTTTTAACCGCGAAAATCCGCTTTTAACTGCGAAAACCCGCTTTTAACCCGCTAAAATCCGCTTTTACGCGCTATTCGAATGAATAGCGGATTTTCCCGCTTAAGCCAGCCGCGAAACCCCTACGCGTAGCGCTGAAGGGCCGCGACCGCTATTCGCGCCGCTATAGCCCCGCTATTGGCCGCTATTTACAACACTGTTGACAAGTAGGGAAAAAAGACACACCATGTGCAGTACTTCCTTCTGAAGACCACGCGTCTTCACTGGCCTCATATAAAGCTGAAGCAGGCGTCTGGTAATTGAAGTGCTGTTGAACGGGACACCTCTGGGACATGCTTGACGACTTAGTAGCTTGTGCGCTTACAGAAACTGCCACAAAAGTCAATTAGTTTTTTATCTTGTTAAGGCCTTTTTTCCCACTTTGAAGCCAATGAAACGAAACAACTTTAGGAAAACAATAATGTTATGGATTCCACTCACTTGTGTCTGTTGCGTGAGAACCTTTGGCCTCTTCAAGGGCCTTAATCTCTTCATTAAGTCGATATTCATAGTATTTGTAGTCTGAACAGCTCGAATCAAACAAGAACCTAAAATTTAGCCATGAGCAAACATTAGATAGTGTGTCGAGTACAAAAAATAACTTGGTCAAATAACCATTATCCCAAGGCACAAAGACGAGGAGAAGTTCACATTTCATAGGAAGAACAGACAAATGCTGATATTAACTCCCAATAACCAATACGGGATACTGATACATAACCATAGACTTAAATTCTAGCCTGATAAGTAATGAAATAAGATCCAACTTTGAATGCACCAGCCATGATGGAGAAACTTCTTACGCCATGGTAATAAATTCACTTTGAAGGCACGATTTACTTTATTTTCTGTAAGCTACAATTTGTTAAATAACAAGCAAAATAAAATTGTTATACAATGGGAAGAAATTAACAATATGATACTAGAGCCGAAACCTGGAGAAAAACTAGCAACTGAGTACCACGAATTACACGAATGGAAACAAATGCTATAGCGTAAATAGTTAAACCATAAATCATACATACTTGAAAGGGGTATCTCCTGGATTTTTTTGGCGAGTAACATGCTCAATCTGCCTCCCTTTATTGGCAGCAAAAGTAGCTAACCTATCTGCAACAGTCCTGACTGTAGGATCGCTCGGGGGAGATGGTGCTGCATTTCACTTAAAGAACTGATTAATACCAAGAGCATGAACAAGGGAATGCAAATTACTGTTGTAGCAGGTGTGCCACATTTTCCAATTCTTTCAATCAAGATCTCTTTCCACCATGGGCAATGGAGAAATAAGATATAAGCTGCATTCATGAGACACGATGTTTCAAGAAAGTCTTGTGTACCCCCCATGCAATATTGCGGTTCAATCGCAATGGAGCAAAAATGCAGCAAAAAGTTGAAAAGAGTGAGAAAAAAAATACTATTACAACTATATCATGAACAGTAACATGGGCTGGATTCACCTTCCTACTTTAAGTCACCGTCAAATTTGTTGACCTTCTATGATTCAAGATTCATATGAACTTATAAAGATGACGGATCTACAGCTTTTCTAATGAACTGTATTGTATACATATGATATCGTTTCAAATGATAGGAGTACAAGCTAGAAAGGAAAGATGACCCAAGAAAGAAATCTGAAGCGAAAACAGCAAGGAAACAAGAGCCTCACGTCCAAATATAGGAGTTTCAGGGTTTTGTTGGCATGCCCACCCACCTCCCTCCCCTGCACCGCCTGAAACACTTAAACCCAACCACAAGCGCTCTTGTCCCTCTGGTTAATGTGAACAAAGTCCACTGTTCACCTACATTTATAGCTTCTTCACAAGTCCACATAGTTTCTTAATTTTCTGAGAAACCTAAAAGTTTCAATGGGGTCATTTGCCAAGTTTCAGAGAACAGGGTCTAGAAAAAATAAATTCAGTAACATCAGAATCAATATTCTAAGGGAACAAGAATTCTTCAACCCTAGCTCTAAAGCAGATACCTGACTCACTAAAACAGCTGTTAATGGGCAGTAAAATGTTAAAAGTTTCAAGTATGACGAAGTAAAAGAACTACTAGAGCGACAATAACATCATACGTTATGCAAATATGTCATTCTACACATGAAGATAAGATACAGATGAATAAATCAGAGAAGACGGTCAGCTAAATCAGAGAAGACGGTCAGCTGTAGTTGTTGATCAAACTTTGCAAGAATATTTGATAAACACTTGCATCTGTAACCATAGCACCCAAGTTATCATCATCAGCATGGGGGAAATGCTCGATATTTGTCAAACTTGTAAGACATACAGGTACAATGTTACCAGATTTGTGGTATGCTTTGATTCATGATATGGATACATGTCAACAATATGCTATCTTAAGCAGTATGTTTAATTGGGAACATGCAACCCTTGGGAACATTGCCAGGTCAATTTGGCATGTAATTTTCAGCGAATATGGTCATAGCAGAGAAACAATTGATGAAAACGGTAAAACTAAAACTGTGATAACTAAAGCATTCATATTTTATAAAATAGAAACTAAACTTATATCATTTAAAAACATGATTAAAATTCTTATTTTCATTAAATAAATAATTAGTTTAAACTTTAAACCTCCAAATTTTAAAGTCATAGTGTGATCTCGGTAACCACAAACAAATACTCTGAAGAAAAGGATAAAATACTGTAATCGAAACATCAAATGAACAACAACGGACAATTTCATTGAAAGAAATCAATAGTTCTATCTTTCTATTTCGCAAATTGCCAGTTACTGTGATACGCCAACAATCAGCACACATGAATTGGATATGTTTGTGGGAACAGTGTAAATTAGTAAATTTAGCTATTTATGCTCCATAGATCTCAGTTTAAAATAGATAAATGCTCCAAAACTAGTTCCATATGGAGATACATGAAGAAAGTCCAAGTTATAACAAGTGAGGCCAGAAATCAGCACTTGCATAAACAAAAGAAGAATGATAACTAATGCATAATGGTGCATGCTGATCTGAACATTAACAGAATACTGAAATTCAATATATACTACAGACATACATTGACACATGCATATGTACATGCATGCACATAAACTATATAGAAACGAACAGATAAAGAATAAATATCTCATCAAAAAAATTTAATGAAGTATGCCAATGGTGGTTCTAATTAATTTTTCTATCATAAAGTAACACACAGAAACTAGCAATAAACAGTTCTAGGTTAGAAACGAATAAAAAAGCCATTTGGCATACAATTCCATAACCAAGAGAAAAAAGAGAGATTACCAACATCTCCCTGCTGCAATGATGGCTCAGAAATTTTTGGTGCCCCCAACTTCTGTCTCTTCACCGACTCTTCACCACTCCCAGACCCGGAATCTCCTCTCTCCTCCTCGTCATCTTCACCCAACTTTATGGCAGGCGCCACGACCTTTGACTTCTTCTTGAAGCTGAAGGCCAATTTGCCATTGGAGGGCGAAGGGCTAGGTTTCTTTACATCATTTCCTTTGATCTCCATTGGTCTCTTGTTAGGAATTACAGCAGGCTTTACAACCGTTGAGGAGCCAGCTGACACACTGGACTTGGGTTCATCAGCTCCTGCTGCCTCCTTTGCTTGTTTCTCTTGTTGAAGCTGTCTATATCTCTCCATAAAGGATCCATCATTAACGAAAAGGCTAGGATCTGTCTTTTTCTCCATTAAAGGGTGACTGCACTCTTTAAGCTCCGATCAGAAGAAGACTTAAAGGCAATCATTTATTAACAGAGCCATAAAAAATACATATATTAACATGTAGATTATCCTCCCATTTGGCACAACTAACTCTAGAAATTTCAAGCGGCTGTGATTTCAAAACACAAAAAACTCCAATTGGAAGAAAATTATGATCATTCATAGAATAGGAACCTACAGATTGAAACCCTAATCAGTGAAATTAAGATTTTTATACCCTAAAGGTACAGGAACACCGAATTCTTGTCAGGATTTCGCAATCCAGGAAAGAGAAACCCTAACACGCAAAAAAGATCAAAATAGACCGCAGCAAACGGACAAGAAACCCCAGAACAATTCAAGTCGACAACCTAGGGTTTGGTAATAATGATCCCCCATGAAACCCTATGAGAGACAATCGCGATCGATATCGAAACCTGTTGCAATTAGAGCACATTGAAATTTTTTTGGGGAAATTTACCTCTTTTGGAAATAATTTTAGCAGACCCCTGGCGCTCTTCGAGAGGGGAAGAGGAAAGAGGAAACGAAAAATTTAGTGGAAGACGAAGAAGTTTGGGCAAATTTTAGGTCTCGCCGCGTGAATAATTTGGGAGCATTCGAGTTCTGTTTACTCGCGGAGGACTTTAACCGGCTTAACCCGTCCTACCTGATACCGTATTGGGTCACGGCTAATTGGGTGTTGGAGTTAAACTAACTGGACCCCACTCCGAGTCCAACCCGGCCCATCCAAGCATGTATATAACTTGTGATTCCTGTTTGGACCAAATGATTATTCCCCCCTTAACTTACATGTATCTACTTCTTTATTACTAAAGCAGAACAAAAAAAAAATTCTAATGAATAGTAAAATAACCACCTAAAAATACACCCATGTTTTTTCATAACTACACCCAGTACTCTCCTCTCTAACATCCCATTATAATAACTTCTCCCACCTAAAATACTCCCACGTTTTTTCATGGAATAACGTTAAGGCTCGGTCTTCTTCGCCCACATCGAACTCCCCCCTTTCTCTCTCTATTTCTCTTTCTTCCCCAAAATTAAAATCAAAATCAATCTTGCGGAAAAATTAGGGCGTTTTCCTAGGGTTTAGTACCGGGGAGCAGAGATCTCTCGCGCCATGGCCACTCGCCCCTCTCCTCTCTTGTGCCTCGCTCTCCTCTTCCTTGTCGCCGCTGCTACGGCTGATGTGGTGTCACGTGACGAAGACGAAGACGCCCCCAAAATCTTTCTAAGTCGAAGGAAACATATGGTCTTTGTGCTCCGCCTCCAAAACTTCTCTCTCCTTCTTTCATGCTCTCTTCTCTCCAAGCAAACTACAGGATCTTGAGGTAAAATTAACAAATAGCCCATTTTCTAAACAATATTATTTCTACTTGATTTAAAAGGTGTAATTTGTTTCTGGGTTTTTGTCAGTGAATGGAGAAGGAAAATATTATTTCTACTTGATTTAAAAGGTGTAATTTGTTTCTGGGTTTTTGTCAGTGAATGGAGAAGGAAATAAAACACAGAGGCCGAGAGTAGCGGAGCCCGAGCTCTTGCTGCAGTGGGGGAACAGGAAGCGTCTCCGCTGCGTCAAGATTCGGGATGATGCCGGATGGTCGTCGCCGGCCAGATCCGATTGCGAGAGGCGCGCCACGTCACGTCGGTGTGTCATCAGAGGGGCGTTGTTCGATAGCAGCAAGGATTGCAATAAGGAGTTTCCCTCTTCTCCTCTGGTTTCCTCCCCCTTCATTCATAATAGGTAACTTTCAAAAAAAATTTAAGGATGGAAGAAAAATTAAATTTTGACGTAGTTTTTGTGATACCCAACTGTTAGTTTTATGCAAATGGAATATGATTTTGGTTGTGTTTGGTTTGAGATCCCTGGGTCTTTAGACTCTGGTTCAATTTGATTGAAATTATAGGAGGTTTTTGTTGGATTCAAGTAACGTTTCATCCAATTGAAGTAAACAATAAAACAAAGAAAAAACTATATTTTGATGCAAGCCTAATGTTTGTTATGCTGTGATTTAAATTAAAAGAGGAAAAGAGAATAAGACTTGAATTCGATGCAATAAGAGAAGAAAGTTTTGAATTTGATGCAATTGAAATGATCAATTCCTGATTTCTGTGAAAGTTTGGTCACAAAACAAGATTTTTGATGCAATTTAAAAATATCTAACTGTTAATTTTTATGCTATCTGACATAAAGGAACAAAGGAAACATGATTGTTGATGTGATTTAAGAACTCCCAACTGTTGGATTTTTTTCTGCAGGTTAACTCAAAAGAAAGTAAAGCATAAGATTCTCTGTAGAGCTCCTGTTAATTAAAAGAACAAAGAAAGGCAGGACCTTTGTTGCAATCTAAGAATTCCCAAATTTTGATTATGCTGCAAGTTTTACCCCAATAATACAGTGCAGAACAGGATCTTTTATGCGCTGAAATAACAAAGCGAAACCAGAGTTTTGATGCAATTCATGAATATTTTGATTCTACTAACACTTTGACTGCTATTTCTTTATAGGAATTCCGATTCGGTTGGCAGTGCGAAGAGGAAGTCACAGTCGATTTCACCATCACTGGAGAAAGAAGACCGGTTCTATACGATGAGAGGGTCAGTGGTTGGTTGTGAAGAGAAAGAGAATGGACACATGAACGGATTTAGTATTGTAATTGGTGGAGACAATGAAGGGGTAGTTACAGTTTTCCCTAGATTCTTTGTTTCTCTTTCAAATAAGAGGTCTAAGCACATTCAAAAATGCATATTCGATATGGTATTAAAGTGAACGATGATCTTTCTAAGTTGAAGGAAACATATGGTCTTGATATCCAATTGAGCTATGATGGCCTTCATGTACCAGTGAGCCTAAAGATGTCATTTAAGTTCTTGAGTTTTGACAATTATTTTTTTCTCTCAAGATTCATGTTCATAAATCTCAAGCACGAGATACAAACACCTTACATTTGTGGGTATGAACTGAGCAACCTATCTCCGCTATTTTTGAAGATACTGCAACAGATACATTGGGGGGAAAGAATCTGTTTTTAGGCATGCACCATATTCTGAAAGTTAATGCATGAGAAGAATTATATGGTATCATGTGTTTGTTCTTCTAGCTCTACTTGATTTATAGATGTGTAGAGTTTTGATATTGAAAGTCTTTCACAGACTTCTGGGAGATTGTTTAAAGAATTAATTGCACATAGAACACTAAAAATTATTTGTTTAGTTCTAAATTAACTATCGAAATAAACTTTTGCGAATATATGGACGAATAATAACCGAACTGTTTGTTAATTATTCGGTTCACTTCCACCCCTATACTTCATATCTAAAGTAGAATGATTTATTTTGATAACATGTTTAATATTTGCAGAAAATATTTTAGAAACCGTGCTTTGCACGGGTCTAAATACTAGTTTAGTATTAACCCAGTAGGTTGTGTCGGGTATTATTTATCAAGTTATATTTATCAAGAAATTGATATATTATAAATATAGTTATTTATAGAAATTTCAATGATAATTTTTTAGTACTATGTTAGGAGTAGGCTCGGATATGATGTTTATCATATCTATATCCGCTAACCCATCTCGGATACGGATACGGATACGGATATACATCGGTAAGGAAAATTCATATTCATATCCATATCCGCTAAAAATTGGATACAGTTACAGATATAGATGAGGATATATAAGCGGATATGTATGCAGATACAAAACGGATATGAGAAAACTAGATAGCATTGAGAAAAACATAGTTCATGTGATACAAAAGAGGTCATTAATAAGTTCATTATAACTAAAAAACTAAGATTAGACATCTTGATTATCAAAATTAACCACAAATCCATAATTTGAGAATCGAAACTATCGTAAGAATATGACTAATATGTATTAGGATATTTCGGATACACATACGGATATTTTACTATAAAACCATATCCATAACCATATCCTATCGGTTATAGATTTAAGCAACCATATTCGCATCCTAACGGATACAGTTACGGATATTTTCTTGGATACGGATACGTTTTAGCACCCCTAGTTAGGAGTGAATTTCCAAACCAGTTAGCAAAGTAATGCACCAATTAGCAAGTTTTATAAATTTTCTATAATGGAGCAAGAAAAATTTTATGTTTGTGAAACGTCTCATAAAAGTTAAATTTATCATTCGTAAGAATACATAAAAATGATATGAACAATATTTTTAAGGTTAAAAAATGTTACTTTAATTTAAATAGTGATTTATAATTATCATGAATCATGCTACGACAAGAATAGTATTTACTATATTATAAATTGTAACTTTGATGCTTTACTTTTAAGACAAAAGTTGTAGATAGTAGATGCTCGACATGATCATTTTGGGCTCTACCCTTAAGTATTTAATAGATGGAGTGATATTATAGTTTTTTTATATTTCTTGTATTATTGCAATCTAGAAAGAGATTTTTTTAATTCATAAAAAGGGTTAAAGCTCGTAGAAATTGGGAGAGCGTTGTTAAAAAATATTTTTTTAGTTTTAGAAAAAAAGGAGATAAACTGATAAATACGTACCTATGAAAGAATAAAAAATATTGTTACGTGATTAATCTATTAAACATTTGACGGTATAGTCATAGAAGGACCACAATGAAACGACAAATATAGTTTGAAATACAAAATAGATAAAGTGATTCTTTAAGAGTCAATTTGAGAGTTTACCAATACTTTAGGAGCAAAGTGATTGTTTTGTCTTTTATATTAATGTAATTGTATTTTTTTACTCATGGTTTTGTTATTTTCGCTTGATAATTAGAAAGGGTTTAATGATAAAATAAAATTTCATGCTATTTTCTTATGAATTTGGATCCTCTCCACTACAAAAAAAGTAGTGGAGAGACCACTACTTTTAATCTCAATCATTGATTACTTAATAGGCAGTTATGATATAATCTAAATCTAACAATTACCACATCCCCGTGTATTGCACTCATTCCTAATTTGCACTAAAAAATCACAACCACCAACTAGATAATCAATGATTGTGATTATGTAGTGGTCTCTCCAACTAGAATTATAAATGCATGTTATGTGATGAGATTTAATTCAAACACTGGCAGTGATGTAACTCTGAGATTCATGGTTCTAATAAAATGTGATCCTAACTGAGATTTTTTTTTTTTTTGGGGGGGCGGCCGTCATTTTGAACATTTTTAAAATTTGTTTATTATTTTCGACCTACTTTGTATTTATTTATCATTTTGACCTGGTTTTAGCCACCTCACAGAAACCAGGTTGAAGTTGATAAATAAGTGCAAAAAGACTACACGTGAATGGTAATCCCATGTGGTTTAGTAAAAAGAATAAACCACATAGAATTCTCAATCACATGTAGTTAAAAAATGTTTATGTACAAAATCACACGGTCAAATAAAAGGAGTTAATTAAATTGACGGAGATCCTTTAACTCTCTGAATATCTGGTTCTGAGATGAGTTGTTTTTCCTAGCACAAGTAGCAAATTGTGAGTGGGTCGGGTTTGATTCTCTAGTTGTTCCTCCGACGATCAAGTTAGTGATTTGCTTGTGTGGAGAAATAAATGAGCTACACTAGTTCTTAAACTTAGAGAGTAGTAGTAAAAAGTTTACCTTATTATTGAAAATAGTAATTCTATTAATAGCAGTGGTGGAAGGGTAGAATGATAACTTTGGCCGAGTGTGAGCTGGCGGCCAAGTCAGCCTTTGCTTTACAGGTGTTGACTGACGAGCGGGGGAGAGGTCACTTCGGTATTTAATGCGAAGTGATTGGAGGTGTGTGATGCCGACGTGATCCGATGTATCATAAAGACTACTAGTGGCAGAAGAATGATGGTGGTCATAATGCATTTAATGGTATTTATTGCGAAGTGATTGGTCACTAGTGCACAAGAGAGGGCTCGAGGCTCGAGGCATTTCGTCATCTTCCGACTTGTTCGGAGGTCGATAAGTACCGTCTATTGAGTTGCCCTCGCAAGGTGTCAGGTGATTAATCGGCCGAGTGGAGTGACTAAGTAGTCGACGTAGCCGGGGTACGACATGTAATGCCTTTTGAGTCGTTGACATGTGACGCCTTCGGGTTGCCGACATGTGACACATTTTGAGTCGTCCTCGCAAGATCTCAGCGTGTTGAGTCGAACGAATTGGGCCTCCTGATTATCCTGAAATCCTAACTTCATTATGTATAATGTGGAACACTTGTCTGTCATTGGTTGGAGATTATTTCTTATCACTAAAATGACTATAACAAAAACTAAGCTAAACTTTATAGGATTGTGAGCCCCTTGCAGTTTATAATGAATAAACTCTACAAAATTAACAATTCCATGTAGTTAGCTAAATGGTTAGCCTATTGCTATATAAGTTTATATTGTTGAAAGAGCATAGGTTCAAATCTGAGCTATGCAATATATATTTATAATGTTTAGGGAATAGATTTATAATTTTAAGTTCAAATCTAGTATGAGTATGGATACAATAGTTAGACAAGTAGTTAACCCTCGGAAAGATAAAGTTCAATTATTCAAGTGGTTTTTAGTTTGAAACTGAGTATAGTCAATATATAAACTCTTTTTTCTAAACATAAAAAAACATTAGATGGCTAGAATTCGAACATGCTTTTTCAACAATATACATAACAATATATATAATTTATATGACAATGGGCTAACCATAAAGCCAACTATATGGAATTGTCACTGCATGGAATTGCCAATCTTATGTGATTTATTTATTATAAATTTTACGGAATTCACAATCATGAAAAATAATAAATAAGTGCAAAGTAGATGGAGTTGATAATTAAGTTATGAAAATGATCGAAAATAAAAATATGTCCAAACCCAAATGATTGAAGTCAATGTCAAATACTGCAAAAACCCTCATAGTTATTTGAAAAAAGGCCACTAAAAAAACAATTAAAGAACTACTCCAAAGTTCGTTCCTTTACCTTCACCTTCACCTCCACCTCCACCTCGGGGACCTTGGGCTTCGGATCTCCAGCCGAATTATTCGATGCGCTAGCTGTTTAAATTCGAAGAGGCAGCCGAATAATTCAGCATCCATGGCATGGGAGCTCCTGTTTTGGCTCTACGCCTTCGCCTCTGTAATCGGCCTCGTTGCCCTCACTGCTTATCAGGTAGACCTCAAAACCCTAATTTCTTGAAAAGCTAACGAAACCTCAACAAAATCCATAAATGATCAACGCTCATTCTTCCTGTTTTACTGTTGATTATTAAAAATTTGGGGTAAAAAGTTCACATCTCAGTTTTTATAGATCAAAGTTTGGTTCTTTTGTTCTATGTGTGAGATTTAAATGTAAGATCTTCTCATTTTTCTCATATTAGACCTGATTGCTATCGTATTTTTACATTAGGCACCGAAAATTCCCATATTTCTTTGGAATGAGGTGTCATTTCAAACAACTTGATGGATATGGATGTTCGCGGGAAAATTCGTTGCTTTCTTCATTAATGATTCCATTGTACACTCTTGTAACAGTTTGTATCGATTACAAAGACCCGGTCTTTTTATAAGATCGCGGTTACCAACGAAAATCAAATAAAAAGAAATGAAAAATAAACTTTGTTTCCTTGTTTGTGCGAACGAATCACGAGCCTCTCTGTTTTGCGGTCGCTCGCTTTGTGGTTCTTTTGCTCTGCGCCGGGGTTTGTTTGCCGGTGGACCACGGCGATCTAGATCCGGTCGATCTACGCAGTCGACGGTATTTATGCCACGAAGAAAGTATAGCCGGAGGGAATGTAGCCAAGGAAACAATCGCATCAAGTCTCGGATCTAAGACCAAGCTTAGATCCGGAGCTTCGTACGGGAGGCCGTAGATCTGAGATCTGGTCGCTCTCGAATACGTGCTCTTATTTGCGTTGATGGTCGCCGAGCTAACACAGATCTGGATGAGCAAGTCCTTGAAGTCCTAAAAGCTTGATAATCTTGTTTGGATCTGAAGTCTTGAGTTCAGGCAGTGGCTTCGCCTCTCCAAATTTCCAACCGCTCAAAAAATGACCAAGGCGCTAGCTTATTTATAGGCCCTCAGATCTGTGCGCTAGGCACAGATCTGGGCCGGCCACTCTCAGGGTGCTTCGGCTCTAGGGCCGAGCCACGCTTGAGGTGCGCTCGGCTTGGGCCGAGCCAGCCTGAAGTTGGCTCGGCTTCGGCCGAGCCCCTCAGTGGTGTGTTTTTTGGGTGTTTTCCGCTTTGGTTCTGTCCGTGATTTGATTTAAACTTAGTCTTTGATTTGGTTGATCTGATTTGGGCAGTAAATTCGGATCCCGATTAGGCAGTAATCCGCTTCTGATTGATGAGTCCGAACCGATCTTGATTCGATGTCATTCGTCCGAGTGATCCTTCGGTTGGATGACTCGTTGACTCTTCGAACTCCTGCTTGATACCGCACGAGTGTATGGATGCATTCCGTCGCTTGATGCGATTTCGTCGATCTTCGTCGCCTCGTTGGTTCGTCGGTTTGTGCCGAGCTGAGCTAAAGGACCTATAAGCAATTTTATATGCTTACAATGGAGGGTAAAAATCACAAATGTGATCCTTTGAGGGGTCTTACATAAAAGCATGAGTGTAGTGATTTGTGAGAGTTCTCTCCATGTATTTCAATTGCATTTGAATCCTTGATGTATAATTCTGGGGTAAGTTGTTAAATTAA
>NC_033794.1:126710250-126717474 GCF_001876935.1 Asparagus officinalis
TGGTTCTGTGTGGTATTGACAGGGACAAGAAATCATTGTTGATTCAAGCTAAGCTGGTAACCATTTTTGCATGTAATATTCACTATTGATATTAAACATAATTCATGAGTAAATGATGAACATCAAGCAGTCATGATTTGTCAAATCAAGCAGCGATGTCTTAAGAACAAAGCCCTGCCAATAGGGCCAAGGTGGGGGCCACCCAATATATATGCATTAGCGTAGTGATCAAATTATTTGGGATACTTTCTCTTGTAGAGTAAAAGGTATGATAGGAAAAAGTTCACAGACAAGTCATAGGATGAGTAAAAAATTATTGCAGTGCGGGACTTCCATGTGTATGTTGAGCACATGAATCTATGTTTTCTTAAAGGGGCTGTTTTGTTTTCTGCAAAAAACAAAATGTTGTGTGTAACATTTTTGTAGGGAATCAGCTTCAGATCCATTGTTTGGATATTTGCAATTTTATTGCCGAAAATGTATTTTCAATGCAAATTCAGTGTTTGGTTGAAAAATAATTGATGCAAAATCAGCATGAGTTGGATATGTTCTGTAGATTGGATTGGAGAGTTATATTTGTTAGGTGACATTACCTTTTATTTTCTAATTTGCTTTCTGGGTGTTGCTTCTAGCATCTTGGTTGTATCATTTTTTTTTCTTTTTTTTGTGTAAAATGTTATTAACCAAATATGAGAAATATGAACATGTCTGCAATATTTACTTCGGCAGCTCTATTTTCTAGGAGGTAAATGGAAGAATAAAGGAACATACAAATAAAGCATGGTTCATTATGCTCACTATCTTCTATGTCATCAATAGTCTATTATATCGTAGGAATCCACGTACTTTAATACCAAATTTCAACATATTGAATCTGTTGTTGCTGCATGATTATTCTGAGGCTGTATTATAAACCATCTACACGTACTTTAATACCAAATTTCAACATATTGAATCTGTTGTTGCTGCATGATTATTCCGAGGCTGTATTATAAACCATCTACAGGCCTAAATTGTGCTGAGCTATTTTTTGGTAAAAGACAGTGCCTTGAAGGCATGTAAGATTGACTACCTTCCTTTGTAAAATAACAATCCAAAATTACCTTTGTTAGAAGGTTTTCATGTTGTATCAACTAATAGTTAATCTTAGCGATTATTTGATCTTACTTTATGGTCTTCTTGATGTGATTCAAGAAAACCATTTAGGAAGGGCATCATAACGTCTTCTTAAGTCATATAAACTATCAAGTTTAATTTTTGGATATCCTCTTATTAGTCTAGCGTGTACTTTTCCAGTTATTCATGTGAAAACTAATAATAAATCTACGTAAGATGTAGGAGCTGTAGTTGGAGAAAATGACAAGAATGTTGTTATTGTTACCGGAATGAAATTTCAACTGTTGCCCTTCCTCCTTCCCGCTTGTTCCTCGTTCCCTTCACATCATCAACAATAAAGGAAAACACTACGCTCCTGTTATAGAATGTGTACTACTGCTAATCAGGTTCTAAACCTCATCCTCTCTAGTAATCCCTATTTATTATTAGAAGGGCTAATAAATATGGAGAAGTATCATATATGGCATTCTACACTCCCTTGCTTATTGCTATTTGCAAGATGCACTGCCTCAAAGATCACTGTACCTGTCAAATCTTACGGTTCTTTATCTTGGATGGACACTCAAATTTCAAGCATAAACATGATAATGGGGTTATTTATTATCACTATTCCTTTTATGACTGGAAGACCAGCAAAACTGGCAAGCATTCTAGATGCTACTGGCTCTGGATAGTGGGCTGATGTTTATTGAATTGTCCTCAGATAGCATCCAGCTTATGCTCCGTTGTCTGGTCAAATTAAATGGTTAAATATGTTCCTAACTTTGAAATTGTAATATGCACATCTCTTCTCTGTGATGCAAATATGCACTCTACCTTCTCTCACTCTGTGTTTGATGAGACCAGCCTATCCATATTAGGTTTTCACTGCATTAGAGCTAAGCAGTTGGATTCTTTGCATTATTTAAAAGATTATCCTGTAGAATGTTTTCTTTGTATTTTCCTTGTCTTTTGTTTCTTGTTTATGCTTTATATATGTTTAAAATATCTTGGTAATTGTTCCTCTGATTAACCTTACCATTTCTGTTTTTAATACTCTCCTTCCAGCTTATTTGCTTATCGGATTTGGAGTACGATTATATCAACCCATATGATTCATCGGCTCGTATAAATGCGGTGGTCATTCCAGAGTTTGTGGTTCAAGGAGCTTTATGCACATTGTTGTTCCTCACATGGCATTGGTTTCCATTTCTATTAATGGCACCTGTCACCTACTACCATATAAGATTGTATGTATCACATCTTCCTCATGCAGTTGTATTCAATATACCATCTGAAGAATGTCCTCACTTTTTCTATTTTACTTGGTCTATTATTTATAATGTCCACTAGGCACTATCTCGTAAGATCCTTTTTTTAAAAAGAAAAAAAATTCTGCTAACTGTTCGACAAGGTTGGAAAACATGCCCTGATTTGTTGACTATTGCTAAGATAATGCTAATTTGCTGAGGAATTATGATTTCATATCTTTTGATGTGGCAATTTAGGTTATTGGTAAAGTTTTATGTAGCTTCTTACATGTAGACATGGAGTTCAAAAGATTTCTGCAGAATAATAAACTTAGTTTGAACCTTTATATAGGTTTTGATTTTTACATTGAAAAAGCGTGTTTAGTTAATCACTATCACTACAAATGAAAATGGAGGTTCAATGGAGGAGAAGAAGATGAAATATGGCACCTGCCCAGATTTTTTTGGGATGCCTTCCGTTAAGTGGTAAATCTACATAGAGAGCAACCTAATAAAAGGGATTCACTTCCTCTATCGAAGAGTGTTTAAACTTATAAGCAGAGGTATGAACATAAACGTGGAACACAAACACGTGATATGGATACACTGACATGATAAATTGTCGAGAAGTAGGGATCAACATGTTCTTAACCCAACACATAAATATATAATATAGGTTTTCTCTTTTGTTTTTGAATATCGTGAATAATAGACCCTATCTTGACTAATTTGACACTAAATACTTAGTCTTACCCTTAACATCACGACCATTGCAACCCTTTTTGAGCCGTAACATTTGGATATTGAGAAATGTTGGTTGGACGATGTTGCTGGAAAAAAAAACGTGTGAGATTTAGACTTGGTAGGATAGAAGCAGTAGTGGTTTCTCTCGAGAGCATAACTAACACATCAAGTGGGGAACTTTAGCAGTTGTCACTATTTAATGGTTAAGCCCCCTTGTGCTGGTCAGAGATCCAAGGTTCACATCTTGCTTGTACCATGACAGAATCCATCTAAAACAAGCCTGAGAAGAGCTAGTTACTGAAATTAAACTTGAAAGGACTAATAATTCATATATAACTATATATATATAGAATACCTATTAATAGAAATATGTATGCTTGTACCATAGCACAAAAATTTGTATATGAATAGTATGCTGGACCAAGCACAAAAATTTGCTGCTTCGTACCAAGCATACTTCATATTTCTCATATATAGTATATAATATATATATATTATATATATATATATATATATATATATAATATATATATATATATATATATATATATAGTAGATATACTATATATATATAAATAATAGACTCTATCAAACTTAAGTTGATATCACCAAACTTCCTTCCACTCATTATTAATATAAATTCCTTTCAATCATCAAGATCCTACGCAATATATGGCCTAAAAATGTTTGGGACAAATTTCCTATCCACTTAAGTACACAAGTTTAGCTCTCTCTCTCTCTCTCTATATATATATATATAATAGAAGAGAGAGTAATGGGTATCTTTCATAGGAGGATTCTTCCTGACGCCTCTAAAATCACATATGAGCGACATGGTGGATGATCGCCTCCGTAACTTATCTACATTTCTAAAAACCCCAACACACCAAGTTGGGTGAACCCTTGCTCGTTTGACCTTCATCATCTCATATCAAATTTTAACGTATGAATGAATAAATTTTTCCACATGGCTCGCACAAGAGGGTCAAACACGACGGTGGTTCACCCCAAACTGCGTGTGGGTTTTAGAATATGTAGATCAAGTCAACGGATCGGATCATCCACAACGCTCGTCAATCATGCTGATTTAGAGGCGTCAAGGAGGAAATCCCCTCCTATGACAAAGAACCATTAATCTCATACTATTATATATATATATATATATAATATATATATATATATATATATATATATATTAGAAATTCTTATGTTCCAAACTTAAGTGATGATCCATCAAATATGAAGCAGACTATATATATATATATATAATTATATATATATATATTTATATATTATATATATAGTTAGGGAGAGTTCAAATAAAACCCACTATCCTAAAACCTAAAACCATCCTCCAATGGATCTGATTCATCCAGCTAGATCTTTAAACTGCATAAGTCAATTAAGGTACCAAATAAACAGCCCCCACTAAAGAATGAATAATGTTCTCAATTTGATCTCCATTCCCCATGCAAACTCTCTCTCCAAAATCACAGCAACTCTCTCTGTCTTCAACATCTCTCTTCTTCAACCTCTCTCTCTCTCTCTCCAAAATCACAGCAACTCTCTCTTCTTCAACCTTCGTCTTCATGGTTTATGAAATTATTTTGACGCTTCGTCTTCACGGTCTTCTTCAACCTTCGTCTTCATGATTCAGTGGGCTGTTAAATTATTTTGACGCTTTAATGGTAAGTTTATAAAATTTGTTTGATTTTTCGTCTAAAAGTTTTAGTTTTAACCTTAAAGATCGTAGCTTTTTGTTGTAAAAGGTGAAATATTTCACCTTTTAGTCTGAAAAGTTTTTTGTTTTTTGAAGAAACCAGTTGAAAAACGAAGACACGCATGAGTGAATCTAGATTCACTGCAGTGAATCCAGATTCAGTTATGTGAGGTGTTTGTTTTTTACCATAAAAATCGTAATTTTTTGCATAAGTGAATCTAGATTCACTGCAGTGAATCTCGATTCACAGAGTGAATCCAGATTCAGTTATGTGAGGTGTTTGTTTTTTACCATAAAAATCGTAATTTTTTACTGTAAAAGATGAAATCTTTTCATGGTTTAAAATTTTATAGCTTGTTTTTTACCATAAGTTTCTTATTCTTTTTGTTTAAAATTTTATAGCTTGTTTTTTTACCATAAGTTTCTTATTCTTCAATATAATTCAGATTCAATGGAGTGAATCCAGATTCACTGGAGTGAATCCAGATTCACTGGAGTGAATCCAGATTCACTCCAGCGAAAGCTTAGATGGTTATGATGGTTTTTAATGAATTATTGAAGAAATAAATGCATGTGCTGTAATTTCGAAGAAATAAACGCATGAGTGAATCTAGATTCACTACAGTGAATCCAGATTCAGTTATGTGAGGTGTTTGTTTTTTACCATAAAAATCGTAACTTTTTGCTGTAAAATGTGAAATCTTATCATGGTTTAAAATTTTATAGCTTGTTTTTTACCATAAGTTTCTTATTCTTCAATATAATCCAGATTCAATGGAGTGAATCCAGATTCACTGGAGTGAATCCAGATTCACTCCAGCGAAAGCTTGGATGGTTAGGATGGTTTTTAATGAATTGTTGAAGAAATAAATGCATGTGCTGTAAGAATTCAGATTCACTCCAGCGAAAGCTTGGATGATTAGGATGATTTTTAATGAATTGTTGTTGTGTTCTTCATGCGAAGATGGAAGATCAAAGCTTGATAGAAGATGGAAGTGAGTTACAGAGAGCATGAAGTGAGTTAGAGAGAGAAATTGGGAAGTGGAGAACTCAACAGAGAAGCATTAATGTTGCCAACCACCATTAATGTAGTGAATTGTTCCACGTGTTGTATTTTTGGTTTTCAATGTTGCCAGCCACCATTAATGTAGTGAATTGTTCCAATTTTACCTTTTTAACATTAATGATGTGTATTAAATTTGTCTATATTTATAATTCTGCCATCGAAATGTAGGCCATTGGATTAGATAGATTGGAGAGTTATGATTGGTTTTTTGTTAGAAAGTTTGGTGGACAAAGGCCTATTGTCCACTTAAGTTGACATAAGTTCACCTCTCTCTCTCTCTCTCGATATATATATATTATAATATATATATATTATATATATATATATATATAAGTATATGATAGACTTATATATATAGTAATAAATATATCATAATATATATATATATATTAAGAGAAGAGAAGAGAGAGAGAGAGAGAGAGAGAGAGAGAGAAACTTAAGTGCGACCATCACCAAACTTTCCCATTTATTGATGAATAACTAGGATCCAATGCAAATATGAAGAACTTATATATATATATATATATATAATATATTATTATAATACTATAGTATATATTATATATATATTGTATATATAATATACTATATTGAGATGAATAGAAAAGTTTGGGTGGCACAAAGGGCCTCTGTCCAGCTTACAAGTTACATAAGTTCACCTCTTCTCCTCTCTCTCTCTCTCTTTCATATATATATATATATATATACGATATAATATATATATATATATATATATATATATATATACTAAATATTATTAAGATTGAATAGGAAGTTTGTGGGACAAAAGCTCTGTCCACTTAAGTTGACATAAGTTTCCACCTCTTCTCTCTTCTCTCTCTTACTATATATACTATAATATAATATATATATATTATATAATATATATATATATTATTCATATATAATGAGTAATAGGGAAGTTTTGGGTGATCAAAGCACTCTTGTCCACTTAAATGACATAAAGCTTCACCTCCCTCTCTTCTTTATTATATATATATAATATATATTATTATAATATATATATATATATAATATTATAATATATACTATATATATAATCAAACTAGATGTGTTGTTTTTTTTAATAAACTAAAATACGATGGGTTTGGACGCTGTCATAGGAAAAAAAAGTATTACCTCCATAGTCTTTACTTGATTCATACACATTATGTTGTATAGCATGTTAATATTCATGGTGGCACTTTCTTGCGATGCAGTAGACACGATCTTCCTTCGTGAAAGGAAGAACATGTGTGAAAAAACTATGAACTTGGAAGGGGATTAAGACATGACCAGATAGTGGGAACCAAACCTGCATCTTCTCATTGGCAAGGAGAAATTCTACC
>NC_033794.1:126717484-126761417 GCF_001876935.1 Asparagus officinalis
ACGCACGCAACAAGGAGGCCTTCTCCACCTCCCATCTAGGCTGTGCAGGAAAAAAACCTATCTAAAACAAAATTGTAGCCCAGTTTTCCATTAACCTCCTGCATTTATGTGGAAAAAAAGGAATACCCTTTCCTGATGCCCAAAGTAATCACTCCCTTGTGCCTGAAAGGACAAACATCATAACATATGAAGTCTTCATATCTTACTTGCTTTAATTCAGATCATCAAATAAGTACACAAACCTCTTTAGCACATTAAGCAGAGTGAATACTGAATACAGTGTTTGGCACATGATCTGCACGGCTGCATGCTATTACTTACCAGGAATGTGGTTAATATTCCAGTGAAGTAAAATTTCAGCCATATGCATGAAATATCACTATAGAAACACCATCTTTAGTTTTCAACTAGGTGCCGCCAAGCATTATTAGTACTTACAGCTATTGTTAATTATTGGCTCTATGGCATGAATTGGTTAGCCCCTGATGTGCTGTAACTGTATTACCATATGCTTCAATGCTCTTCATCACTGCAATTATGGGCTACTTCTGTTTCCATTTTAAGAACTGCTCTAGTCTTTGAGATGGATTAAAAAAGAATTCTTGATTTTGGTTTCCCAACAGCTACGGCTCTTCTCTTCTTTTATTACTTAGTGATCCATGAACCAACTGAAGACAATTCTTTTGAAAGAGTATTACTAGGGATTACTGGAACATGGAATCTGAGATATTGTAATGGTTTCATTTTTTTCCCTTTAGTGAAAGTGACTGTGAACCCTGTTTGTTTTCTTTTAAACACTTCGCTGTTTTCATTAAGCAGTTCTTTTTACAAGCACAGTTGTATTTATTGTTTAGAATTTCCTTGTAGTATGGATATGTTGTACACAGCTGAAGAGATGTTTCTTATAGTTTCTGCTAGCCAGGTTTGACATGATTCAAGGTTGCTTTGAATGCAACTCTTTTCACTATCTTTTAGACCCAAAATGATTGTTGCTTGGTGATTATGAATGGGTCCAATTATCCACCAAAAATAAAGAGGATCTAAGTATCCTAGACAAGCTTACTTGAGTGTACTCTAATATATAGACATATAATCTCAGTCTAATCAACAAGGGGTCATATCCTTTGTAGATGCTATTAATGTCAAACATGTGTTTTGACTTACTTGAGCAAAGTTATCCTCAATTATGTGATTAAATAAATATTGATTAGGCTGAAATATAATCTTTAAATATTTTCAGGATCCTTGAGTTTCGGTAGTTTTTATCTTCTATGCTTCTTAAAGAACCTTCGTGTTCTCATATTAGCTTTCGACTTGTCAATAAGTTTGTATACTTGGAAACATATGAATTATGGGTTCTCTTTTGCAGGTTTATGGAAAGAAAGCACCATATAGATGTCACCGAGATCTTTAGAGTGCTGAATGTAGAGAAGAAATACCGAATGGTCAAGCTTGCTCTCTATTTCATCATCTTCTTTATTGTAATCTACAGGTGAGTATCTACTCTGCTATTGACTGCTAATATTTGTAGCTCATTGGAAAGCCATGTTCATTGTCTTTACATAGTTGAAAATAGATACATGGAATCCTGGAGTTATCAATTATCATGTAAGTACATGCCTCAATCAATGTGTCATGATCAGAACTTGCTAAATATGTTACAAACACAATAAAGCTGCAATGATTTTCACCCTTAACCAGATCTAATCTGAGCCATACAGAATAACAGAGATAGATACGGTGAGAATACATTAACATGCATCAGATGTGGGTTGAGATCCAGCTGCATTTACCTGATAACAGCTCATGATGCAGTTTCCATCATTTTGGTCTAGTTGTCTATTATTATTTTTATTTCAATTGCTTAAGTCTGGGTTCCTCTTGTGCTGGTTTAGCTGTTATTTGATTTCTCTAAATATGCATTGTTGGAGTTTCCTGGGAGTACTGCTAAATAGGAAGATTGATTATTTAGTTTTGTTTTATTTTTTATATACCGTTAGTGCAGCAAGAAGGATCGCCTACAATTGTTAACTTGTCAAAGGGTTTCAGGTTTTACCACTACATAAGCCTACAGTAAACTATGGCGATGATTCAGTAGCCCTTTTTTACGAGTATATGGTTGAGTCAGGTTTTACCACTATCTTGGTCATGTAAATCATAAATCCTTCGTAAGCAAATTTTAAACGGTCCTTATGAACAATGAATGACTTATTAATTGTACCCCTTGAATTCATTCTCTTGTTTCAGTATTTACAAGCTACTAGCTTGGCTTGTAGGACTTTAACCTTTAGTTAAAGTTAAACAGGAAGATTGATAATATAGTTTTGTTTTATTTTTATATGCCGTTAGTTCAGTGAGGAGAATCACCAACAGTAGTTAACTTGTCAAAAGGACTTTAACCTTCATGAGCAAATTTTTAAGGGTGCTATGAACAATGAATGACTTATTAATTGTACCTCTTGAATTCATTCTCTTGTTTCAACGTTTACAAGCTACAAGCTTGGTTTGTACCTCTTGAATTCATTCTCCTGTTTCAATGTTTACAAGCTACTAGTTTGGTTTATAATACTTTAACCTTTAGTACTTTTACTTTCTTACGTTCTTAAAAGACAACAGGATATTTTTTTTTGTTTTTTGTCTCCTACTGAGAGGGCTTTTGAAATCATTATATAACAAAAAATATTTATAAAAACTTAAATTTTGTTATAACAAAAAATAGTTGGGGCTTATATGTTCAAACTTCAAACTGTACTTCTATCTAGTGAAGGAAACCATTAATAATAGGATTCTGTTGGCGTGTTAAATCCTTCTTTTCTACCGTTTAACTTTCAGCTACTTTAATCTGACTCCAGATAACTGGAATTAGATGTTTATTTACTTCTAATTTTTTTGAAATGCAAAAGTGTCTTTGTTTCTCATTAAACACTTCTTGGAAAAGCACTGTGTACATCAATTTGGTTATATAACTTGTTGCGTTTGTATCTCCTTAAAAGGAATACTGTGAGCATTTGATTAGCTACAGCTTACAAGTACAAATATTTCCCTCCCATCTCATATTTTCCATTCTTTTTCGCTGCAGCCTCGTGGTCTCTGCTATTGTTTTATTGTTGGACGAACATGAAATGGAATCTGTAACATTTTAGGATGTAATCTAGCACCTCCAGGTAGTCATTCCTCTCATATTTTCACTCTGTATAACTATTTGGCAATCATTTTTTAAAAGAAAGTTCAGATTCATGTACTACTTTTTTTATCTTTTTATTATGGCTCTGGACATATGCTTTGTTCCGCAATCTTTTGGGAAGAAGAATTTAATGGTCAATATCAATCATTCTTAAACTTTCTGCTGAGATGTAGGTATCAGTTATGTTGAAGACAAATAGAGAGACAAATTCTCAAATATCAGTTACTTTTTGCTGATACAGTATGCTCATGTTCTGTCATTTGAGGGAATAATCTAAGCACAGTTCATAAACAGATCACTGATTTAACAGGAATATTTACTTGATTTTCAAACTTATCTCCTTTTTTTAAGATTTTCATAAGGACGGGGGTTATGGTTGATAGGTTGATAGGCCTAAGTCAATCTGATATTCAACATTTGAATTGTCAAATAACCAAGGTAGTTAAGAACACAGGGAACTCCTGCCACTCGGTGGCAATAAGCACTCCAAATACAGTAAATGACTGCAACTATAACCTTTTTTTTTCTTGTATCAAATTTTCTAATAAAAACGAGCAATCACATATAGAACTGAGATTCTAAATGACTTATTTGTACAAAATGATTTTTTACTTTCAAGTGACAGTTAGAATCTGAGTCAGATCGTGTTTTAAATCACATCAGCATGATGTGATACAGATGAGGAAACATTTATGATTTTACATAGATATTGCATCTCGCTAATCAGGTTCCTCAAATTATAAATATCATTTACAAAGTGCCATTTGGTTGGTAGAGGTGAAGTTTAAACTTTTCTCATTGAATCCCTTACCTGTAAATGACAAGTAACTAAGATGTACATTTAAAGAAAAAAATTACAACCCTCAATTGATGGAGGGGGTATTTTTCCTGTAGATGGAAAGTGACTAAATTGTGGTGGTTCTCTCAAGGACATTTTAGTTGTGTTATATATAGGTACTTCATTGAGAAAAATTTAAACTTCAAGGTGGGTAGACATCCCAAAGTTCAGGGAATTTATTAGGAGAGAGAAAAAAGTTCAGGAAGATTATTTGCAAAACCCTCAAAATTTAGAGGAGTTTTGTAAAATTAATCCTAAGTATATTTTGTGTATCACAACTGCAGAATTCTTAGCTTCACGGTATGTGACAGAAATTCAGCACATCCCTCTTCTTCCTATTCTCTTATTTAGCATCATTAGTGAAAATAATGTTGAGTTTGCTCTCGGCAGTACTCATATTGTTAAACTGATGCGTGCAGGGACTTCACATTCAAAATATCTATAGGATCCATTAACCACTTCACAATAGAGTCTACAGACAACCGAGACATGAGCAAGCAGTTGTCGGAGGAGGAGGCCTGTGTGTTATAAGATTATTCTGAGGACTCATCTTCAGGCATCATTTTCGATTGTGTCAGTGAAATTTATTGATCTGGAACGTTTCTCCTTAGTTTCCCAAAACTGATTGTTATCTCAGATAATTGTTGTTGTAGAAACCGTGACAAGTTCATGTACATTTCTCTTTGTATTCATAAAGGTCATGTAAATAGATTGTCATTATTTGTGGAGGTGCAGTCACCTGATGTCGTTTGTTGCTATCATGAGGTTTAGTGAATGGAGATGTTGTTTCCACTGTTGTAAGCGTAATCGATTCAGAAATTACATGAATCTTGAGCTCTATAATTGACAATTGCTTAGATGAGTAAAGTGATGCTGCTCCGACTTCTTTATGCTGGATATTAGGTTGGACAATGATTATACATATGTATCTACTGTTACATGTTGATGTAAATGCATATTTCTAAAGTTATTTGCTTGTTTCTCAATTTAATCTGCTGTTTAGTGGAGCATAATGGGATATCATGCTCAATAATATAGGATTTGCAAGGAAGAAATATGTTTTGAGTGTTGTGTGAAAGAAAGACAATGATGATATGAAAGGTTTTTTATCATAGATATATTAGGTGTTGAACAAATTTTCAAAACCAACCCATTTAGAAACTTAATTGTAAAAATCAACATGTTCCTAACTTAATCACTAAAATCGACCCAGTTTCAGCCAACTGGCTAAACCTGGGTCGATTTTGGTGAAAAACATTATAAAACTTCACGGGACTTCAAGTCTCGTGAAGTTTAAGTACTCATAATTAAGTTAGTTAGGGGGTCCAAAACTTCACGGGACTTGAAGTCCCGTGAAGTTTTGTGGCTTCGCCAACTTCACGAGATTTTAAATCCCTTCAGGCAGATTTTCCAGGGAGCACCCCTCTCTGGAAATTTTGCTTGCAACTCCACGGGACTTGGAAGTCCCGTGGAGTTGGGCAATGCCTATAAAAGTTCCACCCACACACGCGACTTCTCATCGTGTTGACCCCCCAAATACAACGCTCTCTCTCTCTCCTCTTATTTCCAAACCCTAGACCCTTACTCTTGCCACCGCCCCTACCGCCGCCACCCCTAATGCTACCGCCTTAGCCAACCATCACCGCCGGTGATCGATCCCGCTGTCGTCACTGCCTGAGTTCACCAAAAATTAGGACATTGACAAATTTTAGGTTAAATCTTTAAAAAAAACCCTCCTAATTTTTTTTTATATATTCTCACTATTTCATGCTAATAACCTGTTTAAATTTATATTTTGAAATAAATTTTGAAATATTTATGAATTTTGTGAAGAAAAATTAAAGAAATTTGTGTATGAAGTTAGAGGAGAAATTATCGAAAATTGTAAAAGTTAGTGTATTATAAAGGTTTGACATTTGGTTAAAATTATGGATGTCTAAAATCGATATTAGAGGATTTAATGGTAAATAATATTTTTTGTGTTTTTCGTGCAATATTGATATTGGATTTTTCTACTCTTCAGAGGTAATGATGAATGATCAAATCATAATTCTTTGTTCATATGATGAAAAAATTAACTATCTCGAGAATAATATGCCCGTATATGAAGGAGGTGTGACGAAACCGTTGTTTATATCAAATCCATGTACTTTCGATGAATTGGTTAATGACTTACACAAACTTATATTAACCAATTCACGTGAGTATCACTTCAACGTTATTTACAATTATCCTGTTACTTGGAATATAACAAGCGACATCCAAATCTAAAGTGGCTACGATATGGATCTTATTAGAATATTGCATGACGAGAAGCATTCGGTGGAATTATTTATTGATAAATTATCACAGAAATCTGGGCAAATTGGTGAATCACGACAGAGTATCTCTCGCATGTTGGAGGACCTTGAAGTTGACTCCGACGGTTTTTTATCTCCGCAACAAGATGTAGGATGAACACAGTCATAATACTTGAGCGGTCCTTAGTTTGTGGACACTTCAAATGCCTTCAATGATAGCGCTCACCATCAATATATAATGCCTTCCACAAGAGTGACGATAGAAGATGATAATGCTGAAAACACCCTAGAGGGCCGGGGTTTGGGGGGTGGGGTGGGGGGATGAATAGGGTTATTGCTAATCTTATTAGATATTAATACCGATTAAAACTTATTAATAAATTATTCTTGCAAGGTAGATATACAATGTAATATGAGCAAAAATGAGCAATATAAACAAAGTGCAATAATTATATGCAAGGATAAGCAAAACAACAAATGTGATAGGGCAATGTAAACAATGAGCAATGACGAATAAAATAGACTAAGCAATAGACACAAATGATACGCGAATGCAAACTCTAACACACAAAGATGATCACAGAGTTCAGACCTTCCGTCCTACGTCTCCGCTCCCCACTCCTGGGAAGAAATCCACTATCACAACCGGGTTTTCTACGCTCACCCGAATAACATTTACACCTCACAACTCGGTTTTCTAGTGTTCGCGGGGAAAACTGTTGCTTTCTTCATTAATGATTCCATTGTACACTCTTGTAACAGTTTATCGATTACAAAGATCCGGTCTTTTTATAAGATCCGGTTACAACGAAAATCAAATAAAAGAAATGAAAAAATTACAACTTTGTTTCCTTGTTTGTCGAACGAATCACGAGCTCCTGTTTTGCGGTCGCTCGCTTTGTGGGTTCTTTGCCTGCGCCGGGGTTTTTTGCCGTGGACCACCGCGCGATCTAGATCCGGTCGGATCTACGCAGTACAACGGGTATTATTTCACCAAGGAAATAATAGCCGGGGAGGATTGTTTCACCAAGGAAACAATCGTCCAAGTCTCGGGATCTAAGACCAAGCTTAGATCCGGAGTTCGTACGCGTAGATCTGAGATCTGGTCCTCTCGAACACCTGCCTTATTTGGCGTTGACGGTCGCCGAGCACCAGATCTAGATGTGCAAGTCCTTGAAGTCCTAAAGTTTGAATCTTGTTAAGTTCTGAGTCTCCAATCCAGCAGGGCTTCGCCTCTCCAAAATTTCCAACCCCTCAAATGAACCAAGGCCTAGCCTATTTATAGGCACTCAGATCTGTGCCTAGGCACAGATCTGGGCCGGCCACCTCAGGGTGGCTCGGCTCTGGGCCGAGCCACCCCAAGGTGGCTCGGCTTGGGCCGAGCCACCTGAAGTTGGCTCGGCCTTGGCCGAGCCACCTTGAGGTGGCTCGGCTTGGGCCGAGCCACCTGAAGTTGGCTCGGCTTCGGCCGAGCCCCTCTAGGTGGTGGGTTTGGTGTTTTCCGCCTTGGTTCTATCTGTGATTTGGTTCTGTGGTTGATTTATCCAGACTTGATTCGTTGACCTGATTTGGCAGTAAATCCACTTCTGAGTCTGAGTCCGAAACTGATCTTGATTCGATCGTGATTCGCCCGAGTCCGCTCTCGGTTGGATGACTCGTTGACTCTTCGAACACTTGGCTTGATCCCGCACGCGAATGGATGTATTCCGTTGCTTGCGTGCGATTCGTCGATCTCGTCGCCTCGTTGGTTTGTCGGTTCGTGCCGAGCTGAGCTAAGGGACCTATAAGCAATTTTATATGCCTACAGATACCCCCTCCAAAGTATTTCAGTCTCGTTCTTTTATAGAAGAGTCTGGAATACTTTGGATATGATTGTCCCCACCTTCAGTCGGTGTAATGGGACCTTGGAATGACTTCCGTTCTTGATTCCTTCAATCTTCCAGGCTATTCGGTGCTTTGTCGAATGTCTGCAAGAGTTCCGGTGCTGCATTTATTGTCTGACCGTTGTCGGAAATTCGAACTTGAAGTCAATTCCTGGTTTTCTGATTTTTAGCTCGTGCTTGTTGGTTGAACACAGAACTGACCCTCGACTGTCGGCGTTGAGTCTTTGTTTGCGACGCGTTGTCCGGCGTAGTGTTGTTGAGTTATCCTTAAGAATGAAAATATTCTCCAGGAACTTCTCAACCAACAATAGGGAATAGTTTATACTCGTATACCTTATTGGAGTATTAAGAAGCAGTTTAACCTCATGCACTGTTGGAGGATTGAGGAGCAGTTTATACTCATATACTCTTCGGAGTGTTAGTTCTTTCATTGCAACGCATTGATAGGCGTTGACCTAGGGTTACGCGTTGTCCGGCGTTGACCTAGGGTTTTGAACGTCGTACGTTGATTTTTTGATCGCAACGCATTGACTGGCGTTGACCTAGGGTTACGCGTTGACCGGCGTTGACCCTAGGGTTTCGAACGTCGTACGTTGAACTTTTGCTCGCAACGCGTTGACTGGCGTTGACCTAAGGTTACGCGTTGTCCGGCGTTGACCCTGGGGTTTTGACCGTCGTACGTTGACCTTTTGATCGCAACGCGTTGACTGGCGTTGACCTAAGGTTACGCGTTGTCCGGCGTAGACCTTAGGGTTTTGAACGTCGTATGTTGCTCAGGTCACGAGACCAACTAAAGAAGCTGATGCGTCAGTGACTTTCGTATTTATAGGATTTTTGGCAAACCCTCAGCCATTAACGGGTTTGATGAGCCTTTACCGACTACCGTTTGAGTCGGGCTAGCATGCGGATTGTTCAAGTCCGTTCCGCATGTGACGTTAAGCTAAAAGAGTTAACCCTTTTAGTGCTACGATATTGAATACGTAGACTTCGTCTTTCTCCTGTGAAAAGACTAAACAGCAACGTGTATCAGACGTTGACTTAGGATTTTTGGCAAATCCTCAGCCTTCAACGGATTTGACATGCTTTTACCGATTACCGTTTGAATCGGGCTTACATGCGGATTGTCTTAAGTCCGTTCCGCATGTGACGTTGTGCTAAAGGAATGAACTCCCTTAGACTTGATGCTACGACTTCGAATACGTAGACTTCGTCTTTCTCACGGGAATAGACTACCCGGCGACGCGTGTTAGGCGTTGACTTTAGGATTTTTGGCTAACCCCAAGCCTTTAACGGATTTGATTAGCCTTTACCGACTACCGTTTGAGTCGGGCTAGCATGCGGATTGACGAAATCCGTTCCGCATGTAACGTTGTGCTAAGAGAGTGAATTCTCTTAGACTTTGTGCTATGATGTTGAATACATAGGCTTTACCATTGTTATGGGAATAGGCTACCCAGCAACGTGTATTAGACGTTGACTTATCCCTACTTAGGCTTCGGGATAAAAATACCCCAGACTGGTATTCTGGTGTCTTTTTCAATCGGTAAAAGACTAAACCGGCGACACGTGTTAGGTGTCGACATATCCTTTCTTAGGATTCAGGATGACATTCCCCATGCGTGTAAGGCATGGATTTTGGTGTTATTAATAACAACCTGTCACAATGTTGAATATGTGAACGGGTGTTCTTTTTAAACGGTTAAGAACTGACCGGCAGCGCGTGTCAGGCGCAGACTTATCCTTGCTTAGGTTTCAGGATAGAATACCCCAGAATCGAACTCTGGTGTCTTTTTCTACGGGGAAAGACTAAACCGGCGACGCGTGTTAGGCGTCGGCATATCCTTTCTTAGGATTCAGGATGAAATTCCCCATGCGTGTAAGGCATGGATTTTGGTGTTATTAATAACAACCTGTCACAATGTTGAATATGTGAACGGGTGTTCTTTTTAAACGGTTAAGAACTGACCGGCAGCGCGTGTCAGGCGCAGACTTATCCTTGCTTAGGTTTCAGGATAGAATACCCCAGAATCGAACTCTGGTGTCTTTTTCTACGGGGAAAGACTAAACCGGCGACGCGTGTTAGGCGTCGGCATATCCTTTCTTAGGATTCAGGATGAAATTCCCCATGCGTGTAAGGCATGGATTTTGGTGTTATTAATAACAACCTGTCACAATGTTGAATATGTGAACGGGTGTTCTTTTTAAACGGTTAAGAACTGACCGGCAGCGCGTGTCAGGCGCAGACTTATCCTTGCTTAGGTTTCAGGATAGAATACCCCAGAATCGAACTCTGGTGTCTTTTTCTACGGAAAAAGACTAAACCGGAAGCACGTGTTAGGCGCAGACTTATCCCTGCTTAGGATTCGGGATAAACTTCCTAGGATGAATCCTGAATTCTTCGAAAAGGATTGGTATGGGGAAGGAAGAATTTTATATTCTATTCCCCGAACAAAGAAGGAAAGGAGACTCGAGGTGGGATCTCCACCCCCAGAATCCGGAAAGGTGAAACTAAGAGTGGGATCTCCACTCCGAGAATCAAAAAGATTCGGATAACCCTAACTGTCGGAAGGTTTGATTATCGAACTAAAGATGAATTTCTCGTTTATCGAGAATGAATCGTGGTTTTGGTCCTAACTGTAGGAAGGTTTGACCAAGTGGGAGGTTTGAGGTGACCCTAACTGTAGGAAGGTTTGATCACTCGATTTGAAAGTGGACCTCTCGTTCATTGGAGGAATCGAGAGGGGATTTCGGTTTTGGTCCTAACTGTAGATAGGTTTGACCGAATGGAAGGTTTAAGACGATCCTAACTGTAGGAAGGTTTGATCGCTTGATTTGTGGACCTCTCGTTCATTGGGAGAATCGAGAGGGGATTTTGACTGTGGTCCTAACTGTAAGAAGGTTTGACCAATCAGGAACTTTACGTCCAGACTCTAACAGAGAGAGTGTTGAGTGCACAGACACAGTGAGAACTTGAATGGGAGTCCTTATTCATTACATTGCTGTGGTTTTGGGAACTTCCCGTTACATAAATCGTCCACCCCCAGTTTCCTCTGCGGAACTGGTTCGGACATTATTATCAGTTAACTAACCGGGTTATCCTTAAGAATATTAGCTTAATATTCTCCAGGAACTTCCCGTCAAAAGTGGGGAAACAGTTTAGACTCATATACCTATTGGAGTATCAGGGAGTAGTTTAACCTCTTATACCGGTCGGAGGATTGAGAAACAGTTTATACTCGTATACTCTTTGGAGTGTCAGGAAGCAGTTTATACTCTTATACCGGTCGGAGTTTTGCCGTTTTTATTTGGCTTACCTTAGCGTTATAACGCCGGCTTCGACCAAGGTCTGAATGCTATTCCTGAGAGCAAAGCAATCCTTGGTGGGATGAACAACCCTTCTGTGGTATGCACAGTACTTTGGGTCCGTAGTGTTATCAGCTTCCTCCTGATTCGTGATAGGTGGTAGCTTGATCTTGTTGCCTTCGAGGAGCGATTCGAAGATGGTTGGAACGTCTTCGTCCTTGAAGGAATACTCTCTCTGGAGTCTCGGACCCGAAGTCTTCTGCTGCCTTCGGGATTGCTGTTGTGACGCTTGATTAGCACCACCAGCAGCTGCAGGTGCTTTGCCCTTACCACGGGAAGCGAAGTTTGAGTCCAGCAGATTAACCGTCGGTTGGTTCCTTTCGGCCTTCTTCCTTTTAAGGAAGCGTTCGGCTTGTTCACCGCGCACCTTCAGATCCTTCCAAGTGTCAGACGGTGCTGTCCCCATTGCCTCCAATACGTCCAATGCGAGGTTGTTGTGGCAAGTCTGGAGAATGAATTCCTCGGTGATCGGGTCCCGGCAATTCATCGCCTTGTTCCGGAACCTTTTGACGAAGGTGTCGACTAACTCCCCGTCTTTTTGTTTCTCGTCGAGCAACGATCCGATAGAGATCTCGGTGTCGTCGTCGAAGAAATTTGCAAGGAACTTCGTCTCCATGTCATCCCAGCTGTTCACGCTTCCTGGCTTGAGGCGACGATACCAATCGAAGGCAGCTCCGCGAAGAGTGCCGACGAATGACCGCACCATCAGAGGCTCGTTCCCAGAGATAGCACCCAGGTGCGATTTGAAATAAATCAAATGCTGGGTGGGGGAACCCCTTCCATCGAACGGCGTGAAGTTGATTAGACTAAACTTCGCCGGATAGGGGATTGATTCCCATTCCCTCGGGTATGGACAAGGAATGCCCGTTTTCTTTACCTCTTGAGCAGACAGCAACGTATTGATTTTACTCTCGAGGCTTTTGATCTTCAAGTCTTCACTTGTATCCCCGTTGGCATCCTCACTACCACCCCCTGCATTGATGGGAGGGTTATTGGCATTGTGAGCTTCATCCCCATCCGCGTGCTCCTTTTCCTGAGCAACCTGGTTACGGTGGCTTGGTTCACCTTGTTGGTTCCTGAATGCTTGGATTTGCTGTTCATTGATCCGGTTGGAGATTGGTGGAGCCTCATCTGACGCAACTTTGGCGTCAATCGAGATGAGGTCGTCGTTGGTAGCTTCAACTTCTTCGTACCAACGAACCTTTCTCCTGGAGGAGAACTTGGACTTCTTGGACTTGCGGGGGGAGGTTGATCTAGACGAGGATGAAAGGTATTCCTCGAACTTGGTCTGATCGAACTCTCGACCTCCTCCTCGACCGGGATCGAGATCCGCGGCTGCGACGCAACGATCTCGGCAGCGAGATCGTTGGCTCCCACTGTGGTCGCCAGATTGTTCGCGGGAAAAACCGTTGCTTTCTTCATTAATGATTCCATTGTACACTCTTGTAACAGTTTATCGATTACAAAGATCCGGTCTTTTTATAAGATCCGGTTACAACGAAAATCAAATTGAAAAGAAATGAAAATTACAACTTTGTTTCCTTGTTTGTCGAACGAATCACGAGCTCCTGTTTTGCGGTCGCTCGCTTTGTGGGTTCTTTGCCTGCGCCGGGGTTGTTTGCCGTGGACCACCGCGCGATCTAGATCCGGTCGGATCTACGCAGTACGACGGGTATTATTCCACGAAGGAAATAATAGCCGGGAGGGATTGATTCACCAAGGAAACAATCGCTCAAGTCTCGGGATCTAAGACCAAGCTTAGATCCGGAGTTCGTACGCGTAGATCTGAGATCTGGTCCTCTCGAATACCTGCCTTATTTGGCGTTGACGGTCGCCGAGCACCAGATCTGGATGAGCAAGTCCTTAAAGTCCTAAAGCTTGAATCTTGTTTGGATCTGAGTCTCCAATCCAGCAGGGCTTCGCCGCCTCTCCAAAATTTCCAACCTCCCAAATGAACCAAGGCCTAGCCTATTTATAGGCACTCAGATCTGTGCCTAGGCACAGATCTGGGCCGGCCACCTCAGGGTGGCTCGGCTCTGGGCCGAGCCACCCACCTTGAGGTGGCTCGGCTTGGGCCGAGCCACCTGAAGTTGGCTCGGCTTCGGCCGAGCCCCTCTAGGTGGTGGTTTTGGTGTTTTCCGCCTTTGGTTCTGTCCGTGATTCGGTTGATCCAGACTCTGATTTGATTCCTGATTTGGCAGTAAGTCGGATTCCTGATTTGGCAGTAAATCCACTTCTGAGTTCGAGTCCGAAACCGATCTTGATTCGATCGTGATTCGTTCGAGTCCGCTCTTGGTTGGATGACTCGTTGACTCTTCAAACACTTGGCTTGATCCCGCACGCGAATGGATGTATTCCGTTGCTTGCGTGCGATTCGTCGATCTCGTCGCCTCGTTGGTTTGTCGGTTCGTGCCGAGCTGAGCTAAGGGACCTATAAGCAATTTTATATGCCTACATCTAGTTCATTAAAAACTTTACAACTTACACACTTGTAATCACACTCTACACCCTCTAAGTGTTGGCCTATCATGTATCCTCTTCCTCAAGTGCTCGGATTTATAACATTTCTTTAGGCTTTACAACCGACGACACTCCTCTTGGAATCGACCCCGTCTCTCACCAACCACTTCTCTCGGTGTACAAGTGTAATACAATGCGTAACTCACAATAATGCTCAAATACAAGATTTTGTTCTCTACAATAGATGAGAACATAATATAAGCTCACTCTCACAATATCACAATCCCACAATCCAATATATGATGTATGAAATACTAAAAGCTCAAATAGGGTGTGTGTGATAAAATGAGTATAAATAAAATCTAACTTAGAATATGAAAATCAAAAATAAATTGCTAGATAAAAGAGTTAGAAAAACTTCTCTATAAACACAATAAGAGGATGAAGAAGATTGATGATGAATTCCTCATTTGACAATGCAAACTTCTTTTTTTGTAAACAAAACACCAAACTCAAACTTGAGAAGAAACGAACTTTAAACACTTAGAAACTCTTGTTAAAAAAAACTCTTGGATAATTTCAGAAGTGAAATAGTATGGGGTATATATAGGATGAAAAACCAAGGCACAAAACCCAAGAAAATCCAACAAAAAGACAAAACTAGAAAATGTTGAAAATATAGCCGTTGGGGCTTATCGGTCAACTGACAGCTCGAGTCAGTCGACTGATGAGGTGACCATTATATGTAACTGGCAGCTCATCGGTCGACTGAAGAGCAAGATCAGTCGACCAGAATTAAAACAAAAACTTTTTAAGATTACAAGACATTTCTTCAGTCGACTGATAAATATTCTCAGTCAATTGATAACATGTTTTCAGCCTATATTGATTTTAAAAATAAATTTTAAAGTCTTTTTTAAAAATAAAAAATAAATTCCAAAAATATAAAACTTTGGGAAAAGTTTATAAACATGATTATGAACATGTTGGAAAAGAAATTTTTCAATTTGCTCTTACCATTTGTAAAATCTTACAAAAATTCAAAAGCACTAAAAATACATGTGTTTTAAACAAGTTTATTTTGACATTTAGCTCAAATCAAGTTCTAAAAACTTGTGTAATGTTTTTATGGACTTAATAAAAGATGTTAACGACTTTTGTGTAGTCCAAAGCATATTAAAATATATTTTGCATAAAAACACCTATATTTGAGAAAATTCACAAATGAAATGTGTGTGTATATTTGAGCTTGTAGAATTTGCACACATTATATAAACATATACTAAGTATAACAAGAATGAATCTTCTGAAGCTTGAACTTCGATTGATTGACTTGATTTGTATAGGCTTCAATATCAATGTAGCTTTTTTTCCTGTGTATACTAAACAACACAAAACAAAATACTAAAACCAATAATAGTTGTAAATTATTTGTTAAATCATCATCAAAATAAGAAGGCCAACAAATGCAAGTGTTGAATCTGAGGATGATGATGAAGATGATGACTTACAAATCAATAGCATGACGTGCTTGATAGATCGTGATGAAGGGGACAACCAATATATTGACGGATGCTACTCTAACAATGAGTATGTCATGTTAGAGGATCCATCGTCCGATGAACTTCATGGAGAAGAATGGATTAATAACTCCACGATGGAAAGTATTCCTATCAGCACTAATGTAGTTGATAATACACAAGACGAGGATTTCTCATTCAAAATGGGTGATCTATTTGAAAGGAAGGAGAAATTGATTTATACGCTTCGTTTGTAGGCCATTCAAAAAATATCAAGTTTAGGCAGACAAAAAGTAATGCAACAAGTTAAATGTAGTTTGTTTTTACCGCAAAGATGACGAAGAAGAAGATAGTGGTGAGCACCATGAGGGCAATGCAAAATGTCATTGGAATATCCAATTGAAAGGATTTAGCAAATTCAAAAAATTGGACACTTTTTGCACTTTTGGAATTCAATATTCTAAAAATTTTCTTAAAACAAACACCAAATATGGAATCCCAAAATACAAAAAAACTCACTTTTTGATTCCAAAACTTGTAATCCATACCAAATGCCAAAAATTTAAGTGAAACAAACACTCCCTAAGAGGATGTTTGTTTCAAATGGCAAAATTATAGCATTTGTAATTCCATATTGGGTTTGAAATCCATAGGTTTTTTAACATGGCTTTGATCTTCTAAAATGTTGTTTAGTTCATTAATATTGTAGGATAACAAATACTACAAATTGTAATATTTTGTTTGGTTCAACCTCAAATTGTAGCATTACAAATTTTAGAATTTGAAATCTATAATTGAACCAAACGAAGATTAGGATTTCTAAAAGGTTAATAGGTGAATAAAAGAACCTTTGGCGAGCTTACCTTCCACAAAAGAACAAACATAATTGTATTGAAATTGGGGTAACCATACTTATTAAAATTTAAACTCCAACGACTATAAATAGTCATAAACGGTCATATTTTGCCAATCTAATCTAATACTATTATAAAAGTGGGTTGCCATGTTAAAACATTTCTTCCAAAAATGCCCTTTTAAGCATATACATACATACATAAAATATATGCATACATACATAAACCATACACATACATACATAATAACCCCCAATTAAATGCATACTCATAACTCCAAAAATACCCTTTTAAACATATACATACATACATAAAATACATGCATCCATACATAAACCACAACCATACATACATAATAACTCTCAATTAAATGCATACTCATAACCCCAAATAATTTTAATTTGCATGCTAATTATCATACCACTTATTAAATGTCTACATACATTGACACATTCATACATACTCAATATTCATGAGGACTTTTACGAACAGATAATGTTTATATACACAAATTTGCTACAATTTCTTAGAATTTTATTTCTAGGTCATATTTTTTAACAAAATAGGTATTTTTCTACGTACTTAAACTGTTGTTCTAACTTATAGAATTAACAATGTACTATTATAGGAACTGAACAAAACTTACTTTGCTTTTGCTAATTTTCTGACTAGAGATATTATAGTATTATTAACAAAGTGTGTGTACGTGAACAAAAACATGCAGATAAGCTTCTATATTGGGCCAGGTCCATGTCAAGCATGATGATGGAATCAGGCATACATTAATCTGGATGACCGTTTAATTTCTTTCACATTAACCGTTACTAGATAATGTAATTACTCCATCTCTAATAATTACCAATTAATACAAAGCAAGTCATAAACGTGCAATTCATCTATACTTAAAGCAGTTTTAAGTATAAACAATTTTTATTTTGTGGTAATCACAATATTTGAATAGACGTGTTTTCATGATTATAACAATCAAAACGTTTATGATAATACCATTTATAAACCCAACTAAATCCATACTCATAACCCCAAAAAAATTACAATTCATTATTACTACATAATTCGGTTATAAGTCAAATCTCATATAAATCTAATCTATACACAACTTCCATCTTACAAAATCTTACCAAATCCTACAAAAAATTAAAAAACAGGAGGAAATGGAAACTATGTGATTCAAAGAGGTTAGTAAAAGTATGTTTTTGTTTGTAAGGTAGTAGGATACTTTTTCACTATATTTCAGAAAATGTCACCCTTCATCACATATGTTGATACAAAAAACTTTAATAAGTTGGAGAAAATCAAACCAACATTCCTTTCATTTAAAGATGCTTCTGCTTTGGATATTGCGAAAATGTCTTTTGGTAAGATTTTTAAAAAAATTATGATGTAAAAATATCTACATATTAATAATCACTAAAAATCTCTTTATTACAGATGTTGTTGGATTCGTAATAACTGTGAAGCCAATATTTAGCAACCCCACTTCCAAAAGAAGGGATGTCATAATTATGAATAAAGAGTAAGAATTTAATATTATTGCTTATTATCATGTACGGACTTTGGTAAAAAATCTAATATTTTTTTATTTATTTTAGGTTTGATCAACTTTCGGTGACACTATAGGGCAATTTAGCGGAGATTGAAGGATCATCTTTGGAGGATTTGAAAGATGCGAAACCCGTTGTTGCATTGCTAAGCATAATTGGTAGACGTTATTTAGGTAAAAAGAAATAACGACAAGTATGGTTTTAAAATGATGTGAAAATCTTTTAATTTTACGTTTGTTTTATTTTTAGGTGAGTTTCAATTATCTACATAGCCATCAACTATTGTGCTCGTGAATCCTAAAATTCCACAACGTAGAGAAATGATAGACTGATGTGCAAGTTTTATCTCTTTTATTTCAAAGTTTTATAATGAGTTTTTCAATATATACCCCTCAAATTATAGGTAACTTTAAAATTACATCCTACATTATTGTTCTTGCAAATCTATCCTAAAAAAAAATAGTTATATCATTTACCTTTACAACTTTTCTTAACTAACAAAAAATCTTGATAGAATATTTTCTTGAATAAATTAGATGTTACTAAAAAGTTAATATATTATTTAATAAATAAAACATCACGTCTAGAAGCTGAATTGTATTGTAGACATTGAAAAATTAAGTCCACGTCTAGAAATTTAATTATATTTCTAATAGAGGCTTGAACCTTAGGAAATAACTTTCTTTCATAAATATTAGTTTTGAGCATAACAACAAATAAAAGTTGGAAAATATTTCATGCTCAGTAAAGAGATCGATTGCCAGATAAATAATCTATATGGTGTAGTTGCACGCGAAATATGGTATTTGTTGGTGAGTCTGACATCTACGTCAATATTAAAACGAATTTTCTCAGGTTATTTTAATATTTTTTTAGCCATTGATATTAAAAATTTAACATTATTTTATCCTAATAAAGTATTAAAGCCAATATTAAAACACGTTATCTCAAACATATATATTTTATCGTGTGATATTTCAATAATTTAATTAAAATATCCTTGGAATAGTAATAACAACCAGAATACAAAGAGAACAATATACTTGAAGAACAAAACATGGTTAAATTTTGTTCAATGATTATTTGGGTATTTCTTTCTTAATATATAAACAATAATATAATGTTAATTCTGTCATAAAAATAAATACACGTGCAACGCACGTGCACCATACTAGTGACTATAAAAATAGCTTAATTTCACTAGAACTTCATGAGTAGTTTTTTTGCAAGCAAGAAGCCTCCATACATCATCTTTCAGCAAGTAGGATGAAGATGCAAAAATAGCGCAACTGTAAAATTCCTACACCCTTGAAGCAATGCAAAAATGGCAAAAATGTTGGTCGTTACTATTGGAGTTACTCTAAGTATCAAAAGAAAGAATGTAATTTTTTTCAATGGGCTCATGATGATTGTATGAAGAGTATCGACAAAGGTAACATCGAAATATTGGTTGAAGATAGGAAAGAACTCAAAATCATAAAATTGAAGTCAAAATTGAAAGTTGCAAAATGTCAAATTCTAATTTGGAAAATATGTGTACTCTTTTAAATTTTTTTGTATTTCATTATTTTATGTCTTGTGCTTACAAAATGTATTGAAGTTGAAATAAAAAATTTTATTCTAGCAAATTCAAAACTCCAAAAATAACCCAAGACAATTGTTATGGTAATTTACCATTTAAAGATAAAGATGACGAAAGATTATCTTCATAGGCCCAAAAAGTTATGGTCCAAACCAACTTAGTGGCCCAAAGGCCCAGCCAAGAGCAAGTCTATTGACACGCCGAGGAGACGAGTCATCTTTTACCGACATGAAGTGCAGGATTAGCCGACCCCTCATAAGTCGAGACGACTCCCCAAATAGTCGACTCGACCACCTTCTCGGCAGTTTGCTCAACCAGAAGCTCACTCGACTGACTGGTTGACAAATCATATGGACGACTCACAAATCGACCCGTCTTTACTAAGAGGATGAGATCCAGGTAAGCCACCTTCAGATATACATCAATCAACACCACAGTTTATTGAGCGATCCTATCAAGATATCAACTCTTACAAACCTCGTGCGAAAACAGCTCACTCTTCCCACGAGTCACTTCCCAGAGATCACTAAGATACTCTCCTATGCTCGAATGACTTCCCCTCCAGTTATCAGCCGTCATCTAGAAAGAGAAGGAGACCCAAACAGTCGGTCTATCCTTCGTCCTGTCTCATCTATCAAATCTGGGGTATTTCCAAGACGTCATCTCCTGTGCTCGAATGACTTCCCTACCAGTCGTCAGCCGGCATATGTAAAGCGAAAGATGACTCAACAGCCTGTCTGCTCACCCCGCAATCGCCCTCCTATGCATGGTTAAAGCCTAAGGTCAATCTCAGAGGCGATTGACTATAAAAGGAGGTGAGGGAGGTAAGAAAAAGGGGGGAAAAGGAGAAGACTTTTAACTCTCTTAAGACTTCTGAACTCTTTTGGCTAAAACGCTAAACAATTAAAAAAGCTATGCCTTCTTTTAAAAACTCAATAAGAGTAATGAAGACCAGGACCTCAATAATCCTCGGATCTTCCCTCAAACCCCACTCAAGCTCACCAGCTGACTTGACCGTCGGAGGTACCACAGGGGAACCGATCCCTGCCCTCTTACGGGTTTCTTTTTTTTGTTTGCGTAGAAAAATCAGGAATTCCAGTCTAAGGATCAGGCATAAAATCGGAGGAGGAGTCGGCCCCACCTTTCATCCTCTCCCTCTTTGCTGTCAGTGCGAAGATCAGAACTGTATCCCTCGACGAAAAGCCCCCATCGGCTGTGTGATATCAGACATTAATAGTTTGGCGCCCACTGTGGGGCCCACTCTCTTCTTTGAGGAGAAATGCCTAATTCTAAGCAGAGGCCTGATCTTGTTCATTCTCGAAGAACATCACTGGAATCGCACCGTTCAAGCTAAACAAACTGATGCTGGGCACTATCCCCACCTCAGAACAGACCCTACACTAACAACGTGCCCAAACAAACTGATGCTGGGCACCACCCCCACCTCGGAGCAAGCTTCTATAAACGCCATCAAGGTACATATGGCATACAGATAGAATTGACAAGGGGAAACCCCAAAAGCAGTAAACACCTCGCTAATAAAGGGGTACAGCGGCATGCGCAACCCACATTGTAGATGCGCCAGATAGAGAGGCACCCAAACCTCACTATGTATATGCACCGGGGTAATGTTGTCTGGTGCTCCTAGGGTCATTGTGTACGGAATATCATACTCATCATGCAACCACGCTGCCTCATCCACTGTCACTCGTGAACGAGACAGATACAAAACTCTGAGCTTCTTCTCGCGGTCATTCTGATGAAGAGCCATGGCAAAAATCTCTAAGGAGAAAAGAGGAATCAACAGGAAGAGGGGTGTTCCTAATGTAGAGTGTTCTTCCAACAGCGCCCGAGATTATTTATAAGACTCTAAAGAAGCATGCAGATGTTCGCCGGAGAAATTGTAGCTTTCTTCATTGAAATAATTGTCATCTTGGGTTACAAAAGATTCGGTCTTTTTTAGATCCGGTTACAATTAAATCAAAGAAAAATAAGAAAAATTACAACTTTCCTTTTTGTGAACAAATCGCGAGCTCCTGTTATTCGGTCACTCGCTTTGGTGGGTTGTTTGCCTGCGCCGAGGTTGTTTGCCGTGGACCACCGTGTGATCTAGATCCGGACAGATCTACGCAGTATAACGGGTATTATTCCACGAAGGAAATAATAGCCGGGGAGGATTGATTCACCAAGGAAACAATCGTCCAAGTCTCGGGATCTAAGACCAAGCTTAGATCCGGAGTATACCAACGTAGATCTGAGATCTGGATACCCTCGAACTCCTGCCTTTTTTGTGATGCGGGTGCTCGCCGAGAATCAGATCCGAACGTCCAAGTCTTCAAGCCTTCAAGAACTCTAAGATCAGGTCTCAATCCGACAGAGTTTCGGCTCTCCAAAAGTTCTTCCCAAAAGTCCCTTGAAATGATGAATGACCCGCCTATTTATAGGCAACCAGATCTGTGCCTTTGGCACAGATCTGGGCGGCCACCTCAGGGTGGCTCGGCCTTGGCCGAGCCACCCGAGCCACTCCGGGCTTTTTTCGTCCGTCGTTCGGTTGTTCCGGTCCTTGTATCCGCTTCGTCTGTGATTTGGTGTTGCGGTTGATCGATTCGTTGACTTGATTCCTGATCTGGAAGTCTGGATCCCGATTAGGCAGTAAATCGGTTTTGGTGTCTGAGTTCGAATCCGTTATATGGTTGGATGACTCGTTGACTCTCTGGACCGTTGGTTTGATTCCGCATGCGAGTGGATTCATTCCGTCGCTCACGTGTGGTTCGTCAGCTTCGTAGCCTTGTTAATCCGCTTCGTTGCGTGTCACTTGGCTTCGGTGTTGTGGACTGATGTTGGTGCTTAGATACGCCGCCCGATGGCTCATTAGTTCGTGTTGAGCCATGTTAAGGGACCTACAAACAATTTTATATGCCTACAGATACCCCCTCCAAAGTTTTCCAGTCTCGTTCTTTTATAGAAGAGTCTGGAATACTTTGGATATGAAAGTCCCAACCTTCAATCGGTGTAACGGGCTATTGGAATGGTTTCTATTCTCGATTCCTTCAATCCTCCAGGCTATTCGGTGCTTTGTCGAATACTTGAGAGGGTTCCGGTGCTGCATTTATTGTCTGACCGTTGTCGGAATTTTGAATTTGAAGTCGATTCTTGGTTTCCTGGCTTTTTAGCTCGAGTTAGTTGTTTCAACATGAAATTGACCATCGGTTGACGGCTTTGAATCTTCATTGTGACGCGTTGTCCGGCGTTTATCATAGTTTATACTCGTAAGTATTTTGGAGTCTACACAGTTTAAGCTCTTAAGGAGTTGGAGCGGGGAGGTCTAGTTTATACTCATACACTCCTGGGAGTTATGTTAAGTTATCCTTAAGAGTATTTTTTTTTTAGAAAAAATATTCTCCAGAAACTTCTCAACAAAGAGGAGGGAACAGTTTATACTCGTATACCTTATTGGAGTATTCTTTAGGTTCGAATAATCTGAACCGACTCAAAAAAATGTGCCAAAAAGGCAGTATTTGGGTTCAAAAATCTCTTCGACCCTTCCAAATATATGGTAAAGGGGTTAAATAAGTGAAGGACTGAACCGTAGGTTGATCAAAAGTCGTTTCAATGCTTAATTCAGCTCCAATTTGAATTCTGGTTCAAATTTGGTTCGAACTGGTTCGATTTGGTTCAAACTGGCTCATTCTGATTCAATCTGGCTCAATTGGGCTCATTCTGGCTCATTCTGGTCTGGTCTGGTCCAGCCAGGCTCAATCTGGCTCAATTGGGCTCATTCTGGCTCATTCTGGTCCATTCTGGTCCAATCTGGCTTGGTCTGGTTCAGCCCGGTCTGGTCTGGTTCAGCCAGATCTGGTTCAAGGCTGTAAAAGAGGTTCTTTTTCTTTTTCTTTTTCTTTTTTCTTCCTCTCTTTCTAGGGCCGGCCCCCCTTGACCTCTTTTTTTGATTTTCTTTTCCCTCGAGCCTCCTTTCTCCCCACAAACTTCAGATCTGTATTAGATCTAACTTTCCTTTGGATCTTGGACTGAGGAATCTCCCAAAATCTCCAAATAAAAAGTTTCTCTCAGGCCCCTCGAGCGTGTGGTTCAAGTTTCCTTAAAGGTCTCGCCTTTATTGGATTTTGGACTTTTCTTCAGGTAAATCTTCCGCCATCTTGATCTATTTCATGTTTGATCTAGTATATGGAGTCGCGGGATCACATATAAGAGTTGAGGGTGTGATTTGATGCCTCAAACTTGCCTTTTTTGGGGTAAAAATGGGATTTTTCCTTTTCTAGATCTGATCCTTCAATTTACCTTGCAGGTTTCTATGTCCCGTATGACGAGGGGTCAATCCTCTACCGTGCCGACTGATGGCGCGCCTCCCTCTTATGCCGGTGAGCCACTTTTTTTTTGAAAATTTACAAATTAGTCCATTTTTCTTGGAAATTTGCAAATTGGTCCTTTTAACCCCACGTTGTTTTCCTTGGTGAGGCAATCAGGAAGAGCCTTGATTCTCCTTGGTGAGGATCGACGCTTCAAAGATATGTTTTACTTGGTCAAAACACTATCTCATAATAAATAAAGGGGGCGTTTTGTCGCTGCGTTGTGCCTTATAAGGCAATGATATATTGTCGATATACCCTATCTTATGAAGGCGCAAGGTAGCCAAAACGTCACACCCTTTATAAGGCAATGACTCTATCTTACCCCTTTATTAGATGAGTTCAATTTCCTTTTATAACTGGAATTAACAAACGTTTAATTGCTTGTTTTCAGTTGAATACCCTTCTGGAGCGTTCTCATCTCACGCAATATATGGGCGTCGTGGCGAGTATTATTCGACCTCCGCCGACGTTTCCCCTATCCCAGTCACTCCTCAGTTCGTTTTGGGCACATCGACTGAGGTTGTCCAGGCGGTGAAGGAAGGTGGGCACCGAGCTCTTCGACAGTTGATTACCGATGCACCTCTTGTGAAGGACGCTAGTTCTATTCAGCCTCTTCGGAAGAGTGATTTCTTATTTGGCGACTCTGTCGAAGACCCGGATGCCGTGTTTATTGAGGCTGAGCAGTGGCTTCATAAAACTAGCAGTGGCTTCATATATTTGCCGAAGATTCCTCGGCATCGTTCATTGACTGAGCTCAGGCGTCAGGCCGTGACACGGGAGATGTCGTGGCGCTTGACAGAGGAGCATGAGAGCGTCCATTGCGGCTACATCACTCATCAGGCGTTTCCTGGCTCGAGCAGAAGTCACATCACCGGATTGCGTCCTGGAGTACTGGGGCTGGACGCACCACCACGTAATGAGTTCTTCGCCACTGCTTCTACCTTGAGGAATCGCCTTGCTGCTCTAGGACGGGAGATGCCTGCGACGCGTCACAGGATTTATGGTTGGGTCCATTCTTTGGACAAGTTTTGGTGGACCCGTATGACGACGTATGTCTTGAGCCGATGGGGCGAGGAATTGCACGCTTGTGGTTTATATGCAGCCGTTCGTGCCACCATGTATGGCTTGCCTGTCAGCGCACGGCGTTTCTATGCTTTGTTCGAGCTTTATAATGCAGATTCGAACACTTTTCTGACCCGGCAAGGGGAATTGGGCTTGGCTCTTCACGAGATGCACATGATTTCTGGCTTACCCATGGGACAGATGTTGTATCAGGAATACTTTCCCTCCAACCATGAATTAAGTCTGTTGAAGGATCATATGCCCGATCGCTACGAGACTTTATGGGATCTCACTTGTCACTATCATATAGCTTTGGCACAGTCTGAGCCTTTAGCAAAGAGGACTAAGATATGGGATCTCACTTGTCACTATCATATAGCTTTGGCACAGTCTGAGCCTTTAGCAAAGAGGACTAAGACATTCGTGAGTCTGAAGCAGTTTGCCAATTATTTGTTCAAGAATCTGGAGAGTAATTCTGGCGAGGATATTTGTGAGTTGGCCCCACTTACTCCCTCAGGGGTGAACATTCTGATGAGGAAGATTAACGCTCATTCTTATACCACTAGCAGTTCTGAGGGTGGTTTTCCTGCAGGGACCAAGTTCAAATCATTCTTGTGGCATGCTACTGCACCGATTCGTCCCATGACCCTTCTTGCCGGCTTCCTCGCTATTTGGTTAAAGAAATGCGTGGTCTCATACCAGTCTTGTGATGCCCTGCCCTTGGAAGTACTCTATCCAGCAGTTCAGCTTGCCTACAAGAAAGACCTCTCACTTCTTCCAGTGATGGTGGCTAACATTCACCGAGGGCTTCGACAGCTTTCTGGTGCCTTTACACGGAAGGAAACGGACTCGCCGACTCAGATTCCCACCCTTAAGACAGAGATCCCGTACACTTACTTGATGGCTTGGTTTGTTCTTCACCGTCCCGATATGATGTCGGTACCGAGCGCCACAGATCATTCCGTTCCTTTACTACAATTGCTTGAGAACGGGAAGTGGGAGGGGCGCGGATTTTCTGACGTCAGGCGGCAGCTGCAGGTCCACAAGTGTTGGACATTTTCCACTTGCTTTCCGCAGTTCTCCGGCCGATACAGCGATAGCTTGACAGATGAAGAGAGGCCGAGAGAGTATCGAACTCACTTGGACATCGGGTGCTTTAACTGGCTGGTAAACATTAGGCCAGGTTATTTGACTTTTCGGGTAAGGGATCAGTGCTTCATAGAGCCATATTTACCCTGTCGATTCGCTCGTCAGTTTGGCTACGATCAGCTTTACATCGGGAATCCTCGTCAGCAGCTTCGGACCCACGGTGGTTTGATAGATGGTCTCCGTGCGTGGTTGTGGACCGTGACTGGCTGTACTGGCGCTAGATTCAGTCTCCCGAGTGCTGATCGGCAGTTGAACCTTACTTTCTTAAGCTGCAAATGGTTGTTAGCAGCCAACAAGACCATTTCCGTGAAGCATATTGCAGAGCTAGAGGCCGAGGAAGCTTCTCAGGTTGATTCCCGTAGGATTCGGGAAAATGCCCGATCACAGAGGATAGGGAACAAGACTCGTCGGATTGATGAAGAGGGAAAGAAGACCTTTCATTCCGCAGACGAGGCCTCAGGCGGAGATCCTAAAAGTTATGAAGACTTTTCCGAGCGAGGTTTGCTATTCATCTATTCATTCCATCTTCTAGGAATATTGAAACTGACTATGGTTTTATGTTTCAGGGACCACAGTTGACCAGGATGAAGAGTTCCGTTCTCCTCCCCAGGCAAGACCTTCGATTATTGTCCCTGCTGCTAGGCGGAAGAGATTAGCCCGCAAGCCGCGTACAGCTCCCCGAGCATCTGATATGGACTTGGCTGGCGATGATCCTGTTAGTGGCGGAGGTAACATCCATTCTATAGATCATTCCCTTGATCGTTTAGAATTTCAGGCGGCTCATGCTTTCCCATTCTATACAGGATATCGTGAGGAAGGCGAGATGAGTCCCGATGATTGTGCATCTCCTGGCGAGCCTGACTCACCGCACCAGGTAGAACATCCTGCAGAGACCGCCCATGTCGGGGAGCCTGTCAATGAAGGACCCAGTTCGATGAATCCAGGTACATCTTCAAGAGGTAACTTGTCTTTATTGGCCATAGCTTCCTTCCTCTTCCTTCATACTTATATCTTTTTATGTCAGATTTTTCGATTGATGACTTCGATGGGGAGGGCCTGCCTATGGACACTTCTATGTTCAACTTCATGTATGATTCTCCTCAGATCGATGGCCAGCCGCCTCAGGATATGTTTCCTGAGTCTGTACTCCCTCAGACTCCCGGGAACGGTTATTTTGAAGGTGCGTGCCTCTTCTCAAGCTAACTATAGGACTAGCCAATTCTTTGACTAATGCAAATATGATGTTTCTGTTTTGTGCCTAACAGGAGCTTTCGCTGAGACTGACCCTGTTGAGCCGGCTGTGCGACTAACTCCACCAGTCGATGCAGCTACAGTCGTTACACCTCCACTACCCCCAGTGACTCGAGGGGAAGGAGGTATAATTTAATTAACTGAGTAATGCCATTCATTTCCTCATTGAGGCTTTTGACGAATTTCTCTTCTTTGTGTAGGGCTTCCTTCTCAGCTTCATGTCCTCGTTAAAGAGTTGTTATCGGGCAATGACCCTGAGAGGATCATTATCAGCGTAGAAGTCCGCTCTTATTTCTCCTCCCTGAATGCTATAATTGGCAAACTCCTCCACGACAGACTTTCTCTTCGCCAGTTTAAACCCTACCTTGATTCCAAGATAAATTTGATAAGGGACATAGGATATCCGGATCTGGCGACGGCTATGGTTGATGACCTTGATCGCTTAGAGCGTGAGCTTCAGATGTTTCATGAGCTCCGGGATGCAGGTGCCTCTTCATTCGTTGCTGCCGAGTTGGATGCTCGCTTACAGACATGGCGCAGTACTCGGATGGTTGCCGAGCTCGAGATTCAGGTGCAGCGGGGCCGAATAGATCGAGTTGAGGCTGACCTTGCCACTAGATCATCTTCACTTGCTGAGCTTGATTCTCAGATAGATTGGCTCCGACGAGAACTCCGTGAGAAGGAGGATGCGAAGATGCAAGATCAGCAAGCACATGCTGCTTTATTTGATGAGCTGAAGTCCTTAAAACAGACACTGGCTGAGACAGAGGAGGTTGCTGTGAGGACTTTAGCCGCGAACGAAGAGTCCGTCAGAGCTGAGCTGCAGGAGGAGCTTAGGCGAGCTTATGATGAGAAGCTGTCTGAGTTTAGTCAGCAGGTTCTTAGCCATGGGCTTGATGTATGATCCTATTTGCTGAAAACTTTGACATTTGATTCTCTTAATGGAACTGGTTTTTATCTTTATCTTTATTATGATTCCTCATTCCGTTTGAAATGATTGACCATAATACTCATAGGATTTTTGGCAAACCCTCAGCCTTCAACGGGTTTGATTAACCTTTACCGACTACCGTTTGAGTCGGGCTAGCATGCGGATTGTCGAAATCCGTTCCGCATGTAACGTTGTGCTAAGGGAATGAACTCCCTTAGACTTCGTGCTCTGATGTCGAGTACATAGACTTTGCCATTGTTACGAGAATAGGCTACCCGACGACACGTGTTAGGTGTTGACTTTAGGATTTTTGGCTAACCCCCAGCCTTCAACGGGTTTGATTAGCCTTTACCGACTACCGTTTGAGTCGGGCTAGCATGCGGATTGTCTAAATCCGTTCGCATGTAACGTTGCGCTAAAGGAATGAACTCCCTTAGACTTTGTGCTATGATGTCGAATACATAGACTTCGCCATTGTTACGGGAATAGGCTACCCGGCGACACGTGTTAGGTGTTGACTTTAGGATTTTTGGCTAACCCCCAGCCTTCAACGGGTTTGATTAGCCTTTACCGACTACCGTTTGAGTCGGGCTAGCATGCGGATTATCGGAATCCGTTCCGCATGTAACGTTGTGCTAAGGGAATGAACTCCCTTAGACTTCGTGCTATGATGTCGAATACATAGACTTCGCCATTGTTACGGGAATAGGCTACCCGGCAACACGTGTTAGGTGTTGACTTTATCCCTACTTAGGTTTTGGGATAGAATACCCCAGAATCGAACCCTGGTGTCTTTTTGTTCGGAGAAAGACTAAACCAGCGACGCGTGTTAGGCGTCGGCATATCCTTTCTTAGGATTCAGGATGACATTCCCCATGCGTGTAAAGCATGGATTTTGGTGTTATTAATAACGACCTGCCATAATGTTGAATATGTGGACGGGTGTTTTTTTTTTAAATGGTTAAGAACTAACCGACAGCGCATGTTAAGCGCAGACTTATCCTTGCTTAGGTTTTAGGATAGAATACCCCAGAATCGAACTCTGGTGTCTTTTTGTGCGGAAAAAGACTAAACCGGCAGTGCGTGTTAGGCGCAGACTTATCCCTGCTTAGGATTCGGGATAAACTTCCTAAGATGAATCCTAAATCGACAAATTTTGGAAATGATCAGTGCGGGAAAGGAAGAATTTTATATTCTATTTCCCGGTCTTCTTTTAGGGTGAAGGAAAACCCGGAAAACAAGGAAGGAAGAATTTTATATTCTATTCCCTGATTCTGGAAAGGAAGAATTTTATATTCTATTTCCAGTGAAGAAGAAACTAGAAGTGAGGTGTCCACTCCGAGAGTCTGGAAGATGTAGATAAAGTTACCTTTTATAGGACTGGTTATCTAATCTGAAGATGAGTTCTTCGTTTATCGAAGTGAAATTTTCAACTCCGGTTATAACCATGAATAAGTTTTAACCAAAGAGAAAAAGGGAAGGAGTTCTTTCGTTTATCGAAAGGGGACTCCGAACTGAAAGTGGACCTCTTGTTCATGGAAAGAATCAAGAGGGCCAGAAAGACATTTTTGGTGGACCCACTGTCAACTGAAATTGATCAGTGAGGGATTTTGGTGGAGACAATGATTTTGGGTTATCCTTTAGAATATTAAATGTAATATTCTTTAAGGAACTTCCCGGTAAATGGGTTATCCTGAATGTACTAAGGATAATACTTTTTCAGGAACTTCCCATTTATTGGCATTAATTGCCTGGTGCCCTCTGGGGTAATCAGGCGATATGCGCCGTTTGAGTAGACTGTGTCTATTACAAACGGACCTTCCCACTTAGGTTCGAATTTACCTTTCTTCTTGGAAGTGAGGATTATTGGTCGGCGAGCAGCGAGGACCAGATCTCCTTCCTTGAAGCTTCTCTGTCGGACTCTTTTGTTAAAAGCCCTAGACATCCTGGCCTGATAAAACTCAATTTGCTGTTGAGCTTCCAAGCACTTTTCATCCAGCCTCTCAAGCTCTTCGAGACGCTTCTGATGCTGTTCTTCCGTTGTCATCTCCGTTGCGAGGGCAATCCGAAGGGATGGAATCTGAATTTCCAGTGGTAGCACAGCTTCGCATCCGTATACCAGTGAATACGGGGTGGCACCTGTGGGCGTGCGTATGGTGGTGCGGTAAGCCCAGAGTGCCTCACCGAGTTTATCGTCCCAGTCTCGTTTATTGGTCTTCACGAGCTTTGACAGGATCTTAATGATCGTCTTGTTAAACGCCTCCGCTAATCCATTCGCGGCGGGATAATAAGGTGTTGATGAAACGTCTTCAATTTTGAACTTGTCACAAAATCTGATGAAGGCGTTGCTTATAAATTGCGGACCGCTGTCATGAATGATCCTTCTCGGCACGCCGTGTCTGTAAATGACATGATGCTTGATGAAGTTGATGACGTTGTTCGTCTTTACTTCTTTAAGCGGAATTGCTTCAGCCCATTTTGAGAAGTAATCCGTGATCGCCAGAATGAATCGATCGCCTTTGACTGAGGGAGGAAAAATAGGACCGACGATGTCCATACCCCAAGTCTCGAACGGCCAAGACGTGGTTGACGTGTGCAACTGCTCTGGCGGTTGATGCATATAATTTGCATGTATCTGGCAAGCGTGGCATTCTCGTGCGTATTCGATTGCGTCACGAACCATCGTTGGCCAGAAATACCCCATTCTTCTGATGCGATCATATACAGTTTGGGACCAGGCTGATGCGCACCACATTCTCCTTCGTGCGCTTCCTTAAGAACTTCTTCTGCTTCTTTGTTCGAAAGGCATCGGAGTAATAAACCATCGTATCCCCTACGGTATAACGTATGGGTCTCGGCATTATAAAAGAATCTTGGCGCTCTTCGGCGAATTGATTCCCTTTCTTTTACATCTTCTGGCAGAATACCATACTGGACGTAGTCAATGATGGGAAAACGCCAATCTCGGGAATCAGACCCAATTTGAGTTGAATTCACCTCCTTGGCGTTTATGTTTCCGTTATCTTCCTCTTCAATATCCCTACTGTATATGAGTACACAGAGTTGATGCGTCCGTACTGTGACTAACAGTTCAGTTTCGGGAGGCTGTGCCAGTGATACTGCTAGTGCCGCCAGTGCGTCTGCATAAGCGTTCTGGAGACGAGGGATATATTCGATGAAGAATTCTTCGAAAGATTCTGCCATTTTGATGGCTTCCTGGTGGTACGGGATCAGGTCTTGATTCCTGACTTCATACTCACCGCGAACTTATTAACTGCTCTTGAAGCACCATCAAAATATAATTGCCATACTTGCTGGTGCGATGTAGTGTTAACCTTATGAGTTTCATCCGGCAAGTCATCATATACTTCTGCCGCATCTGCGGTCGGGTTCGCCGCCAAAAGATCACAAATCGCTTGTCCTTTGACCGACTTTTGCTGTTTGAAGTGCAAATCATACTGGGACAAGAGGATGGCCCATTTTGCCAACCGCCAATTCATCGAACCCGGTTGCGTCATAAATACTCGCACGGGATTAACGTTGGAGATAACGTAAATTGTTTGTCCCACTAAGTAATGCCGCATCTTTTGCACTGCAAACACCAACGCGAGACATTCTTTCTCAATCATCGGATATCGAGACTCAGCGCCCACCAACGTCCGACTTAAATAATAAACTGCCTATTCGTGACCATTATCATCGTCTTGTGCTAACAAAGCACTTATCGAATGGTTCATCGCCTTGATGTAAATCAAGAACGGTTTACCTGATTTTGGTGCAACGAGAACAAGAGGATTTGTCAGATATGTCTTGATATCCTCGAGTGCCTTTTGGCAAGCATTATCCCAGATAAATGATACCCCTTTCTTGTTTAGCTTAGAGAACGGTTGGCACTTCCCAGAGAGATTTGAGATGAACCGTCTGATGTAAGCTAAACGCCCTTGCAATCCTCTGAGTTCTCTCAGACTCCTCGGGGGTTGTAGTTCATGTATCGCTTTCACCTTATAGGGATCGATATGTATACCTTTAGTGGTAACGACGAATCCAAGGAATTTTCCGCTGGACATTCCAAGGAATGATTTAGTGGGGTTCATCTTCAATTGATGACTCCTCATGAGATCGAACATCGTCTTCAAATCCTTGATGTGATCTTCTTTGTTGCGGCTTTTCACAACCAAATCATCAACGTAGCATTCGACTGTCTTCCTGAGATGTTCTTAGAAAATCTTGGTCATCGCTCGCTGGTATGTGGCACCGGCATTCTTCAAACCGAAAGGCATCACCGTATAGCAGAAAACGCCGAGGGGTGTTCTAAACGCCGTATGCTTCTCATCTTCTGGATGCATCTTGATTTGGTTATATCCCGAAAAGCCATCCATGAAGGACATCCTCTCGAATCCGCATGTATTGTCAATAATGACATCCGTGATTGGGAGAGGAAAATCGTCTTTTGGACATGCTTCATTCAGGTTCCTGAAGTCGATGCAAATCCTGATTTTGCCATTCTTCTTCATGACGGGAACGATGTTGGCTAACCAGTCTGGATGTTGTTCCTCTCGGATAAATCCTGATTCGATCAACTTCTTAACCTCTGCCTCAATGGCTTCCATAATCTGCGGACGAAACCGTCTTTGCTGTTGCTTGACAGGTTTGGCATCCGGCTTGATATCGAGGCGGTGCATTGCGACATTGGGGTCGAGCCCTGGCATGTCTTCATAATTCCATGCGAAGACGTCGATATATTCCCTGATGAGAGCAATCAATTCCTCCTTCTCATCTGGGGGAAGACTGTCGCTGATGAATATAGGCTTTGGGTTAGCTTCATCACCCATGTTAATCTGGACTATTTTATCTTCAGTGGGTGGTTCTCTTTGCTCGAACCTATCGCCATATTGCATATTCAGATGGTGAACCCACGGCTTTGGATTGACCTCATTGCCCATATTAATTTGGACTACTTCATCTTCGGTTGGTGGTTCTCTCTGTTCGAACCTATCACCGTACTGCATGTTTAGATGATGAACCCATGGGTCTTCCCACGTTGGCATTTGATCGTCATCCTCCAAGGTAGATGGATCAGCTGTGGTCATGTTTGACATTAAGGTCTTGAACATTTCTCCCAAACTTGTGTCGGAATCCTCAGCTGAAGAATCTGGCAAGTACCCATCCTTAGCTTTGTTAGCAATTTGACCGATAATTTGCCAACCACATTCATCATCGGATGAGGAAACATAGCCTAAGCCTCGCCCGTATTTATAATGATCCTCAGGTCTCCCTTTTGGAACATATACCGCTTTGGCTGGAGTACGAGGACCTCGATCGAAGTATAAACCTTCTCCGAGTGTGAAATCGTACCCCTGCTTTTCCATGAGCTTGCGCGCTTCCGGACTATATTTAGATAAATGCCGACCAGGTTTGTCATCATCTTCGTCTTCACTTAGGAAATGATCTGGTAACGGAGAGCTTTTTCCTTTACCATAAATTACTTCTTTTGCACCTCCTACCTTGTTCGGGATGATCATGGTTGTTCCGAAAGAATGCTGGAGGCGCTCCTTCGTTACATAAGACGATCGAAGCGGCATATACAAGTCAGCATTATCATACAGTTCTCTTACCACATCATCAAGAGACAAGGAGTACTCTAAATCATCTTTTATTGCAATATCGGCAAGTTGCCAGTTACAACCTCCATCTGACGATTGTTCATCGTCAAGATTGATTACAAAGGGTACAATGTCATTTAAAACAAAACCGCCATTGTAATCGAATCCGGCCTCGGAATCAGCTTCTTCTCCGCTGTCCGTGCCTTGGATCGATGGTTCCGTGTCAGATTCGTTACCATAAAGGAGAGAATCAGTGAAGTAATTCTCATACCCTTTGAATGGTTGCTTATCTGCGACCACCGTCCTGACCCTTCCATCAGTGTCGACATATTTCAGACACTGATGTAAGGTGGAGGGAACTATAACATTACTATGGATCCAAGGCCGACCCAATAGTAAATTATAGGATGTCTCAGCATCTATCACGTAACACGTGACCTCCGTCTTCAGATAGCCCATTTGGCATTTTATTCGGATCTTCCCCAAAGGTCTTGACCCGCTGGTGTTGAATCCGTAAATGACTGTGTCTGTAGACGCCAATTTGCTGACTGGAATGCCAAGGCTATGCATCAGGCGAAGCGGCATAATGCTCACAGCGGAACCCGGATCTACTTGGATTCGGTTGACCTCGCTGGAACCAATATACCCGACAAAATACAATGGCCGATCATGGTTTGAATTCTGGAATGTTCTTAGCTACCACATTGCACTGTTGAGCTAACAGTCCTAGTTCCTCAGGCGCCGGTTTGATCCGAGTGAGGAATGCTTCTGAATCGGCCAAGGCCTCCTGCAATGCTTCTCTAGTTTCTTTAGACAGTCGCAGCAACTCATATAGCGTTATCCGCGCTGGAATATTAGCTAACTGAGCCATGATGTCGAAGGCGCGCGGAGTTTTCGAACTCTCCGGTTTGTCTTTTCCAATCGGGCGACTGAAACGAGACTGCTTCGGATTCTGCACCTCCTGGGGATCCTTTTCCTTCGATTTGTTCACTGGCTGTTGTCGAGCCTCTGCTCCCGGTGTAGGACTCGTAATCACCCCCATCTCTGTAAGAGTCTTGGCTGGTCCCTGTTTGTTCACCCCCTGCTCACTAGGTGGCGGATAGTTGTAGTGATATTCGTTTCCGCTTCGGGTAGTAAAAACTTCTTGTTCTTCTTCAGAGAGCGGGAAAGCTATGATTCTTTCGTCATCTTCTCCTGGGATAGCAGAGACTCCGCAGCAAGACTTTCCTTTCTCTTTGGACTTCTTCTTGGATGACGATCCAGCCCATTGTTCATCTTCAATCAGATCGGGATGAACCCAGAGGATTTCGCCGTTTGGGGCTGTATGTGGCACAAGTCCCTTTTGGCGCTGTCCATGTGGGTCATCGTTTACTGTCTTCATCCCTACTTTGGTGATGCGCTCCGGCTTGAACCATGTTGTGGGCACCGATCCAAAGCTGATTGATACTGCGTTTGCTCCAACGTTCTTGGCCGGCTTCGGGGTTATAACACCTACATCAATTAGCGCCTGGATCTTGTCCTTGAGGTGGTAGCACGACTTGGTTGGGTGGTGGACCGCTCTGTGATATGCGCAATACTTTGGATCCGTCACCTTGCTGGCTCCCTCTTGATCCACGATCGCTGGCAGCTGAATTTTGTTGTTTTCCAACAAGTATTTGAAGATGCCGGGAACTTCATCGTCTTTGAAGGAGTAGACTTTGGGAAACCTCGGCTCCGAAGACTTTTGTTTCTGAGGCCGTTGCTCCTCGAGATTGTTGTGGGGCTTGTTGCTGTGGCTGCTGTTGCTGAGGTTACAATTGAAAGGTTTGATTAGCATCAACTGCATTAGCATGTGCCTTACCTTTCCCCCGTGGGACGAAGTTTTGCTTTGGAGCACTTGTCGCCGGTTGGCCTCTTTCTAGGAAGGTTTGATCGCTCAATTTGTGGACCTCTCGTTCATTGGGGGAATCGAGAGGGGATTTTGACTGTGGTCCTAACTGTAAGAAGGTTTGACCAAGTGGGTGTTTTGAGACAATCCTAACTGTAGGAAGGTTTGATCGCTCAATTTGTGGACCTCTCGTTCATTGGGGGAATCGAGAGGGGATTTTGACTGTGGTCCTAACTGTAAGAAGGTTTGACCAAGTGGGTGTTTTGAGACAATCCTAACTGTAGGAAGGTTTGATCGCTCAATTTGTGGACCTCTCGTTCATTGGGGGAATCGAGAGGGGATTTTGACTGTGGTCCTAACTGTAAGAAGGTTTGACCAAGTGGGTGTTTTGAGACAATCCTAACTGTAGGAAGGTTTGATCGCTCAATTTGTGGACCTCTCGTTCATTGGGGGAATCGAGAGGGGATTTTGACTGTGGTCCTAACTGTAAGAAGGTTTGACCAAGTGGGTGTTTTGAGACAATCCTAACTGTAGGAAGGTTTGATCGCTCAATTTGTGGACCTCTCGTTCATTGGGGGAATCGAGAGGGGATTTTGACTGTGGTCCTAACTGTAAGAAGGTTTGACCAAGTGGGTGTTTTGAGACAATCCTAACTGTAGGAAGGTTTGATCGCTCAATTTGTGGACCTCTCGTTCATTGGGGGAATCGAGAGGGGATTTTGACTGTGGTCCTAACTGTAAGAAGGTTTGACCAAGTGGGTGTTTTGAGACAATCCTAACTGTAGGAAGGTTTGATCGCTCAATTTGTGGACCTCTCGTTCATTGGGGGAATCGAGAGGGGATTTTGACTGTGGTCCTAACTGTAAGAAGGTTTGACCAAGTGGGTGTTTTGAGACAATCCTAACTGTAGGAAGGTTTGATCGCTCAATTTGTGGACCTCTCGTTCATTGGGGGAATCGAGAGGGGATTTTGACTGTGGTCCTAACTGTAAGAAGGTTTGACCAAGTGGGTGTTTTGAGACAATCCTAACTGTAGGAAGGTTTGATCGCTCAATTTGTGGACCTCTCGTTCATTGGGGGAATCGAGAGGGGATTTTGACTGTGGTCCTAACTGTAAGAAGGTTTGACCAAGTGGGTGTTTTGAGACAATCCTAACTGTAGGAAGGTTTGATCGCTCAATTTGTGGACCTCTCGTTCATTGGGGGAATCGAGAGGGGATTTTGACTGTGGTCCTAACTGTAAGAAGGTTTGACCAAGTGGGTGTTTTGAGACAATCCTAACTGTAGGAAGGTTTGATCGCTCAATTTGTGGACCTCTCGTTCATTGGGGGAATCGAGAGGGGATTTTGACTGTGGTCCTAACTGTAAGAAGGTTTGACCAAGTGGGTGTTTTGAGACAATCCTAACTGTAGGAAGGTTTGATCGCTCAATTTGTGGACCTCTCGTTCATTGGGGGAATCGAGAGGGGATTTTGACTGTGGTCCTAACTGTAAGAAGGTTTGACCAAGTGGGTGTTTTGAGACAATCCTAACTGTAGGAAGGTTTGATCGCTCAATTTGTGGACCTCTCGTTCATTGGGGGAATCGAGAGGGGATTTTGACTGTGGTCCTAACTGTAAGAAGGTTTGACCAAGTGGGTGTTTTGAGACAATCCTAACTGTAGGAAGGTTTGATCGCTCAATTTGTGGACCTCTCGTTCATTGGGGGAATCGAGAGGGGATTTTGACTGTGGTCCTAACTGTAAGAAGGTTTGACCAAGTGGGTGTTTTGAGACAATCCTAACTGTAGGAAGGTTTGATCGCTCAATTTGTGGACCTCTCGTTCATTGGGGGAATCGAGAGGGGATTTTGACTGTGGTCCTAACTGTAAGAAGGTTTGACCAAGTGGGTGTTTTGAGACAATCCTAACTGTAGGAAGGTTTGATCGCTCAATTTGTGGACCTCTCGTTCATTGGGGGAATCGAGAGGGGATTTTGACTGTGGTCCTAACTGTAAGAAGGTTTGACCAAGTGGGTGTTTTGAGACAATCCTAACTGTAGGAAGGTTTGATCGCTCAATTTGTGGACCTCTCGTTCATTGGGGGAATCGAGAGGGGATTTTGACTGTGGTCCTAACTGTAAGAAGGTTTGACCAAGTGGGTGTTTTGAGACAATCCTAACTGTAGGAAGGTTTGATCGCTCAATTTGTGGACCTCTCGTTCATTGGGGGAATCGAGAGGGGATTTTGACTGTGGTCCTAACTGTAAGAAGGTTTGACCAAGTGGGTGTTTTGAGACAATCCTAACTGTAGGAAGGTTTGATCGCTCAATTTGTGGACCTCTCGTTCATTGGGGGAATCGAGAGGGGATTTTGACTGTGGTCCTAACTGTAAGAAGGTTTGACCAAGTGGGTGTTTTGAGACAATCCTAACTGTAGGAAGGTTTGATCGCTCAATTTGTGGACCTCTCGTTCATTGGGGGAATCGAGAGGGGATTTTGACTGTGGTCCTAACTGTAAGAAGGTTTGACCAAGTGGGTGTTTTGAGACAATCCTAACTGTAGGAAGGTTTGATCGCTCAATTTGTGGACCTCTCGTTCATTGGGGGAATCGAGAGGGGATTTTGACTGTGGTCCTAACTGTAAGAAGGTTTGACCAAGTGGGTGTTTTGAGACAATCCTAACTGTAGGAAGGTTTGATCGCTCAATTTGTGGACCTCTCGTTCATTGGGGGAATCGAGAGGGGATTTTGACTGTGGTCCTAACTGTAAGAAGGTTTGACCAAGTGGGTGTTTTGAGACAATCCTAACTGTAGGAAGGTTTGATCGCTCAATTTGTGGACCTCTCGTTCATTGGGGGAATCGAGAGGGGATTTTGACTGTGGTCCTAACTGTAAGAAGGTTTGACCAAGTGGGTGTTTTGAGACAATCCTAACTGTAGGAAGGTTTGATCGCTCAATTTGTGGACCTCTCGTTCATTGGGGGAATCGAGAGGGGATTTTGACTGTGGTCCTAACTGTAAGAAGGTTTGACCAAGTGGGTGTTTTGAGACAATCCTAACTGTAGGAAGGTTTGATCGCTCAATTTGTGGACCTCTCGTTCATTGGGGGAATCGAGAGGGGATTTTGACTGTGGTCCTAACTGTAAGAAGGTTTGACCAAGTGGGTGTTTTGAGACAATCCTAACTGTAGGAAGGTTTGATCGCTCAATTTGTGGACCTCTCGTTCATTGGGGGAATCGAGAGGGGATTTTGACTGTGGTCCTAACTGTAAGAAGGTTTGACCAAGTGGGTGTTTTGAGACAATCCTAACTGTAGGAAGGTTTGATCGCTCAATTTGTGGACCTCTCGTTCATTGGGGGAATCGAGAGGGGATTTTGACTGTGGTCCTAACTGTAAGAAGGTTTGACCAAGTGGGTGTTTTGAGACAATCCTAACTGTAGGAAGGTTTGATCGCTCAATTTGTGGACCTCTCGTTCATTGGGGGAATCGAGAGGGGATTTTGACTGTGGTCCTAACTGTAAGAAGGTTTGACCAAGTGGGTGTTTTGAGACAATCCTAACTGTAGGAAGGTTTGATCGCTCAATTTGTGGACCTCTCGTTCATTGGGGGAATCGAGAGGGGATTTTGACTGTGGTCCTAACTGTAAGAAGGTTTGACCAAGTGGGTGTTTTGAGACAATCCTAACTGTAGGAAGGTTTGATCGCTCAATTTGTGGACCTCTCGTTCATTGGGGGAATCGAGAGGGGATTTTGACTGTGGTCCTAACTGTAAGAAGGTTTGACCAAGTGGGTGTTTTGAGACAATCCTAACTGTAGGAAGGTTTGATCGCTCAATTTGTGGACCTCTCGTTCATTGGGGGAATCGAGAGGGGATTTTGACTGTGGTCCTAACTGTAAGAAGGTTTGACCAAGTGGGTGTTTTGAGACAATCCTAACTGTAGGAAGGTTTGATCGCTCAATTTGTGGACCTCTCGTTCATTGGGGGAATCGAGAGGGGATTTTGACTGTGGTCCTAACTGTAAGAAGGTTTGACCAAGTGGGTGTTTTGAGACAATCCTAACTGTAGGAAGGTTTGATCGCTCAATTTGTGGACCTCTCGTTCATTGGGGGAATCGAGAGGGGATTTTGACTGTGGTCCTAACTGTAAGAAGGTTTGACCAAGTGGGTGTTTTGAGACAATCCTAACTGTAGGAAGGTTTGATCGCTCAATTTGTGGACCTCTCGTTCATTGGGGGAATCGAGAGGGGATTTTGACTGTGGTCCTAACTGTAAGAAGGTTTGACCAAGTGGGTGTTTTGAGACAATCCTAACTGTAGGAAGGTTTGATCGCTCAATTTGTGGACCTCTCGTTCATTGGGGGAATCGAGAGGGGATTTTGACTGTGGTCCTAACTGTAAGAAGGTTTGACCAAGTGGGTGTTTTGAGACAATCCTAACTGTAGGAAGGTTTGATCGCTCAATTTGTGGACCTCTCGTTCATTGGGGGAATCGAGAGGGGATTTTGACTGTGGTCCTAACTGTAAGAAGGTTTGACCAAGTGGGTACTTTACGTCCAGACTCTAACAGAGAGAGTGTTGAGTGCATAGACATGGTGAGAATGGGAGTTCTTATTCATTACATTGCTGTGGTTTTGGGAACTTCCCGTTACATAAATCGTCCACCCCCAGTTTCCTCTGCGGAACTGGTTCGGACATTATTATCAGTTAACTAACCGGGTTATCCTTAAGAATATTAGCTTAATATTCTCCAGGAACTTCCCGTCAAAAGTGGGGAAACAGTTTAGACTCATATACCTATTGGAGTATCAGGGAGTAGTTTAACCTCTTATACCGGTCGGAGGATTGAGAAACAGTTTATACTCGTATACTCTTTGGAGTTTTGCCGTTCTCAATTGGCTTACCTTAGCGTTATGACGCCGGCTTCAACCAAGGTCTGAATGCTATTCTTGAGAGCAAAGCAATCCTTGGTGGGATGAACGACCCTCCTGTGGTATGCACAGTACTTTGGGTCCGTAGTGTTGTCAGCTTCCTCCTGATTTGTGATAGGTGGTAGCTTGATCTTGTTACCTTCAAGGAGGGATTCGAAGATGGCTGGAACGTCTTCGTCCTTGAAGGAATACTCTCTTTGGAGTCTCGGACCCGAAGTCTTTTGCTGCCTTCGGGATTGCTGTTGTGACGCTTGATTAGCACCACCAGTAGCTGCAGGTGTTTTGCCCTTACCACGAGAGGCGAAATTTGAGTCCAGCGGATTAACCGTCGGTTGGTTCCTCTCGGCCTTCTTCCTTCTAAGGAATCGCTCAGCCTGCTCCCCTCGGGCCTTCAGATCCTTCCAAGTGTCAGACGGTGCTGTTCCCATTGCTTCCAACACGTCCAACGCAAGGTTGTTGTGGCAAGTTTGGAGGATGAATTCCTCTGTGATCGGGTCCCGGCAATTCATCGCCTTGTTCCGGAATCTTTTGACGAAGGTATCGACTAACTCTCCGTCCTTCTGCTTCTCATCGAGCAACGATCCGATAGATATCTCGGTGTCGTCGTCGAAGAAGTTGGCCAGGAACTTGGTCTCCATGTCATCCCAGCTGTTTACGCTGCCTGGCTTGAGGCGGCGATACCAATCGAAGGCGGCTCCGCGAAGAGTGCCGACGAATGACCGCACCATCAGAGGCTCATTACCAGAGATCACCCCCAAATGCGATTTGAAGTAAATCAAATGCTGGGTAGGTGAACCCATCCCATTAAACGGCGTGAAGTTAATTAGATTAAACTTCGCCGGATATGGGATCGATTCCCATTCTCTTGGGTATGGGCAAGGAATGCCTGTTTTCTTCGTCTCTTGAGCGGAAATTAGTGTGTTGATTTTGCTCTCGAGGTTCTTGATCTTCAGGTTTTCGCCGGTTTCTTCGCCAGCATTCTCATTACCACCCCCTGCGTTGACGGGAGGATCATTGGTGTTACGAGCATTTGTATCCTCATCTTCCACATTAATCGGGTTACGATGATTCTGCTCGCCTTGTTGGTTCGCCAATGCTTGGATCTGTTGGTCATGCATTTCTCTCATCTGCTGCATGGCCATCTCCATCTCAAATTTGAAACTTTCTTTCTGCTTAGCCAAAGCGTCTTCAAGCATCTTGGCCATCTGCTCCGCACTTATCATCAGGGCCTCGCGGGGTTGTCCCTCGCTGGATACTGTATTATCTGATGCCACCGCGGAGCCGGCATCAGATTCTTCATCTTCTGAAGGGCGTCTTGTCCGAATCCTACCATAAGTTGCTCGCTCTATGGTTCCGGACTGCAGACGGGTTCTAGGTCGGGAAGCTTTCAGAATCGACTCGAAATCTTCTCGTGCCGATGTCCCTTTGCTCGTCATGTTGGTGGTGACCCTCGGAAATTCTCCGTCTTCAATCACCCTTCTTCTTCGTTGGAAGCGCCTAGGCCTTGGTTTTGGCGTTTCCGCATTGAGTCTTTCAAAAACTGAAACTCTTTCGGGGACCGCCTTAATGCAATTGCATTCCGACAATACCGCCCGAATGAGTTTGGAACAGGGACATTGAATTTCCCGTTCTCGGGGACTCCTCTTCCTGGTTCTATTCGTACCCCCAGCACGATAGTACAACTCGTCATTTTGACAGTCAGAGTAACCTATCGTGTGCGGGCACGCCTTCTCAGGTACAACACAATCATTATCAGATGATAATGTTTCCATCTGAGGTTGACTTGCCTTCTTTGGGCTTTCAAAGGTTACCCGCCTCAAAACATGCCTTTTTGGGCGTGAATTTTCGGCGTGCTCTTGGACTTCAATGCGCAAATTGGTGCGCGCAGCTGCCTTGAGCTCTTTGTCATGCTGGAGGTGATGGCGACCCCCAGTATGTTGAGTCGTTCTGGGCTTCTTCATCGGGCCCAAACGCTCGTGAATTGGAGCTTTGCCTCTCACGTCAGGAACTGGACCGAGGCGCTCCAAAATTGATTTCTTCTTGCGGGATGACTCTGCATGATCTCCCGGAGAAGTTATTGGGATTGACGGCGACTTTGGTTGACTCGCCGGAGTTTGACCTTGCTTAGAAGGCTGCGATGGTTGCTTTTTGGCCTGAGTCGCCACTTCAGACTTCGGCTTCCAGACTTGGCGGGTTGGTGGTGGCTTCTTCGTCACCTCCTTTTGCAGTCTTCTACGGGCTTCTTTAGTTTTGGCCCGTACTTGCGCCGATAATGCGCGGCGCTTGCGGATACGCTCCTCCAGCGTCGTACGGTTCCGTTTGACCCGGACCCACTCCATAGTTGATGGCTTGGAGGAACCATTCTTCACTTGATGTTGAGGCTGTTTGCCTCGTTTATTCTTCAGATCCGCATTATAGCGGACCCCGTCAACGGACTCCATGGCCTTGGCGAATTGCTTCGCGAGGCGTTGACGCTGCCTCTGGCGAGCTCTCTTAGAGAGAGTCACCACGCCTTCGATGGCGGATTTGACCTGCTTAGAGGCCGATGGGACTTCACCCGACGCAACTTCGGCGTCGATCGGGGTGAGGTTGTCGTTGGTGGCTTCAACTTCTTCGCACCAACGGACTTTTCTCCTTGAGGAGAACTTCTGGAATTTCTTGGACTTACGGGGGGAGGTTGATCCAGATGAGGAGACGTACTCCTCGTACTTCTGCTGGTCGAACTCATACTCGACCTCCTCCACGACCGGGATCGAGATCCGCGGCTGCGACGCTCCGATCTCGGCAGCGAGATCGGTGGCTCCCACTGTGGTCGCCAGATTGTTCGCGGTGAAAATTGCCTTCATTGAATTCATTGTTATCTCAAGTAATTGGTTTTTGGTTACAAAAGATCCGGTCTTTTTTAGATCCGGTTACAACGAAATCAAAGAAAAAGAAAAAGATTACAACTTTCCTTCCGTATGGGTTGTTTGCCTGCGCCGGGGTTGTTTGCCGTGGACCACCGCGTGATCTAGATCCGGACAGATCTACACAGTATAACGGGTATTATTCCACGAAAGAAATAATAGCCGGGGAGGATTGATTCACCAAGGAAACAATCGTCCAAGTCTCGGGATCTAAGACCAAGCTTAGATCCGGAGTATACCAACGTAGATCTGAGATCTGGATACCCTCGAACTCCTGCCTTTTTTGTGATGCGGGTGCTCGCCAAGAATCAGATCCGAATGTCCAAGTCTTCAAGCCTCCAAAACTCCAAGATG
>NC_033794.1:126761428-126806475 GCF_001876935.1 Asparagus officinalis
CACCGAGCCACCCTAGGGTGGCTCGGCCTTGGCCGAGCCACTCCGGGCTTTTTTCGTCCGTCGTTCGGTTGTTCCGGTCCTTGTATCTGCTTCGTCTGTGATTTGGTGTTGCGGTTGATCGATTCGTTGACTTGATTCCTGATCTGGAAGTCTGGATCCCGATTAGGCAGTAAATCGGTTTTGGTGTCTGAGTTCGAATCCGTTATATGGTTGGATGACTCGTTGACTCTCTGGACCGTTGGTTTGATTCCGCATGCGAGTGGATTCATTCCGTCGCTCACGTGCGGTTCGTCAGCTTCGTAGCCTTGTTAATCCGCTTCGTTGCGTGTCACTTGGCTTCGGTGTTGTGGACTGACGTTGGTGCTTAGATACGCCGCCCGATGGCTCATTAGTTCGTGTTGAGCCATGTTAAGGGACCTACAAGCAATTTTATATGCCTACAGCAGAAGGATTCAAGAGGCACGATCTTGGAACCAAGGAAGATCCACTTCGAAAACCAGAAACGGATCACTCGAAATACCAACCGCCACTCGTAACGCACGCCAATCAATTGGCAAGTGAAGTACCATTCGCTCTACCCACGACGCCTCGTTTTCTCTAAAAAAGTGGTTCCTAATACCGACAACATCAGTGCACAGGAGATGGACAGTTAGCAAGTCCTACACCACGTCTCCAGCGATGATCAACTGGCTAAAAATCCTCAACATCACACCACGTCTCCAGCCACGATCAACTGGCTAAAAATCCTCAACATCTTGAGCGAACTTATACCTATTTCACTCGGACCCGACTTAAGTCAGCTCCGAATGAAAGGGGCCAACTGTTATGGTAATTTATCATTTAAAGATAAAGATGACGAAAGATTGTCTTCATAGGCCCAAAAAAGCTATGGTCCAAACCAACTTAGTGGTCCAAAGGCCCAGCCAAGAGCAAGTCTATTGACACGCCGAGGAGACGAGTCATCTTTTACTGACATGAAATGAGGGATTAGCCTACCCCTTATAAGTCGAGACGACTCCCCAAATAGTCGACTCGACCACCTTCTCGGCAATTTGCTTGACCAGAAGCTCACTCGACTGACTGATTGACAAATCATATGGACGACTCACAAATCGACCCGTCTTTACTAAGGGGATGAGATCCAGGTAAGCCACCTTCAGATATATATCAATCAACATCACAGTTCATTGAGCGATCCTATCAAGATCTCAACTTTGACAAACCTCGTGCGAAAACAGCTCACTCTGCCCACAAGTCACTTTCCAGAGATCACTAAGATACTCTCCTGTGCTCGAATGACTTACTATCCAGTCGCCAGCTGCCATCTGCAAAGAGAAGGAGTCCCAAACAGTCGGCCTATCCTCCGTCCTGTCTCATCTATCGAATCTGGGGTATTTCCAAGACGTCCTCTCCTGTGCTCGAATGATTTCCCTACCAGTCGCCAGCCGACATCTGTAAAGCGAAGGATGACTCAGCAGCTTGTCTGCTTATCCCGCAATCGCCCTCCTATGCATAGTTAAAGCCTAAGGTCAATCTCAGAGGTGATGGACTATAAAAGGAGGTGAGGGAGGTAAGAAAAAGGGGGAAAAGGAGAAGACTTTTAACTCTCTTAAGACTTATGAACTCTTTTGGCTAAAACGCTAAACAATTAAAAAAGCTACGCTTTCTTTTAAAAACTCAATAAGAATAATGAAGACGAGGATCTCAATGATCCTCGGATCTTCCCTCAAACCCACTCATCAGCTGAGTTGACCGTCGGAGGTACCACGAGGGAACCGGTCCCCGTCCTCTTACGAGTTTCTTCTTCTTGTTTGCGTAGAAAGATCAGGAATTTCAGTCCAAGGATCGGGCATAAAGTCGAAGGAGGAGTCGGCCCCACCTTTCTTCCTCTCCCTCTCGCCGTCAGTGCGAAGATCAGAACTGCATCCCTCGGCGGAAAGCTTCCATCGGCTGTGTGATATCAGACATCAACAATAATGATAAAAAAAATCAAAGACAAATGATAAAGTAGAAGCTCAGAAAATAGTCATTTTTAATACCTATATAATGCAATTGCATTGTTTTAAAAAGAAATTTCCTATAAAAATACATAAATAGATGAACCCAATCTTACAATTTCTAAAAAATTAAGAGCAAAACATTATCCTAAAATAGTTTAGTAAATTCAACCCCATTACATCAGGGAGCTAAAATAATTGTACCTACTGATTGTATATTGATATTGACAATAAATAAATCAAGCGTATGAATTATCAAATGTCAACATAGTTGATATTAAATAACATCGGAATCGAAGCAAAAGAAATCAAGCCAAATCATAATTAGAAAACCCTAATTTGTATCCCATAGATCTATCGAAAATATTTTTCACTATCTATTCACATTCTTCTACCAATGAATTTGCATATAGTAACTTGAACATGAAAATTAAGTTGGAAATATATGAACTGAGTATGTTATAGACACACATTCTGTATATACAAGTTTATAGACACAGATGCATTGTTATTTTGCACGTCTAAAAGAATCTACTTTGGAGTCTAATCTGATCATTATTATCATCCGATAGAGTGTTCTAATCTACAAGAAAGCATAGAACAAATTAGAAAGCTACCATCTTGTTCAAAAATAACCCTAATTTCTCAAATAATCGTTAATCCAGACCAAATAATCCTAAAAAAATCTATAAAAATCAGAAACAGAAAAAAACTACTCTAAATTGGCGAAAACTTCTAACCCAAATCGATGCAATAGATAGCCGCCACAGAATCGAAGCAATCAAAATCAACCCAAATCCTAATTAGAAAACCCTAACACAAATCAAAGCAATCAAAATTTCTATTTAGAGAGAGGAGGTGCGAGATTTATATCTGCGCTGAATCACCAAAAATCCCCAAAATAATTTCACCCAAATCTCTGTTTGACCTCCAAAACTTTTTGCAAAGCAAAGTTACAGCAGAAATGGAGGAGGCAGGTAAGATTTGGTCGAAAATATGTTGATTTGAGATGAAGAACGACAGGGTTTGGTACCAGAGGGTTTTTGACAAGTTAAGAATTTAATAATCCAAAATTTTATTTGAAACAAAGTTTATGGATTCCAAAAACTCTTAAAAAAACCACATTTTCATACTAAAATTTCAAATCCACCCCTTATCCAAAAAAACTTGAAACTAACAGCCCCTAAGATGGGCCATTTTGTGGGACCACACAAGCCGTTAGCTCCCCGGCTATTGCGTGCCACGTCACTTCTGTTCTACATTTCTGCCGCCTCTCCGTTCAGGCCCTCTTGATTCCTTCAATTCAACACAACAATAAAAATAAAATAAAAAGAAAAGAAAAGGGGAAAAAATTTATTGCGAAAACCCCCTTAAAAAAGCCCTAAATACGGAGAAACACGACGATGAAACTTCAACGTCCATCAAGTTAAAAATTCTCCAGCGGGTGATCGGATCGTTTCAGGGCTCCGACACGCACGGAGGAGAATTCAACAACAAGATCGATTACGTGTTCAAGGTTTGTCCTCAGGCGAGGTTCGCGAGGAACGAATTCAGCGTCGATTCCAAGGCCGCCATCGATCGCAAGGCCGTCAAGGCCCAGATTTGGGACACCGCAGGCCAAGAAAGGTGCTCTCTTTTTCCTATTCAATTGATTTTTTTCATTTTTTTAAAAAATTTTTGGGATGGATTTGGTGTTTTATGGCGTTTTAGGGCACAATCATTGTTAGTTAATGTTTCTTGATTGCGGTTCTAGGATTGTACTGAAATTGTAACAAGGAGAGTTAATTGGCATCATTTGGTGAGCGCATAAAGGATCTTGATAAATTAGAGCTGTGGGATAAGTGAATCCTTGGGATTCAGGAAGTCAAATTCAAGTGTTCTTATGAGATATAGGGTGTTCTTTATTCATAGGAGGATGCAATGGGAACCTTTTAGGGTAAATCGTACGCAGACTCTCCTCTCTCTAATTGGGCTTGCGATAAAATGATTGGATTTGAATGTTGGGCGAGTTGTGGAATTGGATTTGGGAGGTAGGGTAAGTGTGAATTGTGAATGTTTGTTGATTTTTTTGGGATGAATTGGGTAGTGTATTGTTGAATGTAGGTCTCGTCAAGGAAGCTAAGTGCAGGGTTTAATTGTTTGCATTATTGTTATGTTAGTTAATGTTTCTTGTGCTGCAATTTTAGCGTTATCCTAAAACTAAACAAAGGAGAATATTTTATTTAAATTTTAAGAGCAAAACGTTTTGTCCATAACTTCCATTTGTTTCCCTTTTCTTTTTGAATTATGGCCATCATTTGGTTGAGGTACAAAGGATTTGTTTTAAATTAGAGCCAGCACAATTGTGCACTTGGAATCTAAGAAGTCATATTCAAGTGTTCTTATGAGAAGAATAATGTTTCTCATCACATACAAGGACAGGAATAGGAGCGATTGGAAACCCAACCATGTGGACATTTGAATATGGGCTTAAGAGAAATATTTTCTGATAAAACATTTCCTTGTATTAGCATCACGCTTGTGAAAAACATCTATATTGTAGTTAGGCTTGACACTGGCATTTATAAATCTCAACACTTGTTTTAAGGGCTATGATAGCCTTTGCTGGTGTTGCCTTTGGATGTCACAAAAAAATATCACCAATTAAAAGCAAGCATTCAAAAGTTTGTTTTCGTCACAGCTGCAGTGCTGGCATAAATGATACAACAATGATGACAACTAGACTATAAATCTGCACTACTAAACCACTCTAAGGATGCACAAATGATATAACATAATTGAATGGAAAATGATAACCAGACGACAATTTCTACACTACTACACTACATTGAGGTGGTGCTGATGTGGCGATGCTGATGATATGAACCATATTAACTTAGTTTGGCGGGGGCGGGGACTGAAAAAAGTTTCAATTTTCTAAAAAGAATCTTTTCATGTTAGTTCTTCTTACTCTTTCACTGAATCATTCCTACTTCTATAGCCTCTCTGCACTCAACAAGATCCTCTGTACCTAAAAATGTATTCAAGGACCTTTTAGTCTGTCATTTCTTTCTCCATTTGGACAAGGTTCTGGAAACATTAGAAGAGAATGTTAAGACAGACAAATAAGTTATGAGGCTGAAAAAAAAACCCTCATTTCAATACAAAAAGGCTGTAGTTTCCTCCCAAATTTGACGAGGCACGTGAAAATATCGAGTTTGTGGAACATAACTTTTTTGATGTAGGACATAACTCAAGCCGAAACTATATTTCACAATGAAGTGAAGGCACTGAACACTGATTGTTAAAATGAAGCAGAAAACAGATATGTTATTTGTTGCCTTCGTTAGTTGTCAAGCAGTCAAAAAACCAAAGCTGCAGATACAGTTTCTTCATCATTTTGAAATTCCGCTTATTTGAACGCAGCTTATTTGAACGCAGAAGTGTGCAGTAAAATGAAGCAGTTTCTTTTTCTGTAATCCATCTCTTAGGAAGTAGGTCATTGCTGGAAATAATGCACTCGAGAAACTATACAGTGGTCCATGTTGACTGGATAGTTGTCTGCCTCTGGATCAGGCCAAAGTAGGATTGTTTGAGGATTAGTGTACTAATACAAGAGTTCTTCTCTCCGTATTGCATCAACTTCTCATGGAACAGGAATCAATGGATAGTTTCCCACCCTACAATTTCACATCTCAAAATCTGAAATCGGATAACTGTTTCAATTTTAAAAATATAATTGGAAACTTGCACTGTAATGATGACAGAAGTGAATTTCTAAAAAATGCAAGGCAATAACGACAACAAGAAGTGTCATACAGGCACATATACTCACGCTAGAAATGATAGGCTGCACCTAATGGCAATGCTTGATTTTTAAGAAACAAGGCGTTACACGAACTTGATGGCAATGCTTGATTTTTAAGAAACAAGGAGTTGCACAAACTTTTTTTTGTAGGAAATGAAGCCACTCTCCGGTTGATTAGAACAAACCTTGATGGTTGTGGTTCTGTGCGAGAAGCTTGTTGTGATAAGACTGGATATATTAGTTTTCACAAATCAACATTATGGCATGAAATGTGGCTGTGTTTTTTCTCCCCTTACTTTTTGATTATTATTGTTTTTGGTGTCAGATACTGAGCAGTGACGAGTGCATATTATAGGGGAGCCATTTTATGGTTCTATTTTATAGGAGTTATCTGCAAAAATTAGGAAGTTATTATATGTTTTCTTTGAAACAGAAAAATTATTAAGGCTTTAGTGTGATTTTGAAAGTTCATAGAGGCTAAAAAAATTCATAACGGTTTAGTGTAATTTACCCCATTAATTAATTATAATGAGAAATAACTATCGTAATATGTTGCTAGTATTAAATATAAGTGTAACTATCTAAGGGACATTAGGAAAAAGCTAGCAAGATCAATGTAGCTTAGTTAATTTAGAGTTAAGTTAACAACTAATAAAATCTACACAAATAAATTAGCCCAAACGTGAATGTACAAAATAGTTATATATTTTTTATCTTAAACCAATATTTAAAATTTTATAGCCCGTCAAAACCTGACCAGTTGCAGCTCAGAACCTCCCGCATAGTAAATAATACAAATCACCCCTTTTTATAGTGTTTTGTCCTTCTCCTGGATATGCAAAATCTTTTTGGAAGATATTCTCTATGCGAACAGTGTTCTCATAGGATTACTATTGACTTGGTTATCTTAACTTTTTCACCTCCGATCTCGACCGTCCGTTTGCTCTTTTCCTAAAGCGCCACGCAACTGTCGTATTGCCTTAATAAGGCACAAGGTGAAATTATACACATGTAAATTAGATTTAAGATTCTTAATTAACATGATTAGAATTTATCAACACGAATGGTAAACCGGTCGTTTTGTGGATCCCATCACTGCTCCGTGATCTTATAGCCTAAATTTCTGTTTCTTCGGCCCATAGATTGGTTCGCTCGTTTTGCTTTGCTGGCCGCTTGTTTCGGTAATTTAGTCCATTGATTCAGTGTGGCGTCATACATGGCAATTTGTTTTTGTAAAGTTTCAAGGTTCTTTTTCCCATACATACTCTATACATACTCTGTTTTATATAGGAATGTAATTAAAACGTAAAAGATATGCACATGATCAATATATAGTATGCTGATATAGTGTTGTTTCAACTCCTTGTCCATTTATCAATAGCAACAACAGTTGGGAAATTATTGGATATATTTTTTCCAAGAGAAAAAAGAAGAAACCTGTAATTGTGTGTGTGTATATTGAGTAACATATAGTATAAACTAGAACACTGTCCTTTATTAACTTTAAAATTGTTATTTAAAAAAGTTCTTATCAACTCTATCCCCAAAAAAATGTTTATTATGAAGGAGTAATAAAAAACATTCATACTGAAAATTTAAATGTAAATATCACAAAACCCTCCTTAAATTTGGGTGCTTCGTAGATAATCCCTTTAACTTTTAAATTGTCACAAAACAGCCTTTAAGTTTCAAAAAAAAAAAAACCCTAACAATATTACCCACGATTTTCACATGGGCAAATAGAACTAAGCAGAGTATTTTTTTTTTTTGCCAGTGAAATTTGAATTTAGATCATTTCTACTATCAAAAAGTAGTGGAAAGACCACTATTTAAATAAAAAATGGCAATGACCACTACTTTTAATACAAGCTTATAATTATTTTGTGACATCCCACTGACAGCGACAATTGTAAAAAAATTTAGTCCCACATCGGTGAGAGAATGAGAAATTAAAAGGTTTATATAGTGAAAGCTAAAGACTCAGGTGTAACATCGGCTAATCGATTTTGGCAGTGATTTGAGCCAAGATTTTAAATATCGAATATCGGGTCCATGTCGGACAACTAAAATCCATGTCGAATAGCGAAAATCGGGGATATATCGGGGGACATGGACTAAATATCGGATTGTCATATCAGGTGGTGCACATATGTATAATATCATGTCCTAAATATAATCTAAACATTTCTAAATTCAATATAAGCATACTTTATAAATTCTATAGACTAAACATATAAAAAACTAAATCTGCAAAGTCCTCTTACTCAACATACTTTATAAATTCTATAAAAAATAAAGACTCATCACCCCCAAACAGATAAAACTAGAATTTTCTTCCCTCTGTGATTATCCACAGAGTTGCTACTAGACTGTCACATGAAGAAGAAAAGCAGAAACTCTTTGAGTATTACATGTTTATATCATTAGATGATAAACATGGATTATTACGAGAAACCAGGGATTATTATTAAATGATAAACAAGGATCATTACGAGAAATCAGCCAGATGTCTTGTTTTTCCAGCATGCTTCCCAAAACATGTTGCCAAACATTGAATTCTACAAATGAATAATTTACATCAACAAAAAGCATGGAGCTATTTGAATAATAATATAATGTAATGTAACAAAAAATAGTAAAAAAAGGGGATATAGTAAATTAAGACATTGAATAATATAAACTATATGAAATCAACACTAAAATTCAGATGATGTGAAAATCTTCTAAATCTAAAAGTTCTGAAGAAGAAGAGAGAGAGAGAGAGAGAGAGAGAGAGAGTCAGACGATGAGAAAGGGACTATCATACCTGACGGCTGAAGAAGCTAAGGAAAGCTGCAACTTCGACTTCACGCAGGTTCGACTTCACGCAGGGAAGAAAGAGAGGAGAAGGCGACACCGGAGATGATGGACTTCGATGTCGCAGGGAGGAAAGAGAGGAGAAGCCAACGATGTGAGGAGAACGAACACAAGACGAAGAAGACGAAGGCGGCTGATGGGTTCCCAGTCGTAGCCCTAGGTTTTTTTTTGTTTTTTCTTTTGAACGGGTTCGTTTCTGTCTATCGGGTTCAAAAATAGACCCTTAACATCAGAACAGGTCATATGAGTTTGGGTTTTTAAACCTAAACCCAAACCCAATAAGTGAAAAACGTTTTAAACCGATAATAGAGCATATCGGCCAATTTTTCAAAGCTGAAAAGTTGGTCGATATGCCCGATATATCGTCGACATATCCGATTTCCTCCTGAAAAATGACATGCGACATAAAATTGCCCGATTCGTGTCGTTCGAACCCTAATTCTGACAATGTCGACCGACATTTAAAACACTGGTTTGAGCCAAACAGTACGTTATACTCGATGGGTCCTATGGCTGGCACGCGCCAACGGGCCAGTGGGCCCGGAGCGTGACAAATAGTATCAGAGTAGTTACCAGCTGGAAGTGTGGAACTAAGTGCTATATGGGGCTAAGTGCTACACCGTGTCATGTGGTGAGAGCCACCTCTAGAGCCCGTAGGAACCACCTCTAGAGTCCACATCTCCTGACGGTGATACTGGGATGTGCTAATTGTCATGCTGCGATGAGGACGTCGTCTTTGTAAGATGGGGTAAATATGACATCCCACTGACAACGACATTTGCAAAAAAAATTAGTCCCACATCGGTGGGAGAATGAGAAATTAAAGGGTTTATATAGTGAAAGCTAAAAACTCAAGTGTAACATCGGCTAGTCAATTTTGGCAGTGGTTTAAGCCAAACAGTGTGTTACACTCGGTGGGTCCTATGACTGACACACGCCAACAGGCCCGCGGGCCCGGGGCGTGACATATTTAATGGATGATGATAGGGAATTATAAGCAATTCCAAAAATAACACTTACCATGTTCCATAGATTGTACTTTTAATTTTCCGCTCAATAAGATAAATTAAAATCTTCCATAATTAATCATAACTTATAAGAAAATAGTGATCTATTTTTTTAATCAATGCAGATTTTAAGCGAATGAGAAAATTAGGGTGAGTAAAATTAATTGGGCTCTATGACATTTTAAAAATTAAAAAGGGGTTATTTGAGAAACACTGAAGCTTAATGTGATTTTTTCAAAAATTCTCCCAAAAAATTAATTCATGCCTATTTTCATCCCTCACTTTTTTTTCCTTTGATGATGATTAACTTTGTGCATATTTTCAAATTTATCATTAAGCGGTTTACAAAAATGGTTACATCAAATGTACAAATTATATTTACCTAGATTACAAAATGCTAGTTCAGCTAGGAGGCGGTTATAACATCCAACCCCAAGAAACTGGAAAGTGGCATTTTGTGTAAATATTGCGATTATCAGGGGCCGATAACTGTATTTTGAAGCAAATCATCTCTCTTTTCCTCATCCTCGTTGGATTCGGGTTTCCGATAACTTGCTTATAGGTCATGGGTTGGCCCGTCTTTTTTGCCTTTACCTTATTTAAGTTAAAATTACATTTCAAATACAAAATAAATACAAGAAAATCAGTAGAGAAATTATTTTGGGATTGATTGCTTCAATTGAATTGGATTGGTCATTCTTTTTAATGAATCTTTTCTGGACATTGCAACATTCACAGCCGTGAATTCTATGAAAAAGGGTAAAATTGCTCTGTCCTTTTACTTGCTTTATTAGCTTATTATTATTAAAATGAATTCTATGAAAAAGGGTAAAATTGCTCTGTCCTTTTACTTGCTTTATTAGCTTATTATTATTAAAAGCTTTGTTTTTGTAATAATATTGTTTGCAAGATTGGATTTTTTCGAAAATTCGCCCAAAAAATTAATTCATGCCTATTTTCATCCCTCCCTTTTTCTTTTTCCTTTGATGATGATTAACTTCGTGCATATTTTCAAATTTATCATTAAGCGGTTTACAAAAATGGTTACATCATATGTACAAATTATATTTACCTAGATTACAAAATGCTAGTTCAGCTAGGAGGCGGTTATAACATCCAACCCCAAGAAACTGGAAAGTGGCATTTTGTGTAAATATTGCGATTATCAGGGGCTGATAACTGTATTTCGAAGCAAATCATCTCTCTTTTCCTCATCCTCGTTGGATTCGGGTTTCAGATAACTTGCTTATAGGTCGTGGGTTGGCCCGTCTTTTTTGCCTTTACCTTATTTAAGTTAAAATTACATTTCAAATACAAAATAAATACAAGAAAATCAGTAGAGAAATTATTTTGGGATTGATTGCTTCAATTGAATTGGATTGGTCATTCTTTTTAATGAATCTTTTCTGGGCATTGCAACATTCACAGCCCTGAATTCTATGAAAAAGGGTAAAATTGCTCTGTCCTTTTACTTGCTTTATTAGCTTATTATTATTAAAATGAATTCTATGAAAAAGGGTAAAATTGCTCTGTCCTTTTACTTGCTTTATTAGCTTATTATTATTAAAAGCTTTGTTTTTGTAATAATATTGTTTGCAAGATTGGATTTTTAACAATTTGGGGGCATGTACACGTTTATTTTACTCTCCATATCACATGTTTGTGATGAGAAATATGGTTGTGTGGCTTGAGCAGCTTTCTTGAGATTGCTTTTGGGTAAATTTATAGTTTTATGTGTCTGGATTCACGTCAGTTTGCCATAATTTGTATTGATCTGATAGGTAATTAATTGGTTGTGATGAAATATGCGTTTAGGTTTTGATATATGGATCAATTTTGGGTAGGTATTTGGATCTTTGATGAATTCTATTAGAGTTTCCTAATCCCTCTGTTGGTATTGGGTTGGGTTTGGAAAGATCAGCCTTAGGGTTTCCTTTGGTGATTGTTGATTTCTTCTACTGATTAAAAGGGGGGATTTTATCCTTCTCTCTATGAATTAGATCTCATGTATGCAATGCTTATTCTTTGAATATTGATATGATGTTTAATTTTTATCTAATTAGATGCTTATATGATTCTTCTGATTTTGATTTATGCATGGGTTTCCTATGAGTTTCAGATCTGAGGAAGGGTTTCTTGTTTATGGTAGTTTTCACTAATATAGGCTGTCAATTTATGGTCTTAGTTTCATGTCGTATGATGCTGATGTTATCTATCAATCGGAATAGGTATAAAGATGTGCAGGAGTACTGATCTTTATGAAAACCTATTGCATGTGTTGTGAGACACAAATTTGCTGATACAATGTGGGTTTTGATATGTCCTGGTGTGATTGAAATTTGTATTTGTTCCTTGTAACCATAAAAAACCTCTTTCTTGAGGAAACCAATAAAACACCTTAGAATTTACAGGCTTATTGTTCTTTGTCATTATTTTGGAAATCTATATCCTAGTTGGTCTTATAAATAGAATACAATAAGGGAGCTGGTCCTTAGGGAGTGGGGTTGCAGGTAATCTTGGAGATTTAGAAAATTTGGTTAGCAACTTGGAGATTTATAAAAATATGACCGCTTCATAGATAAAGCATGATCTTGTCTTTTGTTGGTTTAAAAAGAAAGAGATGTGATGTAAGTCAAATATATCATAAAGTTTGATAAATTGTCATGTACTAGTACTAAATGAGATCTGGATGACGACTCTGGATCTATGATTATGTTTGATTATTCGTGTGTTATGAGATATGGGAGACTTTGTGAAAACATATATTGAAGAAAAGAGAAAGACTGACCAGTGTATTATTTATAATATGATTCGTCGCAAGGATTTTGGAGAAGTTATTAAGTAACTGTAAATCTGCAATAGCTTGCTGTCCAATAAAGCAAATTTCTACAGTTATTAGAACATAAATGAAATTATGTTCAGTTCACACACTTCTAGTGGTGGATTATGTGAATTTCTTGGAACTACTAGAGCCAATAATCCTTTTCATGGCGCCTAACCAATAACTATGCATAGGTTTGTCCGTAACTGGGGCCCCTCTTGCTCCCCCACCCCTAACCTTCTGGAATCATACCTTTTATTTTTGGTGATTTTCTGCTGTTTTCTGAAAGAAAAAGAGTATCACTGAAGGGGAAGTAACATATCACATCTTTTTCTCGTCATATTTCTTTAGGATCGTGCACCATCTACATCCTTGTTCTTTCAAGTTGTAACATAAACTGGATGAAGAGCATAATGTCGATGCCTCATCATTCATTTTATTAAACACCTGTACCAGCATAATCTGCCTGATGATATGATTTTTTTTTCACAACCCTCTCTCTGATAGTTCTGAAACAAATTGACCACCCTCATTTTCCTGGATTACAAGCATTTTCCAGAAATTTGTGTGAAGTGTGTTTATCAGTTGTAACATGATCTTCTTGTGGCTTTTGAGTTCTTATCAGTTGCATAAGTAGTCTTTCTTCTTTTAGTTCTTATCTTTCTTTTCTCTTATCTTCAATCTCTTCTCATGCAAGAATATTGTTTTTTCCCTCTCCTCAGATAATAATTAACAGAGATGGATTACATATCAAACCGCTCAGACATTTCAATTCAGAAGCCTACTGACTTCAGGTTGGATCCAGAAGGTGCAGTATCAAGTTCCGGTCATTTCATGGAAGCTACTGTGACACCGACAATACAAATGAATGCTGAATGCGATGAAGTGAAGGCTAAACGCTCCCTCAGAAGAAGGGATGGGATAGAACATTGTGTACACAGTTCAGATGAGGAATCTGATTCTGATAAACCTATCAAGGTTCATATTTGTCCATAAATTTCTGCTTCTTTTTTAACTAATAGTAGACCTTTTCCACACATTATTGTCATGTTTCACTTTTACCTTGAACACCAATTGATAGCTTGGGTATTAAAGCTATAGTATGTACATTGTTTGCTATGTGTTAGTTTCTTTTTCTTTCTGTGTTGCCCTGTTAAGCAATTATACTGATGATTCCGATATTAGTTATGAGATCTCTTGATGTTGATTTTCTGTTTTGCAGGATCTCTTTTGTAAAAAATCCCAACATAACAGTGATACTTCTGGAAGCTTAAGAAGATCTGCTTACCAAAAGGTTCTTTAATTCATGCTTTTTATATTATATATATTTATTGTTATTATCTTAATTTCCACTGTTGAGACTTAACCAGTCTATCTTACTTGGATTTGGAAATAGGTGACTGCTAGATGGTGTCCAGAAGAGGCATGTAGACCTATTATTGAAGAAGCTCCTGTGTTTTATCCAAGCGAGGAGGTATTCTCTAGCGTTACTTTCAATCTCTCTATTCCTAATCTTAGTTTACTTCTTTAAATATAAATTATTTTAACAAAATCTTGGCATATCCTTTTCTTTTGCTGTCAAATGTCTCATTTCATTTTGTAATTTCCTTTAGGAATTCAAAGATACACTTGGTTACATCTTTTGCTGTCAAATGTCTCATTTCATTTTGTAATTTCCTTTAGGAATTCAAAGATACACTTGGTTACATTGCTAGAATACGCCATGAAGCAGACATTTTGTAATTTCCTTTAGGAATTCAAAGATACACTTGGTTACATTGCTAGAATACGCCATGAAGCAGAAAATTATGGTATATGTCGCATTGTTCCTCCAGCCTCTTGGAAGCCTCCATGCCCACTAAAAGAGAACAGCATTTGGAGGCATTCTAAGTTTGCAACTCGGGTTCAACAAGTTGACAAGCTTCAGAATAGAGAACCAATGAGGAAAAAGTCTCGAAACCGTTGTCAAAGGAAAAAGAAAAGAAGGAAGCGGTTAAGGTTTGGAATGACTCGCAGACGCAATGGCTCTAATACTTCAGAAGCCAATGACTGTGCTGCCTCCGATACGGATGAAAAATTCGGTTTTCAATCTGGGTCAGACTTCACGCTCGAAGCCTTCACTAAATATGCTGAGGGTTTTAAGGAGAGATATTTTGGTATAAAACAAGGTAGTGAAAGCCTAGATTCATGTAACTGCGAAAATGGAAATGGTTGGCAGCCTTCAGTAGAGGAAATTGAAGGGGAATATTGGCGGATAGTTGAGAAGCCAACTGAAGAAGTTGAGGTAATAATTCAGTGACTCGATGGGGGCAATTCTATGTCTTAATATCATATACTAATTTTTCAAAGTTTTTCATTAATAGGTACTTTATGGTGCTGATCTGGAAACTGGAGTTTTTGGTAGTGGCTTCCCCAAAGTGCCATCCTCATCCTTGAGTAATGTAGACCCTTATGTGCGTGCAGGCTGGAATTTAAATAATTTTCCTCGGCTTCCTGGTTCTGTTCTTGCTTTTGAGAGCGAAGATATCTCTGGAGTTCTAGTGCCATTGCTGTATATAGGGATGTGCTTTTCTTCATTTTGTTGGGTAAGTTTATTAGGCTGAACCCCCATCCCCCCTCCCTCCACCAAAAAATAGAAGAAAAAGAAAAAAAACTAACCCATACTTTTATAAACTCTTTCATCCTCTTTGGCAGAACAGCCTTGAGATTTAAAAGAAACAACTTGGCTAGGGTGTAGAAACTCTTTGATCCTCTTTGATCCTCTTTGTTAGAACATCCTTGAGATTTAAAAGAAAAAACTTGGCTAGAGTGTCACACCGACCTATGTTGGTTGCTGGAAAGTAAAAACATTAAAATATATATATATATATTGATAGGAACTTTAGAATGATTTCTTTATCAAACTTAGCATGAGTATATGCATTCAGATTGATCAATTTGTTTCAAAATTGTATCATAATCCGCGTTTAATAAATTTTCTTCCAAACCATATCATAATTAGCATGTAATAAATTTACTTTCAAGATCATTTATAATCTTCATGTTTTCTTTATTATGTTCTGTTTTGATACAATTTCTTATATTACTTTTACATGTGTTCAATAGCATGTGGAAGATCACCATCTTTATTCACTAAACTACATGCACTGGGGCGATCAAAAAATATGGTATGGAGTTCCTGGCAGCGATGCTATTAAACTGGAGGATGCCATGAAAAAGCATTTACCAGAACTGTTTGAAGAACAACCTGGTTTACTACATGAACTGGTAAGTTGATTATTGGTTTCTATTGCATCTGTTTCCTTGAAAATGTACCGGACCTATCCTTTTCTTTTAGTAAATGCTCTCAAGGTTTACTATCTGCATAAAGACTGATATTTTGAGTAATTTTGATAAAGTTTGATGAATGTTTTTAAACCCTCAATTATAGTATTTGATCTAGGTTATCATCATTGTGCATGCTGATATGCTTGTATTAGACCTTTCATATCTCATTCTGTCCTCTTAATGGGAACAGGTTGGGTTTGCACCTTTTACTAAAAAACAAAGGGAAAATTCTATACCTGATTGGTATTTGAATTGTCAATAACATAAATAAATACAAATAAGTTGCATTTTGAATAGATCAGTCATGCATTATATTTTTAACTTAATCTTTGATGCATCTGTAGTGCACACAAAAATTTAGGATACATAATGTCTTCCAATTTTAGGATAGAGCAGAAAAGTAGTATCCCTCGCTGCTAAGTATCCAAGTATTTAAGTATCTGGTTCAAGTACATAGCTTCTACAAAGTAGCCATATTATTCCTAATCTAATAGATATCTATAATATTGCTTAACAATTTTCAATAGCCAATGTTGTGAATAGCTAATTAGAATAAGAATTTATCATACAGAAAATTACAAGAGCAGAAGGTTTACATTAGCTGTAGTGAATGTTACTATTTGCATCGAGATGTTGCAAACTAGAAGATAAAACTTGAACTCAATTTGAAAAGTTACTCCTTGGATTGAGATAAAAGATCTTGATCTAGACGTAATAACTTTTGATTATCCCAAACCTTGGAAACTGAGAATTTCATCACCATTTGATAGCCAACTTATTTATTTCTTAAGGACAGAAAGTTATCTTATTTGTAGATAAGTTATCTGTGCATCCTTGTTAAATCGGTTCTTTTTTCTTTATTCATGATAATGGACTTTTTAGACGGTCATTTGCATGGCCTAGTAGGCTGCATATACCTGCATAACTTGTTGGATAGTCAGCTAGTGAGTACTTTTTCTTAGAACTATAAGCTTCGATGATATGTTACCAATTGACTAAAAGTGGTAATCAAGGAACTCCTTCAAACAGCCAGTTTCTCTGGAATCTCATTTCGTTGTTGAATTTAATTTTCATCATTTTTATTACTAACTTTGAAAAAATTCAATGTGTCATTTTCCTGTATATCTATGAGATGGATTAATTATAAATAAAACTTTCAAATTTTTAAACCCTAGTTTTCGCTCCAGCACACTAAAAAAAGTTTGGACCCTTATTTAAAGAATAACATGTCAGTGATCCTATTCTTAAAAAATGTACCATTTGCAGTCTTTTCTGTTGAGACCAAATCTAACTATTTCTGTGTAATGTTTTTTATACGACATAATCTTTATTGTGTACTGTAGTGTGCTTAACTCCAGTGTTCTTGGGTATAGCTTTCTTTAAGTATTATGAGCAGGATTTATAAGATGATAAATTATCTTGATCAACTTTCCTGCAGTTGTGACAAAATCTCCTTAAGTTATACTTTATAAATCGATAATTTAATACATGATCATGATCGAATTTCTAGCAGTTGCACTAAATCATCTCACGATCTTTTTCCTGACTCAACTTTATATCTGTCATAAAATCAGGTCACACAGTTGTCTCCATCAGTTCTAAAATCTGAGGGGGTTCCGGTTTATCGCGCCACTCAAAATTCTGGAGAGTTTGTTCTCACCTTCCCAAGAGCATACCATTCTGGTTTCAACTGTGGCTTCAATTGTGCCGAGGCTGTTAATGTTGCTCCCATGGACTGGTTGCCTCACGGGCAATGTGCTGTTGAGCTTTATAGTGAACAACGGCGCAAGACATCTATGTCCCATGACAAATTATTACTAGGTGCTGCAGGAGAAGCTGTGAGAGCACTTTGGGAGATCAAATTGCTTGGAAAGAACAATCCTGATAACTTAAGATGGCAAAGTATCTGTGAAGATGGAGTGCTTACTTGTGCAATTAAGGTAATTATCCCTAGGTTATTAATTTATGTTCCAGAATTTTTGACTTATTATGATTATATATATACTTCGTGAGGCTATTATGGAAATTAGTGTTGCACTGATTGACATACCTTTTTAAACCCATCAAGTTTATGTTGGGCTAAAATGTGATCTAGTCAAAGTTAGGGATTTATACGGTAGATAATTAACTAGGAGTAAGGATCCTATCAGAATCTCCCTTAGGGTGCAAGAGGTTCTAGCCACAGACTATAACAAACAGGGGGCAGTTTGGTCATTGCACTGCTCCCTTGTGGCTATCAGATGATAGGATCCATACTCATAACTAGTACTGTCTAAACATGTTCAATGACGTTCTTTAGTAGACATTATGTTCTGTGTGATGCTGGACTTCCATAGGCACAAAATTCTTAACGGTTCACTCTTGCTGTAACTTCCAATTCTATTAGGTCTTCCCTTAGTCTTTGTCTTTTTTTTGGAATTCCTTTCTTCAAACAACTAATACATGCCGATACCATCTTTGTCACCTCCTCTGACTTAAACATTTTACTCAATCTATTTGGAATCTGATTTAGTGATAAATGCATATATTTTTTGACAGATAGAGCATACCATTTCCTATATTTAAGATTAGCTGTAATGATTCACGTTGGTCTCAATTATTTATTGCTTGTTAATGCATGATCTTTCAGGAAAGAGTTGTGATGGAAAAGAGAAGAAGAGGGTGCCTTTCTTCTCTTTCACAAGCAAGGAAGATGGATAAAAATTTTGATTCGGTTAATGAGAGAGAATGTTATTCCTGTTTCTATGACCTTCACCTATCTGCTGCAGGCTGCGAGTGTTCTCCTAACCGTTTCTCGTGCCTAACCCATTCTAAGGATTTCTGCAATTGTGAGCCTACACAAAGATTTTTCCTATTTCGCTATAGTATTGATGAACTTAGTACTCTTGTGAGGGCTCTGCAAGGGGACTTAGGTTCTGTGAAAATTTGGGGTTCAGAGATCTTGGGTTTGGTTCTGCCCTCAGATGTTAAAGTATTTGAAGATGTAGGAGCGTTAGAGAGTAAATATCCATCAAATTCCAATGATTTCTTGGACAAACAACAACATGAAAACACTGATCTTGAGCTGAGCAAGAGTAATGTAATAGATTCGGAGCAGATTGATCTGAATACAGGACTGTTCACAGACTCCAGGTCTGCTATTCTGAATATCAATGGGATTGAACATGAGTCAACAGGAATGACTCATACCCCAATGAAATCAAGTCCAGAGTGTGGATCTTCTGTTTCCATAAATCATTTCTCAGAAGGAGCTAACTCTAATGGTTTCGAAGCATCACGTTCTCAAAGTGCTCAACATATTCGTAAGTCTAGTGCAAAGTTGTTCGGTGTTGAACTTCGTCAACTTCAGGCAAGTCCTTCCACAGCCTCAGATGTTCAAGGAAGTTTCAGGTTTCTTTTATCAAACCCAGTTAGTCCAGAGACTAGAACTGTTAAAAATAAATTACAGTTCTGTGTCGAGATTCTTCACTTTGGAACTGTAAAGTTTGGGAAGCAGTGGTGCAGTAGGGAAGCCATCTTTCCTAAAGGTACCTTATGGTTTCTCTTTATTCTCTATGTTTCCTGATTAAGTAAACATGTTGAGAAAAAAGGTACTTAGTTGATTATAATTGGGCTGTAGGTTTCAAAAGTCGGGTCCAGTTCTTCAGTGTGCTTGATCCTACAAGGATGAGTAATTACATTTCTGAAATACTAGATGCTGGATTGCTTGGGCCTATGTTTAAGGTTGGCTTACTCTTAACACCGTTTAATACAATTTTATTGAATAGTAGTTTCATGATAATTTTCCTCTAATTATAGTTGTTATATCATATGGTTTTAATTATTCTCTTCATCTTCGTAAATTATAGGTTACTCTAGAAGAGAATCAGGAGGAAACGTTCACACACTCTTCTGCTACACTGTGTTGGGATTTGGTGAGAGTGAGACTAAACCAAGAGATCACTAGACGATCAAGGCCAGGGAAGCTAGATCTTCTCCAATTGCAACCTTCAGGGAGCATCAATGGGCTCGAAATGTTTGGGCTTTTGTGTCCATCAACTGTTCAGGCGAGTCTGTCTCCCTTGTTTCCGCCAGTTTAGCCTTAACATATATTTTTACAAGAGTAGTAATAACTAGACTATACTTTCCAAACTCCTCCCAAACCAAAGATTATGGGGTCCTTGATGATGACTCATCAACTTTGATGGCAATCCAAGTTGAAGGACCCCATATTCTTGCATGTCGTGGTGCATAAGTTGTTTGGACAGGGTAGTTGAGTTAGAATTATCCTTTCTACAGGCATCTTAGATGGAACATATGATATTTCTTAGGATAAATTTCAGAAACCCCCCTGAACTATGGGGGTTTTGACCTCCTGAACTTTGTAAATTAGAGAAACCACCTAAGCTTGTCTCACTTAACTACCTGAACTATGGGGGTATTGACTACACTCTTTGAGCCTTTGGCATGCTCTACCCATGACAGCTTTTGAACATTTCCTCTGTCGAGCTTCTACATTACCCTTGTCGAATAAGGGTAGTTTAAATAACGTCATTTATGAAAATTTCCTATAGTTCAGGGTGTAAAATAATTTTGAAAGTTCAGAGGATTTCTTTTATTAATAAACTATAGGAAGGTTTTGTGGAATTTACCTAATATTTACTAAAACTTGCAAATTTAAATGCTCTATGCCTCTTTCTACATATACTAACTCGAGGTTAAAACAGGTGATTGAGGACCTCGATCCTTACCACTGCTGCACGGAGTACTGGGCATCAAAGTCTAACACACAGTTAACATCCGAAATGATAGAAACAAAGAATACTCCCATTGAAGTTTCCAAGGAATCTTCTCTCACTGCAGGGCCAAAAACCTTGGAGAAAACACTTGACAAGTTGTTCGGTGTAAATATTTCTGGATTTGAGAAGGATGAACCAAAAGTAAACAGCGATACCTCAGTAGATAACATCCAAAATGTGCTAGAGGGATTATTCAAGAAGGCAAACACAGATGAATTGAAAATCTTGCAGGCAGTATTTAACAGTGGAGATGGGAGTGATAGTTGGAGGACTGCATTTGATTGTCTAACGAAAGAAATTCGGAATAATGTACAGAGATAGTGGCAGAAAATAAAAGCATGAGAATAATGGTGCTCTTCAGTGAAAGATCACATTGCAATTGGAGTCAGCATTCTTTTCGTCTGTAGGTAACAATATCAAATTTCATTTTTATTAGAGATGACAATTTTTTTGTTATAGTTCAGTTCATTCTTTCTGAAATCCATATAGGACATAGAGCATTCATCCTGTTCAGATTGAAGAATTAACTCGTGTAGCCAGGGATTTGGCAGTGAAGTTGTTTTAGTGTAGACTGCAGCATATTCTAGAGGGGAATTTTTTTTAGTGGTATAGATCAAACAATTGTGGACTCTTGAAATTATAATAACACTGTTCTTCTTCTTATCTAATTTTATAGCTTAATAATTTGATTTTAGTCTTATGAATGTTTACTTCTCTTAATCATGGACATCTGATCACTTAGAATCCTTGGCAGTGAACATGAACCGGGTCTTAGTTGCAAACGTATAATGCGTGTTTGTTTTGAGAAATATTACAGGAACCGAACCCTGTAACTTTGTTACTAGTATCATGGATATATTAGAGAAAAACTCTTAGGTAACATTCTATCTTTAATTCTGGGTGAGGTCAGCACAAATTTTGACACTGATCACGAAGAACCCAAGGGAATAATTTCAAACTTGAACTTTGCATAAACCTTAGATTGAAGCACCTAAAAGGGGTATCTTGAAATATCTTCAGAAGAGACCTATGCATCAATATGTGACAGAAGAAGCATGTGATTTTTGAACTGATTAGTCCCTTTCTGAGTATGGGTTTGGTTGTATATTGAGATTGTACTTCGTTCTGAAATGGAGATTTCTCTGAATGCTTTCAGCTATTGCCTTTATTTTAAGATCCCATGGATGTGGTAATGGGGTTACTTTCAGCTATTGCCTTTACCTTTATTCCCATGGATTTGGTCCTGGGGTTTGTAGATGCTCCCCTTTTGAGGACCACATACTTCAACTACAGACAATAAATTTAGGTATTAGGATCTACTAATATATAGTTGCTTCAATGTGATTGACCTTTTCTTCTCTGTTTAAATGTGTATAGCACTTTGTATTGGTATTTGTCCAATATTTATAACACCTAGCCTACATGAGAGTCATATAATGTAGGAGCTGTTCATTTTTTAAGGGTTAATTTAGAATATGCCTGTGTACTGTATATAGCCCAATTGTGGATAGACGCCTTTATTATCGCCATTGTAAATAGACCCATGTAGGTTTATTGTTGTAGGTAGAAACCCGAGTGAAAATTTTTGACTCTTTTACCCTCAGAAAGAGAATTTTTCGATAAACGGAACTCCCCAGGGTGAAAAAGTCAAATATTAACTCATGGGGTCCGATCTGCAACAATGAAGCTACGAGGAAGTCTATTCTCAATTGGGTGATGGTATGGGGTCGATCTAGGATTAACTTAAAAGGAGCACGATGGAAATACTTCGGCACGAGTTAAAATTATAATGTGAAAAGAACACCTAATTCATGAGGTGGAACTTACAGGAACTGAAATAAATTATAAACAGTATTGAGCCACCCAATTTGCTTCAACCTTGATAGTCATCAAGAAGCTATATGTCATCACATAGAGAACCAACAGCATAGTGGTAATATTGACTACACTCTTTGAGCCTTTGACGTGATCTCACCCCAATGTCTGAACCTGAAATGACCATCTCCTTGTGCTATATAAGGCTCATCCTACTCATCATCCCGCAAAATTTTCTAGACAAGTGCAAGGAAATTATCGTGTGTATAGGCTTTGCTTGAGGACTCTTCAACGAGACGGGTGCAAGTACAATGAGATAACATAATACACGACAGAAATTTATACAGGAAATGATTCAGCTTGGCACATGCTGTGTGTATTCACGATGGGAAATATATGAGCCTGACATTTGAAGAAGGATAGGCTGGCTTGGCTTGGGTCATCTCTTTTGGTAGTTGTTGAGCGATTTATTTCATCCTCGAGTTGTGACCGTAAATTTATGGTGAGTTGTGATTCAGATCTTGTTTCGTTGGTCCAGGTTGCGCGTTTGCTTAAACTTTGGGTTGTTGTGTGTATCTATGCAGATTCTGATAAGATTCAGTCATTATGAGCTGGTTTATGTCAACTTGGACTGAGAATTAATATTAAACATGAGATTACGTGTGTTTCGCCATACCTTAAAACTGGACCAGGTTAAACCTTGGTCTAGTTTTCATCCTTTAAACCTTGGTCTAGTTTGCCGTAGGCCAAAAAGAGCTCTTCAAACCGATTCTTTGTTAAACCACTCTTTATCTGGTTTTGTTTTAGCCTAGTTTAGGATAAAAACGGGTCAAGGCTAATCCCATGAGGTTCAGTCATTATGAGCTGGTTTATGTTAACTTGGACTGAGAATTAACATTGAACATGCGATTGCGTGTGTTTTGCAGTCAACCTTGGTCTAGTTTTGAGCTCTTTCCTTATTTGGCGAAAATTGGTTCTTTGTCGAACCAGTTTTCCATAAGCCAAAAGGAGCTCTTCAAACTGATTCTTTGTTAAGCCACTCTCTATCTGGTTTTATTTTATCGCTGGGAATCTTTCTTTAAATTTGACATTCAACGAAGAGACTTATTCCTTTTTTTAACAAGAGTCACTCTTTCTAAGAAAATGTCACCTTATACAAATAGGAAGTTGGAAAGAAAGAAGCAATTTTCAAATGCTTCTGCTGCAGGTAGTCTTACGTATGTAATGTTGTGTACTAGGCAAGATATTGCTCAAGAAATAAGTGAAAGAATTAAAATTACATGTACCCTCCATTCGAATATGTATTCTTTTGTTTATTCCCTAAAAGATTTTCCATGTAATCTCCTTTTTTTTCCAAAAAGAGAAAGGGAGAATGCGAAACAAGAAAAAGGAATGAAAAGCGTCCATTGACTAATTGATAGGACAGAGGTCTTCTAAACCTTTTGGTATAGGTACATGTAATTTTTTTTGGTCAGAATAGCTTAGTCATAAAAGAATATATAACTCACCAACTCACAAACCTGCCTTAATAGTAGAAGTATAAGCATCATTGTGATGAAGATCATAAACAAACTGAAGTCTTTGCATAAACAACCTAAACTGAGTATATAGTTACCACCTAAAATGTCAACAAAGAATACATAAACCACCTTTCAAGTTCAGGTATATTACAGATATCACCTATAGGTAACAAAATATAAGTTAAATTTTTACACATGCCACCACAAGTTTTCAAAACCATTGAGATAACCAAAATTTTCAAATAAAAGAAAAGGAATCAAGGCTTCCATGCAGGCTTTGCTGCATTTTTTTCCCTTGTTGAATTTGTTGTGCTGCCTCTTTCACTTGTGGCACAGAAATGCAAACATTACCCCTATTTCTAACTTTGCTCATGTTCTCATTTGGTGTTCCTTCAGTTGGAGTTGGTGAGTAACTTGGTGTGTAGTCTTGTGTGGGTGTAATGGCTTGTGTGAAATTAGTTGTTATCATAAAGGGAATCTGCAATTAAGACAAGAAGAAAAATATAAGGTATCATCAAGATAGAGGTATATTTATATTAGTACATGACATATTTATTCACCTGACTAATTTCATGAGGAGCTCCTGTGTTGGATTCTTGTGGCCTCTCATGGCTAGTACCATATACAATGAAGATGTATACCTATTGTTGTCAAATTCAAGTTTTGAAATAAAATTGTAGAGTATACACAAAAATTAAATATATGTGAGATATCATGTGAGAATGAGGTCTATGAGATACATGACAATATTTGATCACCTGACCACTTTCATGTGGAGCTCCTATGTTGGATTGTTGTGGCTCTCTAAGCTAGTACCCTATATCATGAAGACATCTATTGTTATCAAAGTCCAAGTTTTGAAATAAAAATGGTTGAAAATACACAAAAATTAGAGACTTACCTCTTGAGATAACTTTTTTGGCCTACCCCCTTTCTTAGGTGAAGCTTTAACTTGGGTTGGATTTTTGCAAGTCTTCTTGTTGTGCCCCTTTTGTCCAAAATTCCTATATCTACTATGCAATATTTTCTTTTCGCCCTTTGTGTGGATGCAACTTGCTCTCCAATCTCTCTTCGTCTTCTTTTCTTTGGCCTTCCTGGCATAATTCTTGTTTGAGGAGGCTCTGGTTCAGGATATCATGTCTTGGGCCATTGCTTTATGCGAGGGAGAGGTGAGATGTTCATGGCATAAGCTAGAATATAAGTCTCCTTTGTATATGCCTCATGCACAAAATCTTCAACATGCATGCCAATTTTAACCAGAGCTGCAACTCCATGTATGCAAGGTAAGCCACTGAGTTGCCATTTGTTACATCCACATCTTTTTGTCCACAAATTCATTATGTATGTATCATCTTCTTTATATTTCACTTTAAATTTGTCATTTCCTGCAAATTCAGTCTTATAGTGTCTTACCCCATGCTTGAGAAATTTAATTTTTTTTAAATGTCTTTGGCATAGAAGCCCCTCCATCTTAGCAATGCTCTCTTTGCTTGAGAATGAACCTCTTCATAAGCATCCTCCTAATGAACTCCATACATCTGAGAATAGGCTTATCCCTTACTTGAAGAATCATTTTGTTGAATGACTTGGACATATTATTCAACAAGCAATCTGACTTGGTGCTTTCTTTGAATGCATGCAAACTCCAATGCGAAGGATCTTCAGCCATAAGATAGTTGTAAGCACCCTCATCTATGTACTTGATAATTTTCATTGTCTCATCAAAATTAACTTTCGTAGAAGCCTTACAAGCTCTCCACATAGCATCTTTAAAAGACTTCCTATATATATATATATATATATACAACAAAATCTAACCTTAGCAGTAGGTACTACTATCCTCAAAACTTCAATTAGGCCCTACACAAATATTAAAAGCTTGAATGTATTAGCATAACGTTGGAAGAATATGCAAATATGTCGCACCTAAAGTTACAAATACATTACACAGTTTCTATGATTAACACCATAACTTCTCAAAACATGTACATATAATATATACAGATACCACCTTAACTTCTTATAATATATACAGATACCATCTACATTGCCCAGTTTATATATTTACCACCTTAATAGTAATTTTCTATCCAATATATGTAATCAATTATACAAGTTAGAGTATTAGAAAGATTACCTTCTGTCTATCTAACATGAAAGCCCATCCATATTGCTCCACTGGACCCAAATCAACAATTAATTAGTTGGCCAATAAACCAACATCATGTTTCTTCATTCTCCACTTCAACAACTGCATAGGAAATAGGGTAGATGTTGTCATTGACATCCTTTCCTATAGCACTCAAGATTTGTCCTGTATAGCCACCTTTCAAATGGCAGCCATCAAGGCCAATAAGTGGCCTTAACCTTTCTTCAACCCTTCTTTGCATGCAACCAAACATACATATAGTATATGGAAAAGTGGTGATTGTTAGGAATCTTGACCCCAAGATTAGTTTATTTTGATGATAACAAATATTATATGTTGTGTGTATTATGTGCTAACATTTGTTTTGCAGTATCAGAGCTATATCAACAATTATATTTAAAGAGATACTCAAGACATAGATGAGTTCAAGGCAAAATAAAGCAAAGAAGAAGATATACTTTATTATCAAAATGTAATTTTATATTTTCTTCGCTTAGAAATTTGTACAAGCCTTGATCACTCACACACATGCACACACATAGTGTTAGAACACACTAACACCTGCTTAGTGTGTTGGTTAACAATAGAAATCCCCTATGTTAGCCATTAGAGTTTATAGATATTGAGTGAGTCTTAAAATATTTTATTTATACCCCTTATCAAATAGAATCTGAAAAAACTCAAAAGATCAAAGTTATAAGTCTCTTCAAGAGCTTTCCAAAAAATCTTAAATCACCTCATTCTGATATCAGATGAGAAAGTTACAGTTAAAATACTGAAGAGAAAATTCCAGAATCTGTGAGTTTACAGTGTAGTCGACTACTATGCCTTGTAGTCGACTACTAAGCAATTTTCTGACTTCACAGAGTCTGTTTAGACTCAGTGTAGTCGACTACTATGACTTGTAGTCGACTACAGATGTAGTTTTTTCAGATTTTAGGTTTTGAATAAGTGATTGTTTATAACCGTTTTGTGTACGTTTTTAGGGGTTGAAAACTTGTCTTTTCAAGGGCTATAAATAGGTTATAAGTTCAGAAATTTGAACAACTAATTCATACACATAAGATCAAATATTTGTGCATATTCACTCTCTAGTTTTCCAGATTTTCATGCTAAGTGTTTAGAAAAAGAGAGTTTCTGATATGGCTTTGGTTTCAATCATTCTTAGAGATTATATAGACAATATTCAAAGAGTTAAAAGAATCCTAAGCCACTGCTGCACTTCACTACACATTCAAGACTTATAGGATCAATTGTGTTCTTGCTTCAAAAAGGATTTCTCTCGGGTTTGAGAGGGTTGATCTCTTGGTTTAGAGATTGGGTGGCAATTGGCATGGTCTTGTCAATTGGGTTTGTAATTTGCATGGTCTTGCAAATTGGTCAGGTTTGCTTTTGATTTTGTAAGGTTTCAAAATCATAGTGGAAACTCTTAAGCGGAATTTGCTTGGGGACTGGATGTACACTAGGGAGGTGGAACCAGTATACATGCTTGTGTTTGTGATGTTCATTTTCGGAGATTGTCATTCTTTCTTTGTAATTTATAATCTACTTTGCAAACTCACCCTCTAGTGTTTAAGTGTAAATATAATCTACTTTGCAAACTCACCCTCTAGTGTTTAAGTGTAAAGCTTTCGCAGATTTTTATAAGAGCGCACTCTATTCTTAAGGGTCACGATCTGTTTAAGTGTAAAGCTTTCGCAGATTTTTATAAGAGCGCACTCTATTCTTAAGGGTCACGATCCTACAATTGGTATACATAAGCAAAATCAGACCCTACAGTGATGAGTTTTTATTGATATTATATACTCTAACCAAAGCAAAACTCCATGGATTTATCCTCCCAATTTCAGCTGCATAGTCCCATACTCTCTTGTATTGAACACTTGCAACACCATAAATCTTCACAAAGGCAAGTTGTCTTGCTCTTTATGTTATAGGACCACTAATGTTAACCTCATAGTCTCTATTCACCTCTGAAATGAATATAGACATCTTCCAATCAAAATCATCTTTTTTACTTTGTTAGATATCTTGTAGCTAACCACTCAGATGAGACTTTGGAGTTTTTGTCACTAAAACCACCACAATTGCCATGCTTGAGCCTCATATATTTAATTTGAAATGTGACTTCATCATTCATTGTCACGGCATGGACTTTGAACTTGCAAACATCTTGACAATTGTTAGGACATTTCAGTCTCCTACCATGCTTGAATAGGCCTTCACACTTACATCAATACTTGAAATAAATGGAGACCATCTTGCTATCATTTTGCAAGTGGTAAAAATCATACCCTTTTTGTATTACATGCAACTTAAAAGCTCTTCTTAAAACCTCATTGGTAGAAATTTTCAAACCCAATACCAAGTCAACAGACTTGTCAAAATCTTTATCTTCATTGAATTCTGGAGGTTAGACTTTCTCATAATCAGAGCCTTGTAAACTCACTAACTCTTCAGTCTCACCATCTGATTTTTCATTCACCTGAGGTATATCATCAAACATCTTATTCATGTTCACCTAAGTTGTTGGTTGTGTTGTAGCCTCTACTTCTTCCTCTAACTCAACTTCCTCCTCACCAGCATCATCGTAGTCACCATCACTAAGTTGATACTCTGAATCCTCATCCTCATTCTCCCCATGTATATCCACAAGCCCCTCTTCGTCATCAATTTTAGCTTCCTCAAGGGCCTCATTTTCATCAGCACCCTCATCATCATGTTCATCATCATCACCATCACTAGCCCCATTGTCTTCATCATCATCACTAGCCCCATTGTCTTCACCAATGCTCTACACAAAAAATTATAACTTTCAGATAAAAAACTTCATACAGATACCGTCTTCAACTAGCATAGATTATACAGATAACACCTCTAATAAAAATATGTTATACAATTAACACCTAAAATCAAGTTATGTCATACAGTTACCACCATAAATTAAGTTATTCTTTACAGATACCACCTAAATTCATAATATGATATACAAATACCACCTTATATTATTGATATCTACACAGATACCACCTAATATCATTCATATATATACCACTTAATTTCAACTCATGGAATATAATCAACTTCAACAATAATGTTTATGTGTCAAAATATACAAATATTGAATAGTATAGCTCATTATCATCATGTTGAGCTTCCTCGGTTGCCTTATTGTCTTCATTGTCTTCATTCACAACCTTCACATAAAAATACAACAACCATCAATATTTAGGAGAGTAATTTAAGGACAAATACAATATGCTATTGGAGAGTATACCTCATTCTCATCATGTTTAGCTTCATTAGTGACTTGATTAGTATCCTCTGTATTTGCATTGCTTGAGCCTGCCTCAGATGTAGTAGCATTATCCTCATTTGGTGGTTCATTATGTGCTCCCTCTCTAAGATCAATATCAACGTCACCAGTATATTCTTCAACACCACGCACAACGTAAATAGCAATCTTCTTGCTTTTCCCAAGAGAAGCAACCATCTCATTGATGTCACTATCATTAGAAAATTTTCTAATTCCTTTTGTTGTTGAAGTTCACTAGCACATGTTGATCTCTCCAACCTTAATTTTAAAATCTCATGCATACGAGTCTCAGTTTCACCATGGCATAGCTCAATCTCTTCCCTCATCTTAGCAATAATATCATGACAATTTCTGAGCTCTCTTTCACAACCTTCAACCATGCCATCTTTAACTGAAATTTTCCTCCTCATGTCATTGAGTTCCTTTCTTATAAGTAGGAAAAGTTGAGATGCAACCAAACACATTGATGAGTCGAATCAGTCCCGCATACTGCAATCAGTTAGGGGTGCTAAATCGTATTCGCATCCAAGGAAATTGTTGGGAACATGGTTGATGTTACAATATCTCTTATATTTTGATGATAACAAATCATTGTTTATCTAACATATTTTACTGCAGATTCAAGATATACATCTCAAAGCAACAATCAAGTTATTAAGGCTATTTCAAAGACAATATTTCAAAGATCAAAAGATGAAGTTCAAAAGATGTAATTCTGTCAATTCTGTCTTTTCTTTTAGAAACTTTGTACAAGCCTTGATCACACACACAACTCACTAATCACTTAGAAAATCATAGAAAATATTCTAAGTATAATCCTAAGTCTAATCAACGAATGAATAACATTTTAAACTATTAAAAATATGTATAACATAGTTTCTGGCCGACCAAAGAAATGTCTGGTCGACCAGATATAACTGAACCAGAAATAGAGATTCAGAAAAATCTCTGTCTGGTCGACCAGATATGGACCTGGTCGACCAGAGGCTCCAGACTCGGACAGAAAAATTCCAGGAAGCCTGTCTGGTCGACCAGGCCTCAATCTGGTCGACCATACAGTCTTTCTAACTGACATTTTTTTAAAATAACATGAACGTTTTATGAACGTTTTGGCAGTTATTTTTGAAATATTTTGAACTAAACTTGTGCCTATAAATAGGTGTTAAGTTCTGAAGTTAATATATATAAGATTCCTTTTCATAAACTTGAGTTTTTCTTGAGTTCTTAACTCCATTTTTGAAGAGAAAAACTGAGTGTTATTTTCAGTTTTGTTCTTGATTAAAACTCCATTACTCTAGAACAAAAACCATTCCTATAGCCTATTGCAAGTCACTCACATCTACACATCAAGGCTTATAGGAAGAGAAAGAGTTGTATCATTTTGTTTCAGTTTGATAATCTCTTGAAAGAAGAGATTGTTGTGGCATTAACAATTGAAGATTGTCAAGGTTGTACTATTTGCTTGCGGGTTGCAAGTGCTTGCGGTTTTGCAAGTGGAAATAGTGGAGAAATCTCAAGCGAGGCTTGGGGACTGGATGTAGGTCTGGGGAACCGAACCAGTATAAATCCTTGTGTTTGCGTATGCAATTTTCTGTGATTGTCTACACATTGGTTTGATCTTTCTTACTCTTTGTGATATTATTTTATTGAAATTTAAAGTTTCCGCATTAGATTTCATAAACACTATTCAACCCCCCCTTCTAGTGTTTGAGTGCCATTGCAGCGATCCTTTAGAAATATCTGTAACCATATACGTTAGGATACAAATATGGTTACTCAAATTTATAATCAATAGGATACGGTTACATATATAGTTTTGTAGTGAAATATCTGTATCCATATCTGAAATATCTGAATACATATTAGTCATGCTCTTATGATAATTTTGATTCTTTGAGTATGGATTTGTGGTTAATTTTGATGATCAAGATGTCTAATTTTAACTTTACAGTTATAATGAACATATTAACGAATTCTTTTGTATCACATGAACTATGTTTTTCTCAATACTATCTAGTTTTCTCATATCCATTTTGTATCCAAGTGCATATCCACTTATATATCCGCATGCATATCTACTTATATATCTCCATGTATATCCGTAACCGTATCTAATTTTAGTGGATATGGATATTAATATTCCTTACTGAGTTATATCCGTATCCGTGTCCAAGATGGGTAAGTGGATATGAATATGATAAGCATCATATCCGAGTCGTGTCCGGACCGAATGCGCCAATCACCCATCTTCAACTCAAAATACCCAAAAATCATCAAAATTTGCTTAAAATAATATCAAAAACAAGTTGGCCTCTTTGTTTTGATGATGTTTAACAAACAATTTACCACTAATGTTGTTTATCTAGTATTTATGTGTTGGCCTCTTTGTTTTGATGATGTTTAACAAACAATTTACCACTAATGTTGTTTATCTAGTATTTATGTTTATCTATTTATTATAGACAAACAACGAACAAACAATTTACCACTAATGTTGTTTATCTAGTATTTATGTTTATCTATTTATTATAGACAAACAACGAGTTGGAGGATGGATGGAATTGTGCTTCAACGAACATATCCAATGGAGGTTGGCGGAATTATGGAGTGAAGCTATACAAATTCAAGTTGAAGATCCAAGTTCAAGGTTCATCCGCAAGTGTACCAAGTTGAGCTCATTGAAGACCTTCAACAAGCTTGGGTAATTTAGTTTAGGTGTTATATTATGTTTGTTAAGTACGTTAAGCTCAATATCATATACACACATATTTTATTGGTTTCCTTGTATATATATTAGTCATATATATATATATATATATATATATATATATATATATATATATATATATATATATATATATATATATATATTTTTCATATACATACTCATATGTTTCATTTTCTATTGTATTTGTGAAAATATTGTATTCTCAGTTTATAAACTTAACAATGATTATATACATCTTTTATTAAGTCTACAAAATCATTTTGTATTGTTTTAAAACATGGTTTAGCCAAAATGTCAAAATTCATATGTTTACATTTTCATGTTTTGGACATATTTGCAAAATGATGATATTTTACATTTGGGAAGTTCTTTTAGAAAACCAGTTTTTGTAACATGTGTATTATCATGTTTACAATCATTTTTCAAAGTTTTACATTTTTCTGAATTTATTTGATATTTTTAAATAGGGTTTTAAATTCAGAAAAATAGATTTTTGCATATGTCAGTTTGCGGTCGACCGCCCCTGAGTTCAGAAACTCAGTATGTTTTTTCTTGGCTCGCGGTCGACCGTGACGGTCAACCGTATGCAGTCCAGAGAGTTTCGCGGTCGACCGTCGCGGTCGACCGTCAGCTTTTCAAAAGCCCACTTTTGCCTTTTAGTTGCTCGGGGTCGACTGCGAGTTTCCCACGGTTGACCGCCGCACTATCTTTTCATTCCCAACGGCTATTTTCTGTAGCTATTTTTGTGGGGCTTTTTGTCTTTTGTTTGGGTTTTTGGCTGAGGTTTTGAAAAGCTATAAATACCCCTATTGATCTCAGTTCTTATTGCAACCCAAGAGAATGGTTTAAAAGATTTTAACAAGGGTTTAAAGTGTTGTTTAAGTTTGTTTAAGAAGCTTTTAAGTATTTGAGAGTTTGGGTTTGTGGAATCAATTTCACAAGAGCTTGAGGAGATCCTATTGGTGCTTGAGCATCCAACCATCCTCCCTCAATCTCTTGATCTATTAAGAAGTTTTCTAAACTCTATTTCTAGCTTTATATTTATTTGTTTTGGTTATCATTTTATTAAAGCTAGTTTTATATTGAGTTTAGATTTGATTTATCTCTTTGTTACACAAACCCACATTGAGCTTTTAGTATTTACATACATAGTATATTGGGGTTGTGAGAGTTTGTAACATTGAGTTGTGCTTAATTGAGTTCTCGCCTTGTATTAGAGAATAAATCATTTGTTATCATTTGAAAGTGTTGTAGAGTTTTCGGTTAGCTAGAAAACCATATTGTGTAGTGTGGAGTGGAGATCTCCTTGAGGTGAGGAGCGGAGACGTAGGTCGTGGGGACCGAACTCTGTGAATAAAATTGTGAGGTGTAAATGTTATTTGGGTGAGCGTAGAAAACGCGGTTGTGATAGTGGATTTCTCCCCGGGAGTGGGGAGCGGAGACGTAGGACGGAAGGTCCGAACTCCGTGATCATTTGATTGTGTTTGAGTGTGCTTTGGCGTTCATTTATATTTGTGCTTATTACTCATATCGCCATTGTCTCATTATCTAGTTTGTCCACTACATTGTTTACATTTGTTTATGTTACCATTGTGTTTGTATATCCTTGCATATATCATATAGTATATCTCTTTGCTAGGATATATCACCTTGTGTATATTGCATATTCTTGCTCATAAGTTATTGTATATCATCTTGCAAGAATATATTTATTAATAAGTTTTTAATTGGTATAAAATCGGATTAGATTAGCATAAGACCCTAATCAACCTAACAAAACATTCAACATGCCCTGGATTCTCTTCTATTATTAATGTGTAGTAATCACATTCTAACTCACAATAACACATTTTAATACCATTCCCCTTTGCATCTCCATTCTATCTTTGAAAACAAGCCATTTTGTTGAAACCATGGTTAGTGTTCACCCCGTTGCTAATTGATCGAGAGCTTGAGCTTGAAGAAGTCATGGAGGTAGGAAACTGTAAGGTGTCGGAATGCCCGACATGTATATTTTGTAAAAAAAATTCAAAGTGGTGCTAGTATCCATTAGAGAAGAAATAATATTTGGGTAGGCTAATCTCTTTTTGAGCAAGCCGTATCACCAATCTCAAGGAGAGTAGAACAATCCCTAAATATTCACTCCTTATATACATATTAGTATCACTTTATTTGTAAAAAAAGGTTGTGAGGTGCATGCTTCCGGAAATTTATTTCTTTTTGTTAATTATTCTTATTAAAAACTCATTATTAGTAGAAAACAAAGAACTAAATGAACATCAGAAGTAGAATGCAGAGAGAGATTAATTTTATTATCCTTCTAATATATTACAAGATTTAAGGAAAATGAGATGGGATCTTGGGTCTCCAAACTATGTTCTAGAGCACTCCTCCATTTCAAAAATAAAAAAATACAGAAGACCTTGTCATTGCACTTTCACAGTTCAAGTCTCTCTACTTTCTAATTTCTCTCAGCCTCGTCTCTATTTTTTTTCGTTCGTTCTTGTTGTTTGTTGTCCTCGTGAATGGCAAATGAGGTCTCAATTTATAAGAAGTCAAGGGGGAGTTTGTCACCAGATGTCGAGGAGAGATTGGTGGGGAATTTATGATAACTCCCAGTAATAATTTTTTTTATTAAAACCACCTATTACATCTACTTATCTCAACCAACTTATCTTTCTCTACCTTTCACCGGCCTCTTAAGTACTTATCACATGTTGACTTTTGTGTTCTTTATCATAAATGTTATGAGGAATCCACATACCCTTAAACTAAAATTAAGTTTATATGAGGGTGAGTATCCTCGGGTTTAATTTTATTGCCAAGGCTTATGAGCACATGAAAATACAAGTTATAAGCACCCACAAGTTAGAAAGTTTTATTTACATGAGGGGCTGAGGCATGTGCCTTTTAACGAATACACTGAACTTTTCGTGGATTACATAAGAGTGTAGATCTTTGATCATCTAGTATAGTGCGTGTGCTTTGCACAAGAGCATTTTGTTTTATGTTTTTCAAATTTTTTTTGTTGGCTGTAAAATAGTGAAATGACTTGTATAACAATATAAATTCTAAACAATTACAAATTTGTTTAAATGAATAAATTGTAAGAGAAAACTATGTACAAAGAACTATATGATTTATTATTATTATCTGGATAATTATTATAATTTATTCATAATTTATTAAAACAATTATAATATATTAATAATTTCTTCTCTTTTAAATATAATAATATCATACATAACACTATTAATAGCTACATTTTAATTTAATATTTATTTTATTACACTATTAGTAAATAATTTACTAACTTGTATAATTATTAAATTATAGTGTTATTTATTAACTTAAAAATACTATTAAAATTATTATAATATTAATACTATTACAATTACAATAAATACAAATTATTTTTAGTACTACTATCATACTTTTAAAAGGCTAATAAGATAAAAGGTAATAGCTAGTCCTCTATAAGAGATGAAACCCAAAGGCATAAGGCAAAAGCCTAATGAATTTTTTATTATTTTTCTTAATTTTTCTCGAATTTTAAATATTATGTAAAGATAAATTAGGGATAAATTTCAAATTTTCTATTAAATAACATAATTAAATAATAAAATAGTGTGACCAAAGATTTTGTAAAAGTGAGGAAATGCATAACTAATTAGAGCTTATATATAATTATTGAATGATTAATTACAACTAATGACATATTTGAGAATAATCAAACTTAAAAGGGCAAAAAGGGAAATCAAAAATTTTGATAAGGCAATCCTCTTTTATATGTAGTATAGGATTCTGTTGGCGTGTTAAATCCTTCTTTTCTACCATTTAACTTTCAGGTACTTTAATCTGACTCCAGAGAAATTGAATTCGATGTTTCCATTTTTTTACTGACAAATTTTGAAAACCGTCCTATTTACAAAAATTTTTTGTCAAAACCGACCTATTCATGGGACTTGAAGTCCCGTGACGTTACGCAGCTTAATTAAATAGCTGCTAAACTTCACGGGACTTCAAGTCCCGTGTAGTTTCAAGATTTTTATTTGTCAAAACCGACCCAGTTTCAGCTAGACGGATGAAACTAGGTCGGTTTTGACAAATTTTTTTAGAACAGGTCGGTTTTGACAAAAAAAATTTGTAAATAGGACAGTTTTCAAAATTTGTCCTTTTTTTACTTCTAATTTTTTTGAAATGCAAAAGCATCTTTGTTTCTCATTAAACATTTCTTGGAAAAGTACTATATACAAACTTTTTCATCTTTTTATTATGGCTCTCGACGTATGCTTTGTTCTGCAATCTTTTGGGAAGAGGAATTTAATGGTCAATATCAATCGTTCTTAAACTTTCTTCTGAGATGTAGATATCAGTTATGTTGAAGACAAGTAGAGAAACAAATTCTCAAATACCAGTTACTTTTTGCTGATGCAGTATGCTCATGTTCTGTCATTTGAGGGAATAATCTGATCACATTTCAACTGTCAAAAAAAAAACGCCAAGGTAGTTAAGAACACACAGTAAACAACTGCAAATATTCTCGCATCAAGATTTCTAGTAAAAAGCGAGCAACCACGTGTAGAATGAGATTCCTTTGGGCAAAATGATTTTTGATTTCAAGTGACAGTTAGAATCTGGGTCCAGATTGGGTTTTGGATCAGATCAAGGTGATGTGATGCAGATGAGGAAGTATTTATGCTGCTCCGACTTCTTTATGCTGGATATGATCAGGTTGGACAATGATTTTACGTGTATGTATCTACATATTACATGTTTATGTAAACGCATATTTCTAAAGTTTTTTGCTTGTTTCTCAATTTAATCCGCTGTTTAGCGGAGCATAATGGGATATCATGCTCAATAATATAGGATTTGCGAGGAAGAAACATGTATGAGTGTCGTTTCAAAGAAAGACAATGATGATATGGAAGGCTTTTCAGCATACATACATATATATGCTAGGTGTTTTCTCTAACTTTTAGAGTTTATTGTTCTTTTTTTATTATCAAGAAGTAACAACAAAGGGATCGCCTGCTCAATCACAATAGACAAAGTTATGACAAACATAACCAGGACTAATGTAACTTATCACAGAGAATTTTGAATGTCCTATCCTATTTAGGAAAGGGGTATGCTCAGACGTTATCTATGAGAAGGGCTGTTTTTACTAGTTATGCTAATATAAATTTATTTATTTATTTTTGCATGTACACCTTACATCATGTGTATTTAATTGCAAAATTATTCTTCCAAATCTAAATTTTTGTAAAAAATTGTCTATTTTATTAATATTTTTACATTGCAGTTACAAATTAGCATGCGAAGGTTGACGGTCTCTCGATTTGATCGATACTCTTTTCTCCAAAATTGATGATTCAAACTTATTTTCGCAAGTATCAAGATTAGGAGAAAAGTTCTTGCAAATATGTATCATTTGAATAGTATACAATCCCAAAAAAAACCTTAGAATTAATAGTAAGCACACGTCTTATTCTTATTTTTCTCTATTTTCTCTCTCTGTGTCATTTTCCACAGAGGCCCTCCTCCATCTGAGATTTTCTTTGTTTTCAACTGAAGCGTATAAGCGGGTTATTTGGTGGGACGGCACACGAGCCGTTAGCTCCGCCGCTCGGCGCCGGCCACGTCACTTCTCTTTTATATTTCTGCCGCCCGTCCACCGTTCCACGACTTCCATTCATACACAACAATAGAAAATATTTTTTTTAAAACATATATATATAGGGAAAAATGCTTCCAGCCCCCAAAAGCCAAGTGAACGTGCTTCCCACCCCCAAGACTTTGTCAATGGGTGTTTTACCCCTAAAAATAATGATTTTGTTATCTGAGCCCCCAAAACACAAAACCTAAGACATTAAAACATGTGAAAACCATAATACCCTTCTCTCTCTCTTTCTTTTTTATTAAAATATGATGGGGGTTATTTTATTATTTCTCTCTCTCTCTCTCTCTCTTTATCATGATGTACTAAGAGGATCTTTAGATAGGTAACCCTAACAATTAAACCCGTAACCTTAACAATTAAACCCGTAACCTTAACAACAAATCCGTAACCTACACAACAAATCCACAATCTTAACAACAAACCCTTAACCTTAACAACCAACCCGTAACCTTAACAATAAACCCGTAACTTTAACAACCTCTCAAAACAAACAACCAAAATAATAAAAAATAAAAATAATAAAATAATCATCATCAATCATTTCAACTATCCTCTTGGTACATCATGATAAAGAGAGAGAGAAAACAAAAATAATAAAATAATCCCCATCATATTTTAATAAAAAAAGAAAGAGAGAGAGAGGATTCACAACCTTAACAACAAACCCTTAACCTTAACAACCAACCCGTAACCTTAACAATCAACCCGTAACTTTAACAACCTCCCAAAACAAACAACCAAAATAATAAAAAACGAAAATAATAAAATAATCCTCATCAATCATTTCAACTATCCTCTTGGTACATCATGATAAAGAGAGAGAGAAAACAAAAATAATAAAATAATCCTCATCATATTTTAATAAAAAAAGAAAAAGAGAGAGAGAGAGAGGATTCATAACCTTAACAACAAACCCTTAATCTTAACAATCAACCCGTAACTTTAACAACCTCCCAATACAAACAACCAAAATAATAAAAAAAACAAAAATAATAAAATAATCCTCAATCATTTCAACTATCTTCTTGGTACATCATGATAAAGAGAGAGAGAGGGAGAAAATAAAAATAATAAAATAATCCCCCATCATATTTTAATAAAAAAAAAGAAAGAGAGAGAGGATTCACAACCTTAACAACAAACCTTTAACCTTAACAACCAACCCGTAACCTTAACAATCAACCCGTAACTTTAACAACCTCTCAATACAAACAACCAAAATAATAAAAAACGAAAATAATAAAATAATCCTCATCAATCATTTCAACTATCATCTTGGTACATCATGATAAAGAGAGAGAAAACAAAAATAATAAAATAATCTCCTATCATATTTTAATAAAAAAAAGAAAGAGAGAGAAGAGTATTATGGTCTTCACATGTTTTAATGTCTTGGGTTTTGTGTTTTGGGATCATGGAAAAAAAAAACCTTAAAAAAAACCCTAAATACAGAGAAAACACGACGATGAAACTTTTCAACCCCCACCAAGTTAAAAAATTCTCCAGCGGGTGATCGGGTCGTTTCGGGGCTCCAGCATGTACGGAGGAGAATTCAACAACAAGATCGACTACGTGTTCAAGGTTGTCCTCATCGGCGACTCCGCCGTCGGCAAGTCTCAGCTCCTGGCGAGGTTCGCGAGGGACGAGTTCAGCGTCGATTCCAAGGCCACCATCGGGGTCGAGTTCCAGACGAGGACGCTGACCATCGATCGCAAGGCCGTCAAGGCTCAGATTTGGGACACCGCAGGCCAGGAAAGGTGCTCCCTTTTTCCTATTCATTTGACTTTTTTTTTTTGTGAGGTTTTGGGATGGATTTGGTGTTTTAGGGCACAATTCCTTTTTCGAGTTCTCGCTGCACTATTTAGTTAATTGGCACCATTCGGATCTTGATAAGTCAGAGCTGCGGGATAAGTGAATCCTTGGGATTCAGGAAGTCAAATTCAAGTGTTCTCATGAGATATAGGAGGATGCCCTTCATTCATAGGCTTGACATTGGCATTTATAAATATCAACACTTGTTTTAAGGGCTGTGATAGCCCTTGTTGGCGTCGCCTTTGGTTGTCACAAAAAAAAAATACCACCAATTAAAAGCAAGGCATTAAGTTTGTTTAGTATTCGTCGCAGTCGCAGCGCTGGCATAAATGCACAGAAGTTAAGGTGCCTCATCGAGAGTTCTTACTGGCGGGACCCCTATCTTCTCGATTGAAGAAGGGCCGATGCTTAAGGAAGGAGAGGCTACGGGAAGCTGAATGATAGCGTGATAGAGAGAGGGGAGCCATACAACAATAATTGAATGGAAAAGGATGGCCAGACTATAAATTTTTACACAGCTACACCGTGCTGAGGATGCACAAATGATATAACAATAATTGAATAAATTTCTACTCTACTAAACCACTCTAAGGATGCACAAATGATATAACAACAATTGAATGGAAAATGATAACTGGACAACAATTTCTACACTACTCCTTCACTATGTTGAGGTGGTGCTGACGTGGCAATGCTGATAATATGAACCATATTAACTTAGTTCGAAAAAAGACAAAAGTTTCAAGTTTCTTAAATTAAATCTTTTCATGTTAGCTCTTCTTATTCTTTCACCGAATCGTTCCATTTTCCATACCTTCTCCGCACTCAACAATATCCTCTATACGGAAAAATGTATTATTCAAGAACCTTTTAGTCTGTCATTTCTTTCTCCATTTGGACAAGGTTGTGGAAACATTGGAAGAACGATATTGTCAAGACAAATTGTGAGATGGGGGGAAACTCATTTCAATACAGAATAGTTTCCTCCCAAATTTGATGAGGCAAGGGAAAATATCAAGTTTTGTGGTACGTAACTTTTTCAATGTATGACATAACTCAAGCCGAAACTATATTTTGCAATAAAGAGAAGATAGTGAACACTGATTGTTAAAATGAAGCAGAGAATAGTTATGTTATTTGCTAACTTCGTTATTTGTCAAGCAATCGAAACCAAAGCTGCAGATAGAGTTTTTGATTCATTTTGAAATTCTGCTCATTTGAACGCGCTTATTTTGACGCAGAAGTGCGCAATAAGTTTCCTGGGTTTTTTTCTACATCGAACTCTAAAGAATCTGCAAGTGTCCAAGGGAGGGAATCAAACTTGTTTTAGATGGGTTTCTGGGAGTAAATTAGGAATGAAATTGTAAGAAGAACTATAAGATGAAAAGGTCTATAGAAAATTGAAACTTTTGCCAGCTTTCTATTTTCAACTAAGGGACAATTAATATGGTACATTTCAACTCAGGTACATTAGCACCACCTCATCGTAGTGTTGGAATAGTGTAGAAACTGTATTCTTGTTATCACTACTCTACTTGAACATCTAAAAGGTGGATAATAGCATCTGTGAGCAATTAATGGATGGTCGGTAGCTATGAAGCTTGACATAGTTGCCAGTTATGGGTAAGGCCTTGTGGGCAGCATAACCTGTAGAAAACAGCGTAGAGCAGAACTCTTTATAGGCAGAGGTTGCTCTCATGGGGACAAGGGCCATAAGCGGTGGGCAGGACTCTCAAGGAAAACACAAGGTCTTGGGCGTGACACGGGAGTGATTTTGAGAAGCTTTGCTCCTAGAAACACATGTTTTTCCACTGTGTTGCAGAAGCTGAGGTCAGATGCCAATCTGAACTTGAGAGAGGAGTCCTTTTAAGAAGAGAAGGTTTGCTCCTGGAAACACTTTCTCCACTTTGTTTTCTAGACAAAGGTTAGGGACCAATCCGAGCTATCTGTTACTGGAAAAACTATTCTGATGTCATTGCCTCAAAATTCTTCAAGTTTTAGTTCATAGATGAGTTGAAAGTCTTGCTGCATTTATGATTGTAAGTTTTAGTTCAAAGTGCATCACAATTGACATGATTTTGAAACTATAGGAACATACGCCTTTGAAGATCCTACCTCAAGCCTCAGTCTGCCACATCTGACTTGAACGACAAATCTACATTCTCTCGATTGTTTTTCAACGTAAGGAAAATTGCTCATCTAGCTTAACTGAAGGTCTGTGGTAGTGAGAAGGCTGTTCTATCCAGCAACACTGAGTTATTTGTCAACTCACTGTTTCTTGTATTCGCTAAAGCTGTATTACTTTTTGAGTCCCCCTGAGGAGAGTAGTCTATGGGGTATTACCCGCTAAGAAGTTTAAAGAAGTAGCTGTCAGAGCTGAAAAGAGATGTACCACTTCTTCTCGCAATGTTGTGGTTATTGCTCAGAAGGTTCATGGTTTCCATTGGTGCAACTGATATTTCAAGTGTCAAGGTATGCGGTGGACTGTACTGTCAGTTTGTCACCAGATACTTGTGCTAGCCATACTTTCCTTTTAGTACTGTAGAGATGTGCCAATATATGAAGCAAGATTACCACCTAGTGTATGGTCCGCGTTTGAGAAATCGATGATCTGTTTGGTCCAGCTAGGAGGGGGCGGTGAATATATTTGGTTCCCTTTGACAAGTCGAGGAGATCGTTTGTTTGGATTTGGGGGCACTGAGCTTGTAATGGGGGAGGGTTGCATCCTGATCTGGAGCACTGTTGTAAAAAGCGGCAAATAGAGCCTCTATAGCGCCGCTAATCGCGGTCGGGGTGCTTCACCGCGCCGCTTAAGGGGATCGCGGTGAGGTTTGGCGGAGAAAACAGCCATGTGCTCGAAACGCGCGAAATAGCGGGGTTTTTAGCGCTGAAAAGCACTAAAACCCGCTACAGCATTCTTAAATCCCTCCCCAAACCCATTAAACAAAAACCCATCTCTTCCCAAATCCTGACTGTGTATGTGCCCTAGCCGCCTGCTCTCCCTCTTGTGCCTCTCTCTTTCACATCCTCCGGCAACTCCTTCCAACGCCACCTCCGGTCAACACGCCTCTGGTCGACGCCATCTCTCTCTCTCTCTCACGGTCTCACCTTCTTCTCTCCGGTCAACACACCTCCGGTCACCTTCCTCTCTGTTGGGCTTCGTCTGCAACAGAGAGAACAAGGTAATAATTTGATTTTTAAAATGAAATGCTTGTTAGTTGTAAATTTCTTGTATTATCAGTAAAGGTAAATTTCTTGTATTTTTTGTATTGCCATCCAAAAGTTACATACTTCCATGTCTACGTAATTTTTCAGGTTAAGTCAATTGTAATGTTAATGATATCTATCCCATTCTAATCATTTCCTGTTATTTTAGATACTTTTTTTAAAATATCTGATAACCAGTAATATGTATGGTTGGAAATTTTTAGGTAAATTTCGTTATAATTATAGTACTTTGTTAGTATTATGTAATTATTACACATTTATTTCATGTTTAGGCTTCAAGTATGCATTTGTGGAATTTTTAGATTTTTATATGATTTTTCTTATTATTTAGAATATTTAAATATATTTATATTTGACCGCTATTTGACTGTGCGCTATTTACCGCTATTTTACCGTAATAGCCCCAAATAGGCTTAGCAATACCTCGCCGTGACGCGTCGCGATCCGCTATCAGCAACCTTGATATGGAGTAAAGAGCAAGTTAGCTCCATATGGACATTGACCAGAACACGATCCTATTTAGTGAAGTTGGTAACTCTTGGTTCATCCTTGTATGCTGTTATTAGTGAGCAATTTGGTGGAGACCGTGGTTAGAGAAGACCGTGGTTAGAGAAGTGGTGAATGTAAGGCATATGTCTTATAGTCAACAAGCTCATGTTCATGCACAAAGCATAGCTTTTCATTACTAAATTAAAGCCCTATGTCTAGTAAAATGGGTTTCTTCTGGAAGTGGGACAAGTTCCAAAGCTTGGTAAAAGTTATTGAAAATAATAAATACTAACCATTGGTATACAGCCTCCTCTTGTATTGGCTTGGTGGTATATATCGGAATGCCATAATGAATGTTTGCATACATAGTATAATGCATTAAAATGTAATCTCAACATATGTAATGAAATTTAAGCATACAAAATATGAATAATATATGTTTAGGATCACTAATCAACCTTCTAAAACAAACAAAAGTGCAAAGCAATGTTGCAACATTCGATCTGTTTTTTTTAGGACAAAATGTCATTTGATATAATGGAGAAATCTTGATATCTCGCCCAAAAATTCCAAACACGGTATATTATTTTGCAACAAGCTATATAAAAAGATATATTGGTCTACATATCGGCTAATATATCGGCCATATCGGGGATTTATCACTCAAAATAGCCAAAAAGCGGTAAAGGATATTTAAAGACCATATCGGTTGCGGCAAGCCCTGTAAAAGGATATATCGGGGGATATATCGGGCCATGTCGGGGATATTTAAAACAATGTCTCGCAGGAAGTAGGACGTGTTGGAAATAATGCAAAAGCTACCAATCAGCTACCACATTCAAGAGACTATACAGTGGTCCCTGTCGACTGAATAGTTGGTGCCTGACAGATGTTTGCCTCGGGTGCCTGACAGATGTTTGCCTCTGGATCAGACCGAAGTAGGATGGTTTGAGGATTAGTGCACCTCCTTATTCCCACCCTACAATTTCACATCTCAAAATCTGTAAGCGGGTAACTGATTGAATTTTAAAAATATAATTGGAAACTTACACCCGTAATGATACCAGAAGTGGATTTCTAAAAAATGCAAGACGACAATGACAACAAGAAGTGTCATACAGGCACACATACTCACACTAGAAACGATAGGCCGCACCTGATGGCAATGCTTGATTTTTAAGAAAGAAGGCGTTGTACAAACTTGATGGCAATGCTTGATTTTTAAGAAACAAGGAGTTGCACAAACTTAGCTCTGTAGGAAATGAAGCCAATCTCCGGTTGATTAGAACAAATCTTGATGGTTGTGGTTCTGGTGTGAGAAGCTTGTTGTGATAAGGCCGGATATATTAGCTGTCACATATCAACATTATGACATGAAAATGTGGCTGTTTTTTTTTTCCCTTCTAACTTTTGATTATTATTATTTTTGGTGTCAGATACCGAGCAGTGACGAGTGCATACTACAGGGGAGCTATAGGAGCAATGCTAGTCTACGACATAACCAAACGCCAATCATTTGATCATATACCCCGATGGCTAGAAGAGCTTCGTGGCCATGCAGATAAAAACATCACCATCATGCTTGTAGGTAACAAATCAGACCTTGAGACCCTGCGTGCAGTCCCTACTGAAGATGCAAAAGAATTCTCCGAGAGAGAAAACCTCTTCTTTATGGAGACGTCCGCTCTCGAATCAACAAATGTTGAGACTGCATTCTTGACTGTTCTCACC
>NC_033794.1:126806495-126814427 GCF_001876935.1 Asparagus officinalis
ATGAGCCCGATTCTGGAGGAAACTTGAGCCTCCTCAAAGGAACAAAGATCGTTGTACCGGGCCAAGAGCCACCAGAGGTTGGCAAGTCTACATGTTGTATGTCTCGATAAGCAGTGAATACTCCCAGTTCTTGTAATTTATTGCAAAAACTTGTAAAAGAGTATGGAAATTAGTTATATGTGAGATTTAGAAGATATACGGTGTACTATATGCCTTGTGTAGAGTATGGAAATATGTACTATGTGAGTATTAGAAGAATTACACTGCTACAGTTGCAAAGACTTCAGGTTGCATTACAATTTATATGAAGCTTCATCATCTCAAAATTGTTCTAGCTCGTATTAAAATTGTTCTAGCTCGTATTAGATTTGAGATAGTTTTGTTACCATTTGATAAAGAAATTCTCCAAGATGTTGCGTAGTTGGTCGAATTAGAACATCTATTTAGTTATCATATTTGTAGTTTTTCTCCAGAAATTAGTACAAAAATCTCCTATTATTTCCTATTTCCTGTTTTCCCAATCATTTGTTATACATAATTAGGGAAGAAGAAGCATGAAAAAGAAGGCACAACGAAATGTAATATAAAAATGTCGAGGATAAAAAATAAGGGGTAGTTGAATGTTAGTCTCCTAAATCATCCTTCGTTGCCAAATAGTCCACCAAATCTTCATTTCTTTTGCAAATTCCTAACTTTGTTAGGAATTCTATTAATTTCTATCCAAACACCCTTGAGTTTTCAGCGCAGGGTTCTCTCTAACTCTAGTTAGGAATGTAACAGTTGGGAAAAGCTCTGGATTGGATTTGGGAAAGCTCCTGATAGTTGGAGAAGAAGAAGATGGTGAATTTGGGTTTCAGTCGGAGCGGGTTGCGGGTATAAACCCATTGTGAAACATGTTTGCAAGATTTTAAATGATAGAGTTAATCATGGTGAGGGTGGAAAAATCATTTTATTAAGTTAAAGTTATTTTAACAGAAGTTCACTCTCATAAATAATGTCACCTAACAAGATGGACGAATGTGCAAAAAAATCGAGGACTTGAGGCACTAATAAGCAAATATTGAGTTTTGAGGGATTACTTAGCAATTAAGTATAACTAGTATTTAAACCCGTGCAAAGCACGGTTTCTAAAAGATTTTCTGAAAATAGTAAACATGTTACCAAAATAAAGTATTCTGCTTTAGATATGAAGTATATGTGTGCTATTTGTTTTTTTTATTATTCCTTCAGATATGCGATCAAGTTTGATTCATTAGTTCATTTAGTATTGTTTAAATAATTTCAGTGTTTGGCTTATAAATGAATATAATTTAACCAAAGGTATGTTTGATATTTTATAAACTAACATTGTTAAACATAGTAAATGATCTTGGTATCATGTTAAACATAATAGATGATATATTTGAACATTGTTAAAAATGATAAATGAGCATAACAAATAAAACTCAGTATACACTGAATTTTTGTGTGATAAGAGCAACACAACTTACATAACTTTCGGTTCAAATAAATTAAAAAGAACAAAATTAAAAACTAATCTATGTTAATTTATTTTAATCCATTGACATTCTTAAGCATAATACAAAAAATAACAAACAACTTATTTATCCTTTCTTCAATATCCATTGCACAAATGAAATATTCTTTATGTAAAAGTAGATCAAATAGAAGAAAATGAAACCAAAAGGACTGGGTCTAGCTCAGGATGTTCTTAATTATTCAAAAGATAATATACTTGTACAATCTAATTTCCAATTCTACGAAAACATACTTACCAATTGTCTGACACCATATGGCTCAACTGCATATATTTGTATACATAATGGTAGATCCATGATAGCGTTTAAAGTCTCATAATTACATAGACCACAAAGACTCGCAAATTACTTGCCATAAGAATATACTAAGACAACAGACAAAATCAATCACGACATCTCAAATTAAACAGCTACCTCATGTTATTCCAAAATTCAATGAAGCATATTAAGAATATAATTAACAAATAGCACGTTTGGATGGAACTTGTACAGGTCACACTCTATGATCATTGTCTTAAATTCTTAAGCTTAATTTGCAATTTTTCACTTTTATGATGTCTTATTTGCTAGGAGAGAGTCAAACTTCCTTATCTATTATGCAATGACAAATGTTTAGTCTTTGTGGTCATGTAAGTGAAGCTTAAACAAATGTTTACACACATGTCTTAGTTGTAACTGGGATTTTATTAGATTTGACAGTTTTGGACATGGTATTTGCAATCACAGAAGGGAGAAATTTGACATTAAAGTAATTAATTTCAAGTCAGAACACATCATTGAAATCTGCTAAAACCTCACATTCATTAAGGAGGTAAAATGAAAATTTGACTCTCTAAAACATTTAAATTTCATAAATATCATAACTATATCATTTGCTTGCCCTCAGTTTTGATTGCTTTGGTTCTATTGTTTCTTTCTGGTGAGTAAAGCACAGAGAAATTTCCTTAGCAAGCAACATGAATCTCTTATGAATTTATAGCATGCTGTGTATTTCTACTTTTGTTCTTAACATTTCTTGCATTTTTGCAAGCCAGTAGGAAGCATTGCAAGCAGATCTTTGCCACCTAGTAATAACCTGCAATGTACTAATCCATACAATTAAATGGCAAACCACTACAGTCCATGTAATGTATGACATCTAAAGCATTCACAGTAAAAAAATTAATATCGCAAATACACTGCATGCTATAAATTCATAAGAGATTCGTATTGCTTGGTAGGGACAATTATCTACTCCTTACTCACCACAAAATAGAGAATAAAACCAAAGCAATCAAAACTAAGGGCAAACAAATGTCATACTTATGAAATTTGATGCGGTCAACTACCTATGGAAAAAAACTTGCGTATTAATTTAAGGATCATAAGATGAAATATGATTATGTAATCAAAAAAAAAAAATTGAAATAGATTGCAACATTGAGTAGAAATTAAATTATGAAATCTAATCAGAAATTAAAATAGGAAATTTGATTATTACTAATTTAAGGATAAAGATTAAAAGATATAATTTGAGGAAATTTAATTGAAATTTATGGATTAGAATATGAAATTTGATAAGAGACTTAAAGAAGTAAATATGAGGAATTAAAATTTGAAAATTAAGAAGATGAGGTATTAACATGACGGAATTGATGTAGGTATACCTGGATTTAGATGCTTTGATCCCATGAATCATTGAGATAACTGAAAATTGTTGTAAGGAATGTGGAATTTGATTGTAGAGATCTCTCAAAAATATAGCGCTGGCGATCATGAAGGTTCTGGTGACCAAAATATATGGGTAGTTTGAGATCCGTGAGAGTGCTGACCCACCGCGGTCGGTGGTTCTGTCCCCTTTCCTCCTTTCTATTTATCTCTGGCTTTTATCACTCATCTCCTTCTTCCCCCATTTTCCCAATAAATTATTTCTAAAAAAACTGTAATTTTTCTAATAATATATAATTAGGGTTTGACCTTCGTATTGTTCGATCTCGGAAGCGAGTCAATCGATGGAACCCGATTCTTGGACTCGATTGTCTGCTGCATCGAAGCGCCATCAATCTGCTCTTCAATCGCGATACGGTGAGTCCTCGATGAAACCATAGTTCGTGAGGTTGATTGGGGATTTGAGTGGTTGTTTGATGGGGCTTTTGGTGTTCAGATCTGTGCCTAGGGTTTGAAGAAGTCGATGGAGGCGACGAGGAGCCTCGAGCGGAGTTCTTCGCTTGCCCGTTTTGTTCCGAGGATTTCGATATCATTGGGCTTTGTTGTCATATTGATGATGAACATCCAGTTGAGGCGAAGAATGGGGTAAAAATTTGTTATTTGTGTTGGAAGGCCCTTCGTTCATCTTGTGAGAGAGAGAGAGAGAACGTGGGGACGTGGGGGGAGAGAGAACGTGGGGGGGATGAGGTGCGGGTGGTTTTTCAAAAAAAAAAATAGTATGAGGGTATGATATGGCCACTTTTGATTGGTCCACCTATGATTTACTATTCATTAGATCTTTTTGATTGTTCTCCTTTAGTAATAAAGAATTAGATTTAAGGACAAATTTTCAAAACCAACCCATTTGAGATTTTATTCTCAAAAAACGACCCGTTTGACATTTATTTAGAGAAACCGACCTGGTTTCAGCACTGTAGCTGAAACCAGGTCGGTTTTTCTAAAAAAGTTTACGAAACTTCACGGGAGTTCAACTCCCGTGAAGTTTTTTCTCATAACAAAACTTCACGGGAGTTGAACTCGCGTGAAGTTTCGTAAACTTTTTTAGAAAAACCGACCTGGTTTCAGCTACAGTGCTGAAACCAGGTCGGTTTCTCTAAATAAATCTGAAACGGGTCGTTTTTTGCAATTAGTTTATCAAATGGGTTGGTTTTGAAAATTTGTCCTCCTTTATAATTAGCCCAGCCCTCAAGTACTGTTTTTGAAAAAGAAGCTCATAAGTTTTACTCCACTCTTCTAAGAAGTCCTCAAGTTTCTTTTTTTTACTACTAGGCCCAGTGCCTTTACCATCTATTCTGAGAAGCCCATGATTTTTACCCCTCCCAATTCTTTTTGTTAGCCTGGAGGTTTCGTTAGCAGAAAAAGAAAGTTGGGTGCTTCTTAGAACAAAGTGGTAAAGCTTAAGGGATCAGTTGTTAAAAAAAAAGTTGAGGGCTTCTTAGAATGAATAGGTTAAAGCTAAGAGCTTTTTAGAAAAAATGGGTAAGACTTAAGGTAATCTTTAGCCTATCTTCTCAATTTCTAATTGTGGCCATTTTTCCTTTTTTTGGAGGGAACTTCCTCACAATCATTGGGTGTCACTAAGGCCCCGTTTGGTTGCAAAACAGAAAGGCTGAAAGCCTGACAAAAGCCTGAAGCTTTTGTCAGGCTTTCAGCCTTGTTATTATGCAACCAAACGGGGCCTAAGGGGCACCCCCAACACACGACCTCATGTATTTCACGAAATTAAATTCACGTGGGTGCTCTCTAGAAAAGTCAAAGCAGACATTAAAATAATGCTCATAGTTAGCTTGCTAACTCGGCTAGACACTCTTGGGTTTTATTGTGGTGATTTTGAAAGCGCTAAATTATTAGATTGGTATTTTATTAGCACCATATTCTCAGATATAGTTTTTTTTCTTTCACTTGCAGTATTACGGAAACTAATATCAACATTTGACGTGAATTTGATATTTATGTCGTATAGGAAAAATAACCAAATTACTTTATTTAGTAGTAGAAAAACATGACCAAAATTGAAAATGATAATTTTGTTATGAGCACATATCAGAATGAATTGTAACTTTTTTGCTTCTCATTTCCAATCACATCCTAATTCATTATGGAATTTATTTTAGTTTCAAATTTGTTGGTGAATCGCGATGCGTTATTTACATTTTCCGATTGACTGGAGTACAAGACTGTTGCAGACGCAGTGCTTTAAAAAAAAGTTTTTGATTTGGCCATCGTATGAAGAATGCTGCAAATTGCAACAGCCAGCCCCCCCACCCCCCCACCACATACTTCTAAAAGTCTTGGCATTAAGCAATCATACGGTATCGTACTAACAATCAAGTTTCTTTCATACTTCTACTCTTTCTCACGATTTATGCTTTTGTTTGAAAGGAACTTGAATCCACTCCAAATACCAAACAAGGCCTCAAAAGCTTAGGTCCACTTTCCAGCCCTTGGACCTGCAATTCGTAGGGGGAAGAGAAACTAGATTGCTAGATTGCTAGAACCCATCATTATGACATACTATTGGCCGCTTTTACGAACAAAAAACGCATATTCTGCAATATATCACCGCTATTGGGCGATAGCGTAGCGGGAAGGAACCGCTAACGCTATTAGCGCCGCTATTACGGGACTATTTACCGCTATTTATAACAGTATTGAAGTGTATCCTAATCAATAACCATATGAAATACGAAGTGGCTGAAGAGAACTCATGCCCATAATTCCTTAAAGGTCCTTCTACTTTCATTCAATCAAACTTACAAGGCGTGCAAAAATATCTAGTTGACACCTGTAAGTTTTTTACATAAGACCATGTGCCTTAAGATATAATTGAAAAATAAATCACTCGCTAAGTCGTTCACTTCAGTCAAAATTCTTATCCAAAAAGAAATCTTTTGATTGTTCCTTTAGGTTTAATTCTATTTTTCCACCAAGCATTTTGAAATTTGACTTAGATGTTCCGTTATAATTTATTACATCAAACTGCGTATACACACTATTGCACAATTTTAGTTGATCATGATATAATTGTCCCTTAACGACTTCCAAATGAATACGTGTTTGTTAACGAGTTCTTCCTCATCGATATTAAATATAAAACAAAAACAAGAACGTACAGGTTCCAATCTTTAACATCAAAGCGCCTACAACTGAGACTGTGTCTTAGTTGACACTTCACAGGAAATCTACCCTTTTTACCAGAAGACAAACCCTGGAATATTGGTCAACATCCAAAAAGATTGAATCTTTAACATCCAAACACTGAGTTAACTTCTCCACAGAACAAGAAAACAACCTTCGTCCTCATTTCATTCCTTGGTCCTCATACAGCGCCACATCTGAACTACTTATGATGTCGAATCCCTGTAGATCTTCATCGAGGGTCTAACCAACTAGAAAGTAAAAAACTCAAAAGCCATAGAATTAACTAAAACTAATTTCGTCACCTCGGAGTCCTGAGACTTGGCGATATCGACAAGGATCTTGGCAGCAGGGTGTTCACGGGGAAAACTGTTGTCTTTTTCATTGAAATAATCGTCATCTTGGGTTACAAAAGATCCGGTCTTTTTTAGATCCGGTTACAATTAAATCAAAGAAAAATAAGAAAAATTACAACTTTCCTTTTGTGAACAAATCACGAGCTCCTGTTTTGCGGTTGCTCGCTTGTGTGGGTTCTTTGCCAACGCCGGGGTTAATCCGTGGACCACCGCGCGATCTAGATCCGGTCGGATCTACACGATTATACGGGTATTATTCCACGAAGGGAATAATAGCCGGGAGGGATTAGTCCACTAAGGGAATAATCGCTCGGATCTCGAGATCTAAGACCAAGCTTAGATCTGGAGTGTGATCTCGTGTAGATCTCAGATCTGTTCTTTCTTCCTCTCGAAATCCTGCCTTTTCTGACGTAGGTGCTCGCCGAGGATCAGATCTGTACGTGCAAGTCTTCAGGTCTTCAAAGCTCTGAGTTCACTCTTCAATCCGGCAGAGTTTCGGCTCTTGAAAGTTCGACCTCTGAAAATGAACACCTCTAGGCCTATTTATAGGCTCTCAAGACTGTGCCCGCGCACAGAGAAATGTCAGCCACCCATAGGTGGCCGGCACTGTGCCGAGCCACCCATGGGTGGCTCGGCCACCGAGCCACCCATGGGTGGCTCGGTTTTGGCCGAGCCACCCATAGGTGGCTCGGCTTTGGCCGAGCCACCTATGGGTGGCTCGGCTTAAGCCGAGCCCCCTTAGGTGTGGGTTTTCCGAGTTTTTGAGTTGTGTCCGTTTTCCGGTTTTGTCCGTGATTCGGTTGATCGAGACTCTGATTTGTTGATCTGATTTGGCAGTAAGTCTGATTCCTGATTTGGCAGTAAATCCACTTCTGAGTTCGAGTCCGAAACTGATCTTGATTCGATCGTGATTCGTCCGAGTCTATTCTCGGTTGGATGACTCGTTGATTCCTTAACACTTGGCTTGATTCCAAACGCGTATGGATGCATTCCGTCGCTTCCGTGCGATTCGTCGATCTCGTCGCCTCGTTGGTTCGTCGGTTTGTGCCGAGCTATGCTAGGGGACCTATAAGCAATTTTATATGCCTACAGACGCCTCTGGCGGGCTCTCTTTGAGAGAGTCACAACGCCCTGAACAGTAGAGGCGTTGGCGGGAGTTGGGTTGACCTGATTGGAGGTCGGTGGAACTTCAT
>NC_033794.1:126816017-126827707 GCF_001876935.1 Asparagus officinalis
CACCTCAAGGTGGCTCGGCCAAAGCCGAGCCACCTCAAGGTGGCTCGGCCCAGAGCCGAGCCACCCTGAGGTGGCCGGCCCAGATCTGTGCCTAGGCACAGATCTGGGTGCCTATAAATAGGCCAAGTGGTATTCATTTTCAGAGGTCGAACTTTCAAGAGCCGAAACTCTGCCGGATTGAAGAGTGAACTCAGAGCTTTGAAGACCTGAAGACTTGCACGTACAGATCTGATCCTCGGCGAGCACCTACGTCAGAAAAGGCAGGATTTCGAGAGGAAGAAAGAACAGATCTGAGATCTACACGAGATCACACTCCAGATCTAAGCTTGGTCTTAGATCTCGAGATCCGAGCGATTATTCCCTTAGTGGACTAATCCCTCCCGGCTATTATTCCCTTCGTGGAATAATACCCGTATAATCGTGTAGATCCGACCGGATCTAGATCGCGCGGTGGTCCACGGATTAACCCCGGCGTTGGCAAAGAACCCACACAAGCGAGCAACCGCAAAACAGGAGCTCGTGATTTGTTCACAAAAGGAAAGTTGTAATTTTTCTTATTTTTCTTTGATTTAATTGTAACCGGATCTAAAAAAGACCGGATCTTTTGTAACCCAAGATGACGATTATTTCAATGAAAAAGACAACAGTTTTCCCCGTGAACACCCTGCTGCCAAGATCCTTGTCGATATCGCCAAGTCTCAGGACTCCGAGGTGACGAAATTAGTTTTAGTTAATTCTATGGCTTTTGAGTTTTTTACTTTCTAGTTGGTTAGACCCTCGATGAAGATCTACAGGGATTCGACATCATAAGTAGTTCAGATGTGGCGCTGTATGAGGACCAAGGAATGAAATGAGGACGAAGGTTGTTTTCTTGTTCTGTGGAGAAGTTAACTCAGTGTTTGGATGTTAAAGATTCAATCTTTTTGGATGTTGACCAATATTCCAGGGTTTGTCTTCTGGTAAAAAGGGTAGATTTCCTGTGAAGTGTCAACTAAGGCACAGTCTCAGTTGTAGGCGGTTTGATGTTAAAGATTGGAACCTGTACGTTCTTGTTTTTGTTTTATTTTTAATATCGATGAGGAAAAAGGAGTGGAATAAGAACTCGTTAACAAACACGTATTCATTTGGAAGTCGTTAAGGGACAATTATATCATGATCAACTAAAATTGTGCAATAGTGTGTATACGCAGTTTGATGTAATAAATTATAACGGAATATCTAAGTCAAATTTCAAAATGCTTGGTGGAAAAATAGAATTAAACCTAAAGGAACAATCAAAAGATTTCTTTTTGGATAAGAATTTTGACTGAAGTGAACGACTTAGCGAGTGATTTATTTTTCAATTATATCTTAAGGCACATGGTCTTATGTTAAAAACTTACAGGTGTCAACTAGATATTTTTGCACGCCTTGTAAGTTTGATTGAATGAAAGTAGAAGGACCTTTAAGGAATTATGGGCATGAGTTCTCTTCAGCCACTTCGTATTTCATATGGTTATTGATTAGGATACACTTCAATACTGTTATAAATAGCGGTAAATAGTCCCGTAATAGCGGCGCTAATAGCGTTAGCGGTTCCTTCCCGCTACGCTATCGCCCAATAGCGGTGATATATTGCAGAATATGCGTTTTTTGTTCGTAAAAGCGGCCAATAGTATGTCATAATGATGGGTTCTAGCAATCTAGCAATCTAGTTTCTCTTCCCCCTACGAATTGCAGGTCCAAGGGCTGGAAAGTGGACCTAAGCTTTTGAGGCCTTGTTTGGTATTTGGAGTGGATTCAAGTTCCTTTCAAACAAAAGCATAAATCGTGAGAAAGAGTAGAAGTATGAAAGAAACTTGATTGTTAGTACGATACCGTATGATTGCTTAATGCCAAGACTTTTAGAAGTATGTGGTGGGGGGGTGGGGGGGCTGGCTGTTGCAATTTGCAGCATTCTTCATACGATGGCCAAATCAAAAACTTTTTTTTAAAGCACTGCGTCTGCAACAGTCTTGTACTCCAGTCAATCGGAAAATGTAAATAACGCATCGCGATTCACCAACAAATTTGAAACTAAAATAAATTCCATAATGAATTAGGATGTGATTGGAAATGAGAAGCAAAAAAGTTACAATTCATTCTGATATGTGCTCATAACAAAATGATCATTTTCAATTTTGGTCATGTTTTTCTACTACTAAATAAAGTAATTTGGTTATTTTTCCTATATGACATAAATATCAAATTCACGTCAAATGGTGATATTAGTTTTCGTAATACTGCAAGTGAAAGAAAAAAAAAACTATATCTGAGAATATGGTGCTAATAAAATACCAATCTAATAATTTAGCGCTTTCAAAATCACCACAATAAAACCCAAGAGTGTCTAGCCGAGTTAGCAAGCTAACTATGAGCATTATTTTAATGTCTGCTTTGACTTTTCTAGAGAGCACCCACGTGAATTTAATTTCGTGAAATACATGAGGTCGTGTGTTGGGGGTGCCCCTTAGGCCCCGTTTGGTTGCATAATAACAAGGCTGAAAGCCTGACAAAAGCTTCAGGCTTTTGTCAGGCTTTCAGCCTTTCTGTTTTGCAACCAAACGGGGCCTTAGTGACACCCAATGATTGTGAGGAAGTTCCCTCCAAAAAAAGGAAAAATGGCCACAATTAGAAATTGAGAAGATAGGCTAAAGATTACCTTAAGTCTTACCCATTTTTTCTAAAAAGCTCTTAGCTTTAACCTATTCATTCTAAGAAGCCCTCAACTTTTTTTTTAACAACTGATCCCTTAAGCTTTACCACTTTGTTCTAAGAAGCACCCAACTTTCTTTTTCTGCTAACGAAACCTCCAGGCTAACAAAAAGAATTGGGAGGGGTAAAAATCATGGGCTTCTCAGAATAGATGGTAAAGGCACTGGGCCTAGTAGTAAAAAAAAGAAACTTGAGGACTTCTTAGAAGAGTGGAGTAAAACTTATGAGCTTCTTTTTCAAAAACAGTACTTGAGGGCTGGGCTAATTATAAAGGAGGACAAATTTTCAAAACCAACCCATTTGATAAACTATTCCCAAAAAAAGACCAATTTCAGTTTTATTTGCAAAAACCGACCCGGTTTCAGCCTCAACGCTGAAACCAGGTCGGTTTTTCTAAAAAAGTTTACGAAACTTCACGGGAGTTCAACTCCCGTGAAGTTTTTTCTCATAACAAAACTTCACGGGAGTTGAACTCGCGTGAAGTTTCGTAAACTTTTTTAGAAAAACCGACCTGGTTTCAGCTACAGTGCTGAAACCAGGTCGGTTTCTCTAAATAAATGTCAAACGGGTCGTTTTTTGCAATTAGTTTCTCAAATAGGTTGGTTTTGAAAATTTGTCCTTAGATTTAAACGAATTACCCCCACTACAGTGATTAATTATTTCAACGGTCGTATACTTCTCATCATCCCATAATTCCCATTTATGCACTTCCCACAGAGCTGGGCATAACCGTCAATTCAATTTGTCCGCCCAAACACAAAATTTGAATATTCGAAAAAAGCGGTGACCAGACCCCGAACTGCCATGATCCCAACGTTCTTTTTCCGGATCCCGTCACCGCCCCCAACCCCCTCTTATTTAAACTCTGAAACCCTCTCATTTCTTGATCGATGTAGACGCAGGCATCTCTCAATTTCTGAGTCGAAGAAATCATCCACAGCAATTAATCAAGGTAATAGATCGTCATTTTCTACTTATTTTTTTAGTCTAAAAGTCGCTCCTTTTCTTGATTACTGTAATCAGTGTTTTTGGGGGGGAATTCTTAGGGTTTTTCCCTCTCTTTTTTAGCTGCAGGTTTTTCCCTTATTATTTTGTAGAGTAATTTCTTGGTTTTCGTGAATTTTATGCTAACAGATCGCCATTTCTTCTTCTTCTTTGAATGAAAATACCTCTTTATTTTTATGTAGATTAGTTTTTATCATTTGTAGAGTAATTTCTAGCATTTCCTTGAATTTATGCTGGACCGTCAATTTCTTTTTCTTTTTAATGAAAAATTCCTCTTTATCTTGAATTTTCGCTGATTTTGTTTTTCGTTTTTTCAATCTTTGATATGTTTCTGGGTTTAACCCGTTTGCCCGGGTGATCACTGTAATCAGAGTTCTTAGGGAGATTCCTCTCGTAGATGGAGGTTATTTTGTTCTTTGTCAGATTTTATCTTTTTAAATTAATTTCTAGCGTTTGTGCTGATAGATGCATCATTTCTTCTTCTTTTTGTAATAAACATATATTTTTCTTGTAATTTCACTGATTTCTTGTCTTTCCAGTGAAAGATGCCAGAAGCGACAGGGATTTTGGTGCGGAGAAGTGAAGTGGGCGGGAGATTGTGGGTCAGGAGGGTGGACCCACCAGCAGCGGCGGTGACAACACGGAGGATGTCGAGAGCGACGGAGGATAATAAGGAGAACATACCACCAGCAGGTTACCTGGAATCGTCACCATTGTGGAGGAGGAGGAGGGTTAGGGTGAGGAAGAGCCCATTGCCGGAGTGGTACCCTAGGACGCCGTTGAGGGACATCACTGCCATCGTCAATGTAAGAAATTTCTAAATTTTTTTCTGGATCGTAATCACTTTTAATGTAAATTGCAAGAAAAACTTCTTCATCTGAAGTTTTCAAGAAGCCCGTATTAGATAGAAGTAAAAAAGGATAATAAGTGACTTTATAATTCATTTCATGCCCTCAAATTTATCCTTTATTAAAATAATAACAACACAAGCTAACAATTTTGATGAAATTTATAGATTATGGTTTATTGTTTAACTTAGTACATGAGTAGGTTTCTTGATTTTGGTAATCGATGAATGGGGTTTATTACAATATACCCTTACTTTTAGGTATTTTAAGTATGTTGATTGAACTATAGAAATAGTGTTTTTGATATAGCAGATTTACTTTTTAGCAATTTTTCAGTGTTTCTTTGGGTCATTACTATGTTTCTAGGTGTGACCGTTTCCTGGATTTAAGGGCGATCACTGTAATTAGAGTTTCGGGCGGAAGTTATTAGGTTTTTTCTCTTCTTTAAAACCTATGTTATTCTCCTTTTCATTTTCAGATGTTTTCTAGAGAATTTCTACAATTTTATTGAATTAGAGGAGGGTTTTTGTTAGAGTTTTTCTCTTTGAACCTTAAATTTAAATCCTGTTTGTGGTGCAAGAACTCTGAAGGATGTTTAACTTCTAGCTTATCTAGTGATTTATTGCTAATCTGGTTTCTACTTTCTATCTGATTTAATCTGTTGAATCTTCAGATGTATCATATTTACATTTTTGTTTCTTGGTAAATTTGCTTAATTTCTCCAGTATGTCACTAAGAATTAATAATCACCTACTAATGGTACATCTGAATAATAAGGCAATTTTCTCCAATGGTTTTATTAAAGATTATTGACTACTTGCTGCAAGCTTTGTTGAATAATAGCTGAAGGTCTTGTTGCCAACTGGTTTAGTTTAGGATTTTCTCTTTTATAATGGTTTTATAGTGTCTTTGGTTACCTCAAAGTTTACTTTTTTCAATTCTGTTTGCATAAATTTGTTTTCCATTTATTATTTGGGATTAGAGTCTGCTGATACCAGAAAATTTCTCTATACATTCTTAATAACTATCTTTTTAGCAGTTTGGCGTGGGTTTAGCTGATGAGACATATTACTTATTCTTAATTTGCCCTTATATCTTCTCAAATAATGCTATTAATGCCTAGCTAGATATGATTTGCATGTTTGCCTTAACATTTTCGCTTTCCATGTTAACTGATATGTGAAATATCATTTGGAGTCAATTTATGAGAGCATATTGTGGGCACTTGCAGGAGATCAGATGTTTTAATCTTCTGAAGAACACTAATACCTTTTTTTATATCAAAAATAACATTTCATAACTTTGGAAGATTAGGTTATCTTTAATGATGAATAAATTGGTCTGACCATTTGAGTATCTAGTTACTAGATTTATCATAACTATGAATAAGTTCGTTCCTTGCATATGGCATTGCTTTTAATTGCATTTCTACTAATGAAACATTTTATTTCATTGTTCAGTGGAGTGCTTTTAAAGGTTAATTGTAATTCTGATAATTTCATCTTTTGCAGGCTTTAGAGAAGAGAAGGCAACAAGTGCAGGTGGCCAGGGCTGCAGAGGGTAACAGAAACGGAGAAGCCTCTCAAGAGAGTCCACAAGAACTCAGTGTCGCAGATCAAACTCTTCCTATAGATTCCACTCCACTTCATGTTACCACATGCATTCCTCCATCTTCTCCAGTTGAGCACCCATTGAAGACCCCTTCCACTTCCAGCTCCATTTCTGAGATTGATACATCTCCCAGCAACGAGAAGCGAACTGAAGCTGAAGAAAAGTTGTGCAAGTCTATTGATCAGATTGAGAAGATTGTGAAGAAGAATGAGTTGAAGCGGTCTGTGAGGAGGGAGGTCACTGCTAAGAGGGAGGTCATGCAGAGGAAGACTCTTATGTCGATGCGATGAGATGAGTGAAACATTTCGTTTCATGGAGTTTACAGAAACCCTTCTTCTTGCACTGATTATGATGATAAGATGAGTGTGTACTTTAGTGATTGCTGCTTTGAAACACGCCAATTCCAACTATCGGTTTGATTTGGCTCAAGGATCACTCTACCATGCTGTCTCTGTTGAATCCTCACCTGACCTCTGTAGTGTTTCTGAAACCTGTGTATGAAACATTTTAGCTGTATTCTGAAACCTGTATATATTGCCTATACAGCTTGTTACTTGAGAGTTGAGAAGGACCTATAATTTTAGCTGTATTCTGTACAGTACACAGTTCCAAGTGCAGCTGTTTCTTGGAAAGTTCTAGTTACTCACTGAATGTCTAGTTAGCTTAAACTTCTTTTTGTGGTTTACTTATTTGTTTTTTAAGTTTTAGCCAATGCTATTTATTTGGCTCTGGGTTTTTCATGTCGATTTCATTCGCATATTCTGTGAGCGTTATTGATATCCGTCCCTCCGTTTTTTCAAAGTTTATATCTCGCTTTGAATTAGTGAGGCAAACTAATAAGTGCTTAATTAGGACGATTGGTACGGGTATTATGATCTTGAACTTGTTCATTCTTTTGGTTATTACCATTCATATCCCAGGTGTGAATCAATTTTCTGCATGAATGAAATGTTTCTAAACTTATTACTTGAAAGCAAAAGTCCTACCCAATATGGATCCATAACCCTACCCAATATGGATCCATAACCATCTGTAGACATGGTTACTGCCATTACTTTGCCAATACCGGACAAAATTGGGCTGGCTGTAGTGTTACCTCTCTGCAACTCAGGGAAAGGGAGAAAAACATAATTTCATCCCCAACTCATGAGAAGCGAAAGATCTGGTGCATTAGAGGAGAAATATCAGATTTGGATGATCCGCATCCGATCAGATTATCTAATCTTAGCCAAAAGTGGATGCTAAATTTCGTAATGGGTTATCTTTTGTTGAGATTTTCAATTCAAGATGGCTTGATCTCTAAGTGAACATTACAAGATTTGTAGGCCTGGAAGCAATACCAGATGCATTAGCTATTGATTAGGCATTGAAGGACAATATTTCATACTCTTGCAGCACAATGCCATATAAGCCAGTCTATCGCTGATGACGAGTCACCACAGTGATCCTCTTTGGTGTCCTGATTATGAATGCGAAGGAAGTGTTAAATTTTTGGTTTCGCTAAAGTACAATGCCTGATCAAAAGGGACAACTTTTGAATAGTGAATTTGTGCCTGACAACCAATATCACATGGTTAGGTTCTTTGAAGTTAAAAGATAAAATACAAAAATTATATTTCTACCATCAGAAAAGCTGAAATTGTTTGCTGAGAGACCCATGAGTTTATATTTCCAATGTCAAAACTTGTCTTTCAGAATATTTCTATTCATACATTATAGCACAACATAGATCTGGACATGCTTCAATACAAGCTATAGTATTATGTTCACAAATGCTCCACACAGGCAAACTAAATGACTAGTACACAGACAATACTTCTCGTAAATATTGACCCTGTAGATCCACCAAACCAGTTCCCAATTTTTTCTACTCCAATCGCCAAGTGAGCGTATAGAAAGCTGAAGGATACCTTGGTGATCTTAGGCACAAACACAAAATTTTCCTAGGATTACTTGCACTTGAGACGCAAATTGAAGTAGAATCATCATGATTTTATTATGGCATGGAAAGAATTTGCAAAGCTGACTTCCTGAATAATATTTGCTTCATGCTTGTTCTGGAACTCTTTCTCCAGCTAAACAGCCATCCAACTAATGAAAGAAATAGATGGACTAGATGCCTTCCGAGCTGTCATTGTAATTGTTGTTTAGAGATCCACAAACTACTTGAACTTCATGTTACTTAGTGGCCAGTATGAACTTGAAATTTTATAAGCACATTTAGTTTGGCAGCCTTCAGGTAGTTCGATCCAGGTCCTCGTCAGCCTGATGCCTATGTGAAATCATCAGCAGTGAAGAATGCTGAACCAGAAAATGTGGCATGTCATGTGAGTAATCATACTTAAGAAAGAGCAAGCCAGTTTATGCGGAGCAAAGATGTCCCAGAAGATGAAATTTTGGTTCATTTAAAAATGGAGAACATTTCAATTTTTTTCTCTTTAAAGGTAAAATTAAGCATGTTGTTACAGGGACGTTTCATAAGCAACTATCAAGTGGTAATGTTTAGCAGGATGTGAGTGTAACAAGATGAGAGTCAACGGACGTTTCATAAGCAACTATCAAGTGGTAATGTTTAGCAGGATGTGAGTGTAACAAGATGAGAGTCAACCCAGTGAAGCACAAAGCATAAAGGAACCACATGTTTAGCAGGATGTGAGTGTAACAAGATGAGAGTCAACCCAGTGAAGCACAAAGCATAAAGGAACCACAAATTTCACAAAATTTTCATTAATTGTGTCTCTAACTTTAGTAGAAACTGATTTGGAATGAAAAACATACCTTCGTTCCAGCTATGATGGTACCATTGATGGGATGCGCAGCACAAACCAAAACACATTCTGATACAGTGCAAAATTTGTTCCTAGCAGTTTGTTTATTTTCATTGGACAGAGTTTCTAAATCCCCACTGCGAGGTGGAAATAATGAGTGAGTTCACGAGCAAAAGACAATGTCTATTTCATACAGAATCCAAGGAAAAAACATGTTACATGATAATTACATCTATAGAACATATACATGTAGAGTAATTGTACCTAGTTATTATAATTATCCAAGATGAAAAGCAGGTAAGAGAATATTTATAAATAGGCACTTCACACACAGGAGGCACTTCACACACAAGATCATTTGGTTTAGCTTACATGAAATCCACATGGCAAGCTGAGCTTCTATCTGGGAAGAAATCTAGCAGATGAATTCCTTTACCACAGGTAGAACCAACGGCATATATCTGCACAAGAAAATGTGTCCATCTCAGAGCACTACTAGTTGACGGTCAAATAACAAAATGCAAACATGTGTTTACATTCAGATTATGATATCCACGGGATATCCCAAGTATGAAAGAAAAAATTCAAAATGACGAAATTGAGGGTATTAAGTTGAAATGGGTATTTCTTAACACGGTATTGAGGCCATGCTGAGGTCATTAGCAATGTCCAGAGTTGAGATAGGAGAAGCTCCTGCATTCCTCAGCAGGAGCATGGGCTATATTTTTCACTATTTAATGGGTCCCACTATTATTCTTTTTATATATATACATATATATATATATATATATATATCGGTTTTTCTATAGATGGCCCGATGGGCAGCATCTATAAGAGAGGAGAGAGATATGAGAGAAATGAAATGATTAAGAGGATCCCAATGCATAATCAGGGGACCCGCGCGCTCCTTCATTCATTTCTCTCTAATCCTCTCCTTTCTTATAGAGTGCCCATGGAGCATTTCTATAGAAAAACCGTGTATATATATATATAATATATAGTAATATATTAAATATATTTATATATATATATATATATATAGAGAGAGAGAGAGAGAGGTGAACTTTATGTCACTTAAGTGGACAAGAGTCTTCTGTCCCGACCAAACTTTCTATCCACTCATATATATTTATAAAGTCTCTTCATATCTCTTCAAAAATGGAATTTGCCCCTTAGGTATCATCAAATGGATAGAATAGTTTTGGTGGATTGGTACTACTATAAGTTGACATAAAGTTTCTCTCTCTCTCTATATATTATATTATATATATATAATATATATATATATATATATAATATATATATATATATATATATATATATATATATATAATAATATATATATCTAGGCAAGACTCCCTATCAACTTAAGTTGATGTGCTACCAAAGTTTTGTAAGCCAGCACATTTTAATTAAAATATAAAAGCACCTTTTTATAATAATACATTGGATCCCTAGGCAATATGAGTGGTTAAAAACTTTGTGGACACACTATTTCCCATTATCTACTAAGTTGACACAAGTTTTCACATATATATATAATATTATATATATAGTATATATATGATATATATATATATATATGATATATATATATATATATATTGTTATATAATTAAGTAAAAATGAATGAGACATTATCATCATGCAACTGCTTCTTTGACTCCTTTGGATACAAATAATTAATAGTCTTACCGAACATGAGAGCAGCCAAGCAGGTCTTCTCAAGCTCGAGGAAAGACGAGGTATTTCCATACCATCCCTGGTTCCACAACAAAATCAAACAGATTGCTTTGGTGACTACAAAATATGCAAAAGCAACTTCCAAAATAAGACAAGATGAAGGGGGAAAAAATAAGTATTTTCAATTTAAAAATATTTTTTTAACTCCACTTACAACCAAGCAGGAGGAGGGCAGTGCACATGTGTCACATTTAGGCTATTTGTGTTCAAAATTCCAGACCTGTATAGCAAACAAGATTAGCATAAAAGTTAGCCAAAGGGGGGTTTTCAATATTTAGCCTAAAGAAAATATAGATAAATCTATTGTAGTTCAGCTTAAAATAGTAAAAGAATTGAAATAATATACAAAAAGAAACTTGAAACTTTGTCAATACTGATTTCAGAAAAGGAAGTTATTATCATATAAGCTTAACACTAAACAAGTGGAAAAAAATGAAGACTGCTCATCTGACCTACCAGCCATCATCAAGATGGAATGCTAACTGATACGAGCATGATGGATCAATGTTGACAGAGTGAATTTCTTTTGATATTATATTTGATTGTGCCTGAAACCAACAAATGCAAACCTTTAAAAAGATGAGAATAATTCATTTGCAGAGTATTTACAAACATGGACTATGAAAAGATGCACAAACATGGTAAATATTGTCTATAGATATTTCTAAACAGACAAATGCAAACCAATTCTCGTAAAAAATTCTAACATAGCCAAAAAGAAACGTCCGATACGGACACCATCTACTTTAATGGAATTTGACGATACTACCATTCTCTTATGTTTCTAACTGGATTACAGTTCACATCAAATATGGATATCAGGATCAGTAAGCACAAAACATTCGAAAAAAAATACTTGTATAAATATGGCTATACTGTATGTATTGTGGCATGCTTCTGAGTGTGAAGGGAATATTGGATTAACTCAAGTACGTCTATTTGACTAGATAAAATGAGAAATTAGAGCAATTGTTCTTACTGA
>NC_033794.1:126827717-126834604 GCF_001876935.1 Asparagus officinalis
AAAATCTTTATTATCCATACATTTTTTTTATTATCTATACAACTCATTAACATGATTATATCGATATAACAGAAGAAATTGGTAAATTACTACATAATTTGAAAGTCCTGGTACCAGATCCCACAAAGAATTTAAACTACATAGTTCGTTTATAAGCCATTTGCTCGAACATTATATTATTTTTCTTGGACATATTTCAGAGAGCAAGTACAAAAGTAAGAACAAAGAAAAAAAGCTGAAAAAACTAGAGTATAATCAGGATAAAGATGATTCCTTGTACCTTCAAAGATGTTATTTTCTCTAACACTGATGACACCTTCAGGGATATCAAAGGAGGGTGATGTACCTTGAACAATATTGCAATTCAAAAAATTGATTAAAAAGTATTGAATACACATGAAGCTGTAGGAAAAATATTTAGATAAAATGATTAAAAAGAAATGCTCGGCCACCCAAAAGGAAAGGGAATAAATATAAATGGTTGCCAGTGGACGAACAGCTTCACCCTTTGCACGGCATCATTTTAACCACAGATGCGTGTCGGTGAACGCATCACTTTAGCATATAATGTCTTGTCTCTAATGAATAACAGCTGAGTAACTCAGGTAGAAACTCGCTATTAGTTACTGTTAGGAAATAGGAATCCAAGCCACTACACCACAACTCCGAAGTTGTGGTGAGGGCTGAGGGTTATAATGTTCCTTTCTTACGGGTCGAAACCTTGATTCATGTGGCAATATCTTTTTCAATAATACACATTAAATAAGTGGCTGATGGGATTTGCACATGAGTCGCTTTGATAACATGTGAAAAAAGAATGTTAAGAAGTAGGAGAGAATGAAAAAGCTTGATTAGCTCTCTGCTCTTTGAGTTCATTTATAAAACCATTAACCTGCTAATCAAGGCATGACCACATAACTATAAATTTAGCATCATCTGATACATACATTATACCTAGTCACATGACAAACCAACCATGTGAACATGACAACTCCAGCATGTGATACATCGTACCTAGACACATGGAAACTCACGACTTGCCTAATTTCTCTACACCCCTGCTCAAACTGAAGACGCATGCCGGCCCACACGGATATACATCATGCAGTGCATGTCCATCTTGCTACATAAAAGTGGATTTCTTCTAGATAATACTTATGGAAATATCAATCTAACAATCCACCTAATGATATAAATGATGATCTTATTGGCTTTCAGTTTGCACCAATTAGTTATCTTGCCCCAGTCTTTGACAGATTTATTGACAACAGTGTCACTCAAAACTTTGGCTGAAAGAACTCATTTGGTAGAGACAACAGATAGTAATTTGAATGTCTAGAATATCAAAAACTTCAGACTTAGGTAAACAAAGTATAGTTTCCCACATGGAGACATGCCGTAATATTTCTGATATGGGTATAAACAGTAGAATATCCAACGTAGAGATAGATAGTAGGATCTCTAACATTGAAACGTCCAATAGAGATAATCAGAGATCACACAAAACAACAATGCGGGCATCGAGTAGGCTGGAGAGGAAACCAAGGTCAAATTCGACCACGCTAGGTAGTGATATGCGAGATAGAGAAAGTAGTTGAACAAGATTCTCCATCCCAATAATAACAATTCATGGTAGCCATCCAAACTCAAAATCATTCTCCTAATATGAGTTAAATGGCGGTTCATCATCAAATCATTAGACCATATACCAAGGTTTAAATGAAATTATTGGCCAAGTTGAGGGTAAGAGTTGAGGGTCGAAAGCTAAAGTAGCACCAAAGAATAGTCTAGTTAATTCTTTTGGCTCTGGTGTTATAGAAGCAGTGTTGTAAAAAGCTGAAAAAAGCAGCACTTAAGCGGCCACGTAAGTGTTGTGGGACCTTGGCCGCTATTCAATTGGAAAAGCCTGCACAAGAGAGGACCCGAAATGAAAAGCAACCAGAAAATGGCCACTAAACCCAAAAGCGACCACCACAAGCTTTCTATTCAATAATCACATAAAAGTTATTAACTTGTTGAATATTAGATCTACATGGTCCACTACATACTAGTTTATCACATGACAATGCATAGTATTTTGTTAGTATTATGCAATGGAATCTTTTTTTCTTTTTCTTTTTTTGACAAATGAATCTTTGTATAGTCACACATTCATTTCATGCTTAGAATCACTATAAATATCACATAGGAATTTGTAGAATTTTTTCCCCTCCAAATTTTCTTGCTTATAATTTTCTGATTTTTCCTACCTTTTTGTTATTTTTTAATATTATCCTTATTTAAAATTAAACAAAATGACTTGGTGCTTTTACCTGTATATGCCTGGGTTAAGTTCTAAAAAGCCTTAGCAGCATCCTCCCGATTTGCTTTGATTTATGCTTTCCGCCTATGATGCACGGATACGACACGGACACAGATACGAGATACGGCAAAATCCAAAAAAAATAGGATACGAGGATACGACAAGGATTTTTTAAAAATTATTATTATATATAGATGGAACGTAATACAAAAATCTCGATTTAGTATAAATGAATAACTTTCTCCCTCAGATTTATGATAATAATATGATGATGGGCTGCTGCTAGAACTCAAAAACCGGAGGAGATAATGATGACATTGGTGATGGTTGTGCTGGACGGGGAGGAGTCGGTCGGTGGGATCGGGTCAGAACAGCGGAGGTGATCGAATCGAACGTGAGTGAGCTGAGAGATTGAGAGAGAGGATTAGGGTTAGGGTTTTTTCTTTTTTTCTTTCGTTTGAGTCAGCCGAGGATCGAATCGAACGGGAGATTTGAGAAATAGGGATGAGTTTTTTAATCGAACGGTTTGGGTTTGATTTTAACAACCAAACCCGCAACCCGAATGAATTGGCCTTCGACGAATCTGAGCCGTGTCCGAGCTCCTTTGACCGTGTCTGAGCCTAATTTGACCGTTGACCCGTGTCGGACACGGATTGACCGTATCGTGCACGTGTCGTGACGAATCCGTGTCCGATTCGAGTCGGACACAGATTCGTGGCCTCCGGGGGCGAATCCATGCTTCAGAGCTTTCCGCAACCTTGCATTCAAATAAATTCTTGAAGAAAGAGATAACAAGGTTAACAACAGAGCCATCGAGTACAGAGGTGATAAGCCCAAGATGACGTATGAGGCCCTCAATATGTGAGCCAAGGATTTTTGTTGCAGTCGCCGTGGTGGCATGATGGAAGACATTTTTTCTTGAATAAAAAACTTTCAGGATCAGAAGGTGATAAGCCAGAGGTGACGTATGAGGCCCTCAATGGTTTGGGTTTCGGCTCTGATATCATGTAAAAGTCTCTGCCATTACACCAAAACTCCTAAGGTTTTGGCTCTGATACCATGTAAAAGTCCACCTTTATCCCAAAACTCCAGAGTGGCCATGAGAGTTGAGGTTATAATTTTATACTCTTAACAGTTCCAACCTTTTTTCCCCTTTGTACCTTTCCTTCTATTTTTTCTCCATTATCAATTTGTTCCTGTTCTAACATGGGTTAGACCTAGCTTGTTAACAGAAGAAATGATAAATTTTTGACAAAAAAGAGATGGAAGTTATATGATTCAGGAAATAAGTCTACAGGTGTAAACAATTCCATTTTTTATTAGCCTGGAAATATATTAACAACAAAGTAGCTAGCAAATGGCAATGGTATTATATTCTCTATGCAATTTATATTTAGAAATGAGCTTTATAGGCAGCAAATTTCTATAGAAGTTGACGTGGAAAACATCAATGTACTTCCCACATAGTTCTATACTATCAAATGTCCCAGCCATTATAATAGAACTCTATTATGATGAAGATTTGAATGTTATTATTTTATACTAACACGACCCTACAAGTTAAGCGCCTTTTCATGGGCTGAAAATTGGACTTACGCAGTGGTATCATTTTTTTAAAATATGCTTTAAATTCATGACAAGTGGAATTTACCTGAGTTGCTCCGGTATCATGTCAAAGGACCCTGTCAATGCACAAAAACTCTAATGTTGCCATGAGGGCTAAGGGTTATCATTTTCTACTCTTAACATATGCTACAATAGTTGACTGTGCATGACCATATATGATGTGCAATATTAATGCTTTAGTGATGAAAGTATATAACAAATGGGTGTATGTATTCAAATGTAACCCTTGCCACAAATTGTAAAATGTATGCGTGTGAAATGTAACTGTTGAGGATCTACGTCGTCGTTTGGCTCAGAGGTCTGCACAATCAGTCCTGTTCTTCATTCACAGTGCACCACCACGGACCAAGAGGAGAGCTCGTCGATCTCCTTTTCCAGTTACTCACAAAGAGGGTCGCACAAAGGGGGTGAGAGCACAAAGCTCTCAGGAGCACAAAGCTCACAGAAGGAGGGAGATCGCACACAGCAGAGGAAAGCTCAAGCTTAGTTTTCTCCTCAATATCTCTTCTTCCACTTCCTCCTCTACCAAGCTACTACCAACACATTACCCTTATATAGGGAAGGGGGCAGCCGACACGGGAGAGGAGCTAGCAAAGAAAACGAAGGGGGGAGCCGACCTACGGATGGGAGCAAGCGGCGGCCATCAGATCACGAAGACTTCTGAGGAGGAGAGAACCATCGGGTAGGAGAAGAGAAAAAAGACGGGCTAGGGCACATAGGCTAGGGCACATCAATTAAACAAAAGAGAAATGGGCTTTTTGGTAATGGGCCATAAGCTTTGGGCCAACAACTAGCAACAGTAACTAAGATTTGGTTGAATGCTAATAATAGCTTTCATGTTTGGTTTGATGCAAATTACAATTACAACTGTAGTTGAAGTTGCCATTTGCACTGAACCAAATAGTCTCCAAATATTTTTTGAGGATCCTCCTTAGTCCTTATTGCTTTCAAAGTGGCATGCGCAAGCTATTTCAACCTTTCCAGGTATTAAATAAACAAGACAGAAAACAAAAGTGTTACTAGTAACATTGAATATCTATATATTCCATGTACCTCATTCAGACTTTGAAAAGCAAGTGATGTTCTTCCTCCACGAAGATCCCAAGCATAAATGATTCCTTGTTTACTTGCCCCGAATACAACCTACAATATTATTTGAAAAAAAAAATAGATTTTTAGACATAGGAAATGATGTTGCTAGAAAAGATATTACAGCTCTGAACTACTATCCATTCCAATACTAATGCTGAGAAATATTTTTCATGCCCCTTTACTATCATTTTTTTAAAATATGCTTTAAATTCATGACAAGTGGAATTTACCTGAGTTGCTCCGGTATCATGTCAAAGGACCCTGTCAATGCACAAAAACTCTAATGTTGCCATGAGGGCTAAGGGTTATCATTTTCTACTCTTAACATATGCTACAATAGTTGACTGTGCATGACCATATATGATGTGCAATATTAATGCTTTAGTGATGAAAGTATATAACAAATGGGTGTATGTATTCAAATGTAACCCTTGCCACAAATTGTAAAATGTATGCGTGTGAAATGCTCTGATACCACTGTTGAGGATCTACGTCGTCGTTTGGCTCAGAGGTCTGCACAATCAGTCCTGTTCTTCATTCACAGTGCACCACCACGGACCAAGAGGAGAGCTCGTCGATCTCCTTTTCCAGTTACTCACAAAGAGGGTCGCACAAAGGGGGTGAGAGCACAAAGCTCTCAGGAGCACAAAGCTCACAGAAGGAGGGAGATCGCACACAGCAGAGGAAAGCTCAAGCTTAGTTTTCTCCTCAATATCTCTTCTTCCACTTCCTCCTCTACCAAGCTACTACCAACCCATTACCCTTATATAGGGAAGGGGGCAGCCAACACGGGAGAGGAGCTAGCAAAGAAAACGAAGGGGGGAGCCGACCTACGGATGGGAGCAAGCGGCGGCCATCAGATCACGAAGACTTCTGAGGAGGAGAGAACCATCGGGTAGGAGAAGAGAAAAAAGAGGGGCTAGGGCACATAGGCTAGGGCACCTCAATTAAACAAAAGAGAAATGGGCTTTTTGGTAATGGGCCATAAGCTTTGGGCCAACAACTAGCAACAGTAACTAAGATTTGGTTGAATGCTAATAATAGCTTTCATGTTTGGTTTGATGCAAATTACAATTACAACTGTAGTTGAAGTTGCCATTTGCACTGAACCAAATAGTCTCCAAATATTTTTTGAGGATCCTCCTTAGTCCTTATTGCTTTCAAAGTGGCATGCGCAAGCTATTTCAACCTTTCCAGGTATTAAATAAACAAGACAGAAAACAAAAGTGTTACTAGTAACATTGAATATCTATATATTCCATGTACCTCATTCAGACTTTGAAAAGCAAGTGATGTTCTTCCTCCACGAAGATCCCAAGCATAAATGATTCCTTGTTTACTTGCCCCGAATACAACCTACAATATTATTTGAAAAAAAAAATAGATTTTTAGACATAGGAAATGATGTTGCTAGAAAAGATATTACAGCTCTGAACTACTATCCATTCCAATACTAATGCTGAGAAATATTTTTCATGCCCCTTTACACAAAGGCACCGGGATCATGTGCCTCTACTTCTTAATAGTTAATAGTACAGAAATATATTTCAACTTAATGGTCAATCACTGGTTGTTGTTTATGTAGCTAGCGGTTATATCCATCCACGTGTCTCGCTTTTGAAAATTTTGCTTCTACATTGTTTCATTTTACCATAAGTTAAAAATTACAATTTTATAGAGAACAAAGTAATTGTACCCTTACAAGAATGGCATCAACCAAATCAAGGCCACTTTACCAGGTACACACGCAAAATTGAAAGGAACTAGATGACCAGAATCTCCTTACAAACTTGTTCAATTATCACTACTTCTAACATAGCAAAATAGGGTTAAGGAACATCCTGCACAGTAGGGTTAAGGCATAGTT
>NC_033794.1:126834614-126839650 GCF_001876935.1 Asparagus officinalis
AAAGTTCATGCTATCAATTTCCAATACATTGGAGAACCTATTTCCTCCGATACACAAATTGGTACCCCAAACTTGGCTTATTGCTTGCAAGTATGCGGGGTCGCAAATGACGAACCTCTTAGGAGAATTCATCCGTTCAAACGTTCGTCTCTTCTCACAATTTTGTGAGAATTACAAGGTTGGTCCTTAAAAGAATGTGATATTGACCCCAATAAAGATAATTCAAGTAAATTGGAGGAGCGTAAATGGAACTATTTGGATTCATAATTAGCTAAAGATGCACTTTGAGGCTAAGGGGAAGAAAGTTGGAAAAGAAAAAAATTATTAAGATGTTTAGTCTATAATTTATGTGCTTTTTGTCATACGTATTCAGAAATTTTGAAACTGAAAGATTGAAGTATTTAGTATGGAAAAAAAATACTGAAATGCATAATTATTCTAGTTTCTGGTTTTCTACTATATGACTTGAAAAATGATAAGTGCGCTCAAGAAAATTTACAACATGCCACATATCAAACTTGCATACCAAATAACACCCTCAAATCCAGTATATTGCATAGCTAGGTGGTGGATTGCATACCGAAATCTGTACCACAAGCCGCTAAATTTGGGTTAAGGATCACCAAGAATATCCTTACAAAGTTTGAATGACTTATTCCCATTAGCAAAGTAGGGTTAAGGAACATTTAGCACAAAATTTACTAAGAGCCCAATGAAATTAATCAACTTATAATGCCTCTTCTCAAAGCCATGGTGACAATGGGAGAAAATTAATTGCACATAATTCAATATCAAATTGTACTTTGGAAGCAGAGTGAATTTTTGGCTCAACTATCACGCTGCATTGCATGAAACTTGTACAATAATTCACCTTCCTCTATGTTAACTTTGCACAAATCTTTTGATTAATTATATAACTACGAGGTGCGATATTCTTTTGCATTGATATATTTATTTTTCTCTTTTTTCTAGTGGGTTAGGGTTTTGAAACCTAGTGGAAAATAGCATTCATGATCACTATACAATAAATCCCAAGCAAGTTAAACAAATGTAACATATCAGCAGAGCTTGTTTTAAGAAAGAAAGTAAAGGAATATGTGACAGCAGATAAATTCAGTGAAGATATATAAAGGTGGCAGTGAAAAGAGAAACATAAACAGGACAACTTTGTGGTAAAGCATAAGAAATGCCAACCAGATTCAGTTACGGTAAATGTAGTTAGAAGATGGAAGATAAATTTTTAAGATGTGGCAATATCTTTAAAGCTGCATATTAACCCACATGTGAAAATAAGGTTTGAATCTACTAACCCGATTTTCAGTGTCGACTTGGATACTATTAAGTTGGCTCTGTGAAATAGTGTTAAGTTCAACACACGGAAAGTTACTCGACCTCCTATCCCATATATAAATAGCACCGTCCAATCCAGATGCAAGTAGTCTATACACAGGAAGAAAGAAGATAAAGAAATCAGAAAATGATAATTTGATTGAATCTACAGAAAATACATAAAATAAACAAACAAACAGGGCGTGCACACTCACACAAAATAAGATGCAGGCAGACCATATATAACAAGAAAGTAAAAAGATCAAGAGGCAGACAATCCATAGACAGCGAGAAAGAAAAGGACAAATAAACAGCAGAAGTACACACACATAAAGTTACAACTAAAAAACCACATTAAAAAGAAGTTATTTCTCCCATGAAGGAATTCTAGCTGTTAAATATGTTGGTTGAAGGAGAGATCAGAACCACTAATTCTGTTGTGGTATTAACCCAAATATTTTTTATACCAAATTTCTCCCCTCATCATTCCTTTTGTCTAGAATCCACTTTCTGTTCCCAGTCAAGACTTTATCTTCCATACATTAGAGAACATCCATTATCTCCCTTCTGCAGATCTGAATCTTAATGAAAACCAGCTTAAATTCATTTCGATCTATTATGCGCCTCTGCATCTAGCATTGGGTAGACCTCATGCAATTTGGGATCCTCATTTTGGCCAACCCGCTGATTCAAACTCTAAGTCTTAAATGAAATGATTGGGCTAGGAATTTTTCTAGAACATTTTTCTCTTGAACGCCCTTGTTGACGATCCTTTACTCCGGTGCAGGTAGTCCGCATCTTCACAGACATGTCTATGGGGAGATGAACTTCGGGAAAATCCTCACCAAAATTCTTCTATAACTTAAGTGACACAATAAAAGCTTTTTCGATTCGGTGGATCTTCTAACTTCAGTCTGTGAAGCCAAGCCTTCAGCCCTTTTTTTTCGAAAGCCTGGTCCAACACCTAAAAAAGATCCCGGCGCGTATACGACGCGCTTCAACTGTCCCCAGAAGCCAGGATTGAAAAGAAGATTATCTACTATACTTCTCACTTTACCGAAAAAGCGCCTGGAACGTAAAGGAATCTACGAGTAGTTTCAACGAGGATAAGAGAATTCCTAGTACTCTATTTCTTTCTCTCCGACTAAAAAAAAAAGAATATTTGCTGACGCCTCGAATCGACGCTTTTGTTTTCTTGGTCGTCAATACGACGACCTGAGGTGAGGCGTCGGTCGGTCCTAGAAACGGCGGCAGTTTCTGGGTCTCTACTTTATGGAAACAGAGTTTCGAGAATCTTCGATAGGAGAGAGAAAAGCATTAGCCAGTACCAGTACCTGAATAAGCAGCAGTTGTTTCGCCAGCTTGGATTGGAATCTCTATTAGATACCAGAGTCAATGGTATCTAATAAGTTTTTCTACCCATCCCAGCAACTCTTCATGAATGGTCTTGATCGAGTTATCCATTTTATTTCTTATTTTGGGATCATTGTGACCTCTTCATTGATCATGCAATCCAAGGGAAAACTCTTGTCCGCCTATGAGCTTCAACAATGGTCAAGTTGGGATTAATGGACCTTCGCAAAAGAATCCATATCTAATCTTCAACAGATTGAATCTGTTTTAATTTGCTGGCCAATCTGTAAATTCCTACAAAGAGTGAAAATCCTCACCATTTGACCTTTTTCGGGAGATTCAATCTGCTTTATTTTGCTGGCCAATCTCCTGAACACTAGCTGACTGTGGCGACCAACTGGAAGAAAAAAAAAGAATTCTCACAGTGACAACCAAAAAAAAAGATTTCACCATGAACAAGCGACCAAGCTTACCAAGAGCACTATGAGAAAAGCCTTCTACCAAAATTCATTCGACAGCTCAAAGGTCCAACATTGAGGGGCATTGTTGGAGTTTAGATAGGTAGGAATTTATTCGACTAGAACTCTTTGGAAAGTGGATAACAGTGACTGGAAGGTAGGAGTATGACAAGAAAAAGAGGAAGATATTACGGCAGGGATTGGTGTCCAGCAGATAGTTAACAACTATACTAACTTGAATGGCTGGAAGCTGAATTCTTTTCATTTATAGGTTGGGTTTAGGTTGATGGTTCGTCAATGTCCCTGATATTATGCACACCTTCTGCCAGTTTATGCATTTCAAGTTCACGGCTAAGGAATTTGATTGTTTGACGATGAAGATTTAATTCCTTAACAGGGAATGCAGTCAGACAAGAAGATAACATTTAATATAAAGCTGTTTAGTGCACATGATCAAAAGGAGTAAGGAGCCTTCAGTCAGGAAAAAAATTATTTTTCATATTAAAGGTAATTTGCTCATTCGACATCAAAATTTTAAAAGATGTAAGTAGTTATGAAGATAATGTTACTAGCCTTGATTTATCTGCTGAAGTGAAAGCAATATCTGATAGGCCATTGCAGATTTTATCATTTAGTTGAGAGAACTTAGACCTCCCTCTCTCCAACACCTATACTGGGGTGAACATAAAGAGATCACCAGATTACGTAGATAACAAATACCATAAATAAATTGAACAAAAAGACATGGTGCTTCATATACAATTGAGAATCTTAAGACTTACAGTAAACAAGTATAAATGATATTACAAAGGAAATTATCTAATCCTGGATAGCTGGTGCACAAAAACCAACATCTCCAATGAAGGGAAAACATGATTAACAATCTGAATAAGGATTATAACGTCCACTTATGCATCTACAGATCGATTAACTATGAAGTAGTTCGGAAATTATACCTCTGACTATTTGCTCAAATGCGATTTGGAAGGTCATTTAAGAGAAACCAAACAGTATTAAGTGAATAAAATATAACCATTCATAGATTCAATTTGTTTACTTAATCAAATATTCATCTGTACATTCCATTCATTATATTTAATGTTATTACACATATAATTTATTATTTTGGTCCATTTTTTATTTTATTAAATTTACTTTGGTGTAGTTATGAGACTTAGGTTCATATTAATTTTTTTAATCTAATATTCAAATTACTGATTTATACATCATAATTATAGAGGAGTAATTTCCAAATATAAATTTAAAATTATTTTTAAAAACAAATTCTTTAAAAGAAGTACCTCTAAATCAAATAATATTATATTATAACTATAAAATATTAAATCAAATAAATATATTTTAGTATTTCAAATATTCTTGTTTCAAATTCAGAGACATAGAAGAAAAGTAGACTTTAGATTCATGTTCGACGATTTTGGAATAAAAATATGAACATTTCACTATTTGATTTGATTCAATTAATTTCCAGCCCTATATCTATGCACGTGAATCCAGTCATACACATAAACACGACAATGACCACTTTGTAAATTATAATTCAGGTACTTACTTCAACAGGTTCGGAAGACATATAACCAATATCATAGAGAAGAACTTTATTATTCTGTCGAGAAGAACAAGCTACCTGCATAGCAAATAAAATAAAACTGTCAAGAATGCGGCAATTCAGAATATCTACCTAAAACCTTTAATAGCAGTAAACAAAAGAGTAAAATCTTCATATTTACACTAAAGAACAATTTTAGGAAAGTCTATAGTTGTCAAGCAGTTGATCCTTTCTCATTTATGTGTATCAGGGAACTGGGAGGAAGGGAGGAGTATTAATATTATCATTTTCCCTCAAGAAGATGAACATATAGTATATTCACATTTTTT
>NC_033794.1:126839660-126857100 GCF_001876935.1 Asparagus officinalis
AAGATAACAATGCAAAGATATAATTGCTTTTTCTCATGCATAGAATGTACAAAAATATTTTCTCCTAATATAGTGCACACAATTTGGTGATATTTAGGAGAGGCAAAATACAAATATGGCCTTCATTATAGATTTAGAACAATAGTTTCAGAACCATAATACATGAAACACGAAAACAAAAAGTGATTGGCAACATCATATTAAAAATTAGCAGAAAAATAAATGACCCGAATACATATGCAAGTAAAACATGTAATTGTATCAGGAGATGTGATAAAGATGATGTGAGGAGGGACACATGTAGAAGAGAACTTCCGAGTAGAGTAGGGCAGCTGAAAAATAACATGCCGATAGTATCTAGATGCAAGGTTTAAAAACTTAGATAGCTATCATGAGTCATATCAGAATTCGTAACACAAGCTATTGCAAACCAACGTTAACTTAGATGAATAAGCTCCCAAGTATCCAGCAACTGAAAAGAAGCAAAATAGGTGTGAGAACCAGGGAGGCAATAAATTGATTAGAGGATCCAACCCTTCTTTTTTTTTTTTTTGTGTGTGTGTGTGTGGGGGATTAGAGGATCCGATCTGGTTAAGAAACCATGTCATGCACGACTAGACCATGACCTTGCTCACCAATAGCCAAGAATGGGGCTGGAGATGGACTGTTAAATGGATAAGAGTGTCAAAGCCAAAGCATAACATAAATTTGCAAGGCAATAGTCCCCAGTGCTTTTGTATACTGAAAAGTAGTGAGGTCAGAACACCAAGAATATCCTTTTTTGTGCAAGGAGGAAAATGAAAAATGGTGCAAGCCAAAAAAATGGCAGAAGAAGTATATATACGCAGGCTTGAGGCTACCACACCGAAACTTGCTAGAAGATTACCACATGACAAATTGCTGGGCCCAATGGTTATTCACAGATCATACCACGCTGGTGCTAGCAAATCGATTAAGCCTATGGACAGCAACAACAACCCACAAAAAGATGAAAAAAAGTGACTCCAAGGTACGAGATTAGGCACTTCAGGCATCAGATAAATGCTGAAAATGGAAATGATGTCCAATGACGAGGTTCACCATGAGGATTGGAGCAGAAAGGGATGCTAAGCTAGGACTGAATATGGAGCCAAAATATATTTAGGAGACTCGTTCTGTAAAGGAGGTATCACATTAAATGTGCATAGTTATTGACAACAGAGTCGGTATAAACAGAAAGGACCCCGCTACATAATTAAAATACACAAGTAAACATGTGCAGAGGAAACTGCAAAGGATTGTACACAAAAAATTGGAAAAGGAAGAACAACAATATGCAGGACAACTTAAACAAATCCTATGACACATTAGATAATTCATAGGACACTTTTATAATAAGGACACCACAAGCTTCTGCACATCCTTATATACAATGTTGGGAGAAGAAAAGCACACCATAAGTTTCTCCACATCCTTATATACAATACTGGGAGAAGAAAAGGACACCATAGGTTTCTCCACATCCTTGTATACATTAGTGGGTGAATAATATAGAACATTGAAACCTCAGAAACTTTTTTGACAATACTATTTTAAGGTAACCTACAGGCGAAATTACTAATCATCATTAGTTATCCTTTCTTAGGCTTTCTTTTGAGGGATTTTGACTCAAAGTGCCTTTGTGATCTCAACAAAAGAAAAGTTTGAAATTGTAAAAAGAAGAAAAGGACACCATGAGTTTCTTCACATCCTTGTACAGAAAAATTGGGAGAATAATACATATAGAATTTTGAAATCTCAGAAACTGTCCACAATAATTTTATAAGCTAGTCTAGAAACTAAATTACTAATTATATAGTTATTTTTTATTAGGTTTTCTTTTGATGGATTTCGACGCAAAGTCGCCTTTGTTATCTCAACAAAAGAAAAGCCTATACATCCAGTATAAACATAAGAATAAGCTTTCTCAAGGGGGAGAGACTAACAAAACATAGAACCTAGATAGTCTTTCAAATGTCCCTAAAAGCTATTAAATAAGCTATTCCATTTCTCAGATAACCACTTGTAGTTGCAAAGAAGGTTATGAGAGAAAAACATCATTACAATATCAACTGTATGAAGTTTTCTGTCCTACTTGATTGTCATTTATTAGCATGCTCAGGCAATTCAGCTGCATAGTTTAACCATTCCATACAAAATATGGAGGTAAAGTACAAGCCCATCCAGGCTAATATCATATACGGATCTACATACAAATGCAGCTTTGTGTACATGTGAATCTAAAATAACAACAATAAAGCCTTTACTCAACCTTTTGGAATGCACTATATGCGTCCTTTTCTTCCACATGCAAATCTAAACATAAACAGGCTTGATATGTTATGGACGCAAGGAAGAATTTTGCATATATAATACATTTGCATCAGAATAGTAATCATGATGAGGAACCTAACATTTACAACGTCGAACCAAAGTCGAGAAACTGTGTGTTGGATGTAAAGAAAATAAAGGGGGGAAAAACTAGGTAGATCAATTGTCACAATCCAAACCTCATCTTGATTTTCTGGATTCCAGCGGACAGCATCTAATGTGTGAGAGGTAGAAATATGCAGTAAATAGTTTGTTTCATCCTCCAAAGAACCTATCAGGAAATAAAATCAAACAAGTAACAACAAGACCACAGAACCAAAATCACCTTACTGCTTAAAACAAATTAAAAATGATCGAAAAAATGGTGCACCAGTAGAATCAAGTGGTTTAAAACTATGGAAAGGAAAACCTTTATTGCTAGAGATATTATTATCTATAAATTACAAATCTGTAATCATACTCCCTACACATCATTCTGCCTTTATATTGTACAGGTACTGAGAAACTCACAAGGTATCCTTTATCCAACCAAATTTACAAGTTATTACTTAAGGATGTGTTACCATTTTCCTCTTCAAGAGGTACTTTTTAAGTCCTTTTAACTCAAGGTTCCTACCCTCTAATGGAAACTTCTCTGATGTGAATGCCATATAAAACGAATGGAAACCTCCCTAACATGAACTCATATGCAGCAAATGATGCCTACGTATTTGTTCTATCTTATGTATGTCTGCACACAAATAGGTCCTAACCTCAAATAGGATCTCAAATGTATATTTCCTCTGCAGGGTAATCAGTCCATTAAAAATTACATCACAGTTTAACCAGTTGAGTCAGTGGAACTGGAATACACAATGTTAATTCTATTTTGCTTCATCTACAGTTTCAGTTTCAAGATACAATAACTGTGAACTAACCTCCTACACCTTAGCATAGTAATCAAGAAATTGGCCTCAAAAGTATAAAGTTCTTCCATTAGTTAAATAAATTAAATCAACTATGTGGTCAATTGAGTATTATTGTATTGCTGATAGTTAAGATACATGACATGAATTATAAGTCTGTTAAAAAATGAATTGTTGCACTGCTTAATTTGCAGAATTAAATTAACACCGTTGAATTGAAGAGTACAAGATGATAGCATAAAAAAATCTTGCCACTTTCATCACAACATAAAAACTTACTTGATGATGGACCATATGTCGAGCAATACAATGTTTCAAAGTCATGCACTGTTAAACATCCTGATTTTGTAACAGATGCCAAATAGATCCCCTACGATATGCAGACAGTATACTATCACTTAGATGATCATTTTCTACAAAATAATGAATACCGACAACAAAAGGGATAAGAAAAAACTCCAATCTTTTTTTTTGTCCCTTACATCTTCAATATTTCAAAATTAATCCCTCAAATCATTGAAATTGCTATTAAATCCCCCAAGTCTTGAGTTATTTTGAAATTAGCCCCTCCAATCAAGAGGAAAAGTAGCAACTAGAATGTTAATTTGAAACAACTTATGAGAATTGGGGGACCTAGCAGCACTTTCAATGATTTGAGGGACTAATTTCAAAATAACTTAAGAATTAGGGGACCTAATAACAATTTCAACGATTTGAGGGACTTCAAAATATGAAAGATTTAAGAGAATAATATCGAAAAACCCAATTAAAAAAATACAATCTAACAACATTCATCAACACTAATGGCTAAGAAAAAGAGGAAACTCCAAGAACTTCAAAATTACTCGCAATTTCCTAAACAACCATAATCTGACCTCTCTTCTAACATATGTACATATGCAACAACTCACCAAAAAGGTTTGTTATAGCACAAAATATTTGACCCAACATAAAGTCAGCAAAGTAAATACTTAAGAATAATTAAATATTTAGAATCACATATTGGTTATAAAAGGGGTCACTAAATGCCCCAACTAAGGGAAATAATAAGATTATTATTAATAAAGAAAGAAGTACTAGAGGTAGATGAAATAAAACTTGGATAGAAACTATTAAAAAGGAAATGATAATGATTACTTAATGGAGGAGATAGCCCTCAACAGAACTGAATGGAAGAATAGAATTCACGTAGCTGACGGCAAATATTTGGGATAAAGGCTTTGGGATTGTACATAGAATCATGTATTGATCTTAAAATTTCAGACGTTCCTAAGCCTAAGTTCACTTGTGATTAAAACTCTGTTGCTTCCATTTCATTCAAAGGTGATTCCTAACAGCCAATATACTTCATTCTGATTATCATCAATGGTTGATCTACAATGTGGGCAATGGGGTCAATTGCCGCCATTGAGCCCCACTAAATATATGTGTAGTACCAAGATTACTCTTTTATGACATATCCATTTCTTTCACTTTACATTTTCATAGATACAAGATGGAGTTGTGTTAAAGGGGTGTAATAAAACACGCCCCAATTTTACTTCTATACTCAATACATTTCAATCTCTAATCCCTCATGTTTTTCATAACATTTTAAATGAGTAAAACTGAAGACGATCTGTTTCGGAGAATCGTCTGATTTTGTCGGAGAACTGTCTGCTCCCTCGTAATTCGTCTGTTTTTTTTTTTTTTGTGGGAGGGAGTGCTTCCTTGTGGTAATACCATCTCAATCATTAATTTCTTTTCCAAACCCATTTGTGAGAGAAGTCCTATTTCTATTACTTCAAACTAATCATTTCTCATTCTACCACTTAAACAGAGAGTTAAACCACTTCTTTTCAAAAAAATCCATTTAATTTAGATTAAAGTATGTGTGTGTGTGTGTGTTTGTGTGTGTGAGAGAGAAAAATGGCACAACAACTTAGTAAATAGTTTAGTCAATTATTTTTTAAAGCATTTTTTATCTTTACTTTTATATAGAAATCATGGTTAAAATATAATTTTTATACTTAGTTTATTATTTTGAACATGAACATGCACGCACACTTTAGTAGAAATCCTGTAAATACACATTAAATCTCATAATATAACTGAATTTTGGCAAAGAAATTTTTAGATAAAATTTTAATTTTAGTTGCAAGTGCATTTGCGCGTCCCGAAATGCTAGTTTAGTAATAAGCCCCTATATCAAGTTGTCCCCTGCACTATTTTCCCTATGGTATGGTATTGGTGTCATTAATATTTAGGTAAAATTTATTAGACGCTAGTTATTCTGAGAGTCTTGGTCTCAGTGACCAAAGTTTCTGGCTTTGCCCCTGATTATCATGTGGAGCATTGGTGATTTTGGCATATAGGCCCACCATCCTGTAACTCATTTCTACATATTTAGTTGACTTTCTTTTCCATTGAATCCTTATGCTGATTAATTTTCTTGGTGTTCCGTTCTCCATTTACAATAAATTTGCATATGCTGACTGAAATGTTCTGTATGCTGCAATTTGTTGACCAATATTATACATCCTGCAACTTCTGTGCGTACATCCTCATTTAACAATATTATATATTATTTATAATTTTTTAGCAATCAACTAATACAAATATCTTCTATAAGATTTCATTTTGCTATTTAATCAGTTTGTTCTTCTTCACTTCTATATTTTCCTCCTACCTCTTAGCTTGTTTAAATTTTTATCCTGATAGATTCCAAAGGACCGGTTTCTTCAAAATGTTTCTGAAGGTTGAAGGTAGTATGGCCTCAATCACACTTCCTAGTTACTTCGAAATATGCACAACGAAAAGTGGTATGGCTCCTCCTTTTTCTAATAGAGATGCCATGACAATGGTATGTTAGATATGAGCTGAATTCTTGTCACATTTTAATATCCTAAAAAATATCACCACTCAAATTGGCACAGTCCATCAGTGGTGGTTCCACATGAAGTCTCTATAGCCTCAACTCTATATATTTATCCACACATGTTATTGTTTGAGATGAAAGGAATTCTTTCAGTGAAGCTAGTATAATAGCATCAAATCTGATCAGGTTCAAGTTAAACTCAATTTGATCAAAATAAGACAGATGAAACTTTAAATGGGTTTAACTGTTTGAAAATAAGAAGAAAGAACAACTCTGCTGAAAATGATTTGGATCCAATAAAGAATATAAAGCTTAATTGAATTTAGTAGCCCAGTCAAGCCCAATAAGTTGCATGCAGATTGCAAACCAAGGAGAACCTAACAATTTACATTGGAACAGTTTATGACGTGGTGTATTCAGATCTTGGAAAATTCACGTGTGAATGGCCATGAGCATAGCACATTTTCTATCTTATTGAACATAAACATGTGACTAGATATAATAAGATATGACTAGGCAAAATGTGGTATGCATATGACAATAATAAAATTATGCATGTCAATGTGCATGTTTTTTAGCATGAATTTGTACAGCTAAAACGGCTGAAAGGCAAATTATCTGAATGTTAAAATACTTCTGATTTTATACAATCAAAAATCCATGATTACACATAAGAATTGAAGCACGCAAAGGTTGGGCAGGTTCTGACAATTTTTATACCCAACACAAAGGATAACCCCTCGCCTCAAACCTACCAAACCTAATAGGTATAGGCACGTATTACATGCTTGTGTGATTTTGTCGGGGTCTTGGATTTGACCAAGTCGTGTCAATTTAGTTCGGGCTTTTCAGGTTTGGGTTTTTGTTTTTCTTTCCTTTACATTTTTTAGATGTTAAGGTTCGGAATTGGCTAGAATAATGTTGAGAATAATAAGAGAGAAGTTTATACGAAAGCATATCAGTTACGGGCAAGTACAGGTTGGCTTCATTCCCAGGTTTTATATGGTCCAGGGCAAGCACTTTGTTGATGAAGCATACCCGACTGAGATTTCTTTAGGTCTAGGGTTTGGAATTAGCTAGAATAATATTGAGAATGACAATATAGCAATTCACACCAAAGCATATCAGTTACGGGCACGTACAGGTTGGCTTCATTCCCGGGTTGTATGTGGTCCAGGGCAAGCACTTTGTTGATGAAGCATACCCGACTCAGATTTCTTTAGATCTTGTAACAACCTGTACGTTCTTTTAAAAGCCTTCTAAGCACATTTTTCGGTTCAATGTTGTTCAGGTTTGGGTCAAATCTCTTAAATTTAGCTCCTCTAACCATTAAACCAAAACTCCAAAGTTATGGTGATGGTCAAGGATTATAGTTTTATATTAATTCTAATATGTCCCCGCAGGTTGAACGCCCTTTTTTATGAGCTGAAACCTGGACTCACGCAACGGTGTCAATTTTTAGAAAATCCGATTAAAATTCGTGGCCGATGGGATTTGAACCAATTTTTAGAAAATCCACTTAAAATTCGTGGCCGGTGGGATTTGAACCCGGTTGCTCTGATATTAAATTTAGCTCCTCTAACCATTAAACCAAAACTCCGAAGTTATGGTGAGGGTCGAGGATTATAGTTTTATAATGATTCTAATAAAACCTAACCAGGTCAAAGAATTTATATTCCTAATAAGAAGATGGCCACCTTATATAGATGCAACTACAATCATCAAATAGAATCCTGAATCCACCATTTTTCATAGAATGGGTCTTTTAATTTCCTAATCTTGGATAGTCATATATCTTCGAAACATCCGGTACAAGTTGCGAATATTAGGATATATCAAAAGGATTATCTAACATGATCATTCAGTATCAGTGCATTAAAGTATCAGATATTTACCAGATCAAAGAATTTCTATTTCCTAGTAAGAAGATGGTCACCTTATATATATGCAACTACAAAGATAAAATAGAATTCTGAATCCATTTTTCTTTTAATTTCCTAATCGTGGGTACATGTCGTAGTATATCTTCAAAACATCCGGTACAAGTTGCAAATATTAGGATACATCAAAAGGAGTATTTAACATGATCCTTCAGTATCAGGGCATTCAAGTATCAGAAATTTATCCAACACAGGGGTGACTTTGTGGAAATATCCATGCTAGATAGCCAGCACCTTTATCTCAGGCTGATGTATCTAAAGACCGATCATATTATCCTTTTTTTTAGAACTATCAATCTGAAAATCCTATTCTTTTACCTCTATTATGTGAGTCGGTGCCATCAGCAGCACATTCTCCTCATAACCTAGGAATCTCTACTTCACTGGACCATGTTGTCGCTGCATCGACAACCTCACAAGTTTCATTGACAAACACAAACTTTAGTTTGACTTCTCTCTCGTTTGAGAGTTACTCTACAAATAAGTATGTGACGCATCAGATTGGATTTTCTTAGTTTTGATTTGTAGTTCACATAACTCAACAGCCAATAATTGACGGGGAATGACAAGATGGAGATTCCTTGAGAACTTATTAGGATAAAATGAAACGGAATTACAAATATCAGAATTGCACTCTTCATTTAAGAAAACAAAGATACACATAATGGGCTTCGCACATGGGAACTTCACATGCCGGCAACTCACATGTCGAATACTAGTTGCAGTTGACATGCAGGGTTTCTCATAAACACTCCTCTCTCCTCCTCCCTCAAATGAAAAAGTACACCATTATTTATAGAACTAAAACAGAATCTTAATCTTAACCGATGGATAACATCCTAAGAAAATAACAACTCCAATAGATAAATAACAACTTCATCCTAATCAAATATCTCAACGAAAAAAACCAAATCTTCTAAAAAAATCCTAACTTCTAATGACTCCGACCTACGATTTTAATGATCAGAAGACTGGCAAAAGAACAGCTTTCACCAGTACACTTCTGGCCAACAGGCACCCATGGATTTCATTTCACACATAATGTATGTGCACAATATAGCATCAGTAAACCTTAACTAGGGGCAGCTTGAAGTTAAATATACAATGGTTTCAAATGCTCAAACCAATCCAGAAGCCCAACTTAAGGGCTACATTGCAGGAGCGGACTGATCCACTATGTCATTCTGATAACCTATTGGTGATTAAAAACAGGATTGTCTTCCAAAGATGGCATCGCAACACAGATAACATGCTAATTTTAGCTCAATGTTCGTTGTGGTAACATGAGACATGGGTTATGGTCGCTATGGCAATGACATGCTAATTTCTCTCCTTCCTCCTGTTCTTTCTTTCCAATTTACTCATTAGACTTAAAAATGCACTAGGCCCTCCCAATTCTATTTTATGTACAGGAAAGTCCACAAGCATGCCCCAAACAACAGGCATCAAGGACGTTCCAACATAACCATGAACTTTCCAATTAGAAGTAAATTAAGGCAATTAAGGCTTCACCATGTACAATCAACCTAAATGGCATTGGATAAACCCTCTGGTGACCAGAATGAATCAGAATTTAAAACCGTCAACACAGTCAAGAAGAATACAAATAAAGATCAAATCTCAACCTATTATACTTCGACCCACCCAATAGTTGAAAAGAATAAAGTTTTTAAACAGTAGAGTTGATAACTATAGTTTCCGTTTCATGATGTATTCCAATTCATTTTAGTAAGAATATTATATTTCTAAAAGCACTCGGTTCACAAATAAAAACTTTCTATTGCAGTAGAGGCTTTATGTATACACTTTACAGTAGTACTTTCTCAGCAAGACTGAAAAACAAATACAGATTAAACAATTTCCAGTTTCTACTGTCTGTTTTTCTAATACATAAATTTTGTATAAAAGAGGGAAGCCCTTTTAGGCTTATTTTCTGTTTCAAAAATTAAAGGAAAAAACTTATTTAGAAAAACTAGTTTCGTTGGTCCCACATATATTAATTTAAATATACATGTGCACTAACTAGATTCAACTCTTATACCTTCCAAATGTAACAACATGATCAAACTTGATATTTGAGCAAGCTGATCTAGAACTATTAACTAGATGTGGGCCAGTCCTCAACATAGGAACTCAGGATTTTTTATTATTTTCTATTAAAACTTGTTAGTAGCCAATATCAGGAATATTCAAGACGTTAAAAATTTTGTGAAACAATAACCTACTTTATAATTCAATTATAGATGGTTACACACCCATCTTTATCCACAATTCAATAAAAGTAACATAGTCAGAAAAGGGAACAAATTCATATCTCAAGGTCCAAAAAGATGTTGGTCCTAACCTTGGAGTCAAATTCAATACCAGTGATTCCCTCCCTGCATGGAAATATGTATAAGATTAGTGGTTCCTTCAAACAATACTTATTGGGAGTCTGGGACTGCAGATACTTATGGAAAGCTTGCATGAACCAGTAACATTATAAGCAACAGAACAAAGGGGGATAGCAAATATATGCATTTTTTCTTTTACGATCATGCCATGCTCCAACATCACCTACTTTTAATGCAAGAAAAGAATGTTGATGGTTATGTTGTTGTGAAAAATCTAAACATGAAGTATCATGCAGTATTTGGTTGAGAAAGTATATGCTACTCATTGTGTACTATAAACTTGTGCATAAAGTACCGTTTAGTCTCCAGTTCTGTTCTTTACTTCGTAAATCCTTACACCTAACTCGTATGTTTATATGGTTGTCTCCGTATATTGCAGAATCAAATCCAACGGTCGCTTTGTAAATACTAAAAGTCACATTCCAAAGGAGAAACCTTACATAAGTCATCCGTTGTTGTTTTTAGTTCTTTTCTCACCTCCTTTCCTTAGCATACTTTCTCAATATCATAGAATGCATTCTATTGATAAAGTAAACTCAACGAAAGAAGCAAGCAATTCAGGATGCTCGTGGATCAGGAAGCCGCTGCTATTTATTGGCTTTCGTCCCTAACCTAAGAAGAAAGCTAAATGGTTTTCTGTATGTAAGATTGTAGCAATCAGCCTGGAAGCGATGTGATAAGCTGAAGTGTAATGAGGACTTCTAATCAAGTAATGGTGCCTAATCAAACGAGATCATCTCGTAATCCTTCTATAGTTTATTTTCTTTTTCATTTGCTTGAGTGTAAGGATCGTGTTCTTCTGGATAAGTCTCCTTTGCGTTTGGCCATTATGACATTTAAATTGAAATAATTCCAGTCATATATTTGCTAGCAAAAGCCACCAAACTATCTCGCAAATCAAACAAAGTATCTCTGGACCAGATAAAAGTTTAACAGAATCCAACAAGACCACAGTATCTAGAGTATTGTTGATTGAGTCTAAGATGACTATTTTAATGGGAACCTTTGAGATTTTTGCATAGCAGCCACCATCACGCTGTTGTTCTAGCACTATACCGTTCATCATTTTCTTCTGAAACTTGGTAGTCGTTAATCTAACATATGTACAGCTCCCATCTATCCACATTAGAAATCAAAGGAGATAATTAAGCTCATAATTACAAAGGAAATCCTACAGCTGTGATCCCACAACTGTAATCCAGCCCACACAATCACTAAGACTCAGCACTATTCATTCACGGATCTTCCTCCAACATTGTTCTTCTCATTCTTTATGTGGACAATATGATTATTATGGGTGACGATACAAAAGGCATCAACTCCCTTAAGCAGTAGCTTAGCAAGCATTTTGAAATGAAGGACCTTGAACCACTTAATTACTTCTTGGGACTAGATGTTACTTCCGAGCTGACGGGTCCTCGCTCTCACAGGTCAAGTATGCATCTGATATCTAGTCTGATGCTGGTTTGACCAACAGTAAGATAGCGAGCGCTCCTCTTGAACCCAATGCGCACCTCCTCACCCCTATGGATGGAACACCCTTGTCAGATCCTACTTGATATCGTCAGCTTGTTGGCAGCCTAGTTTATCTTACTGTTACAAAACCTGACATTACTTATGCAGTGCATGTTGTTAGTCAGTTTATGTCAGCCCCTTGATCTACTCATTTTGTTGCTGTCCTTCGTATTCTACATTATGTCAAGAGGACACTCTGTCATGGCCTCCACTTTTCTGCTCAAAACTCACTCAAGTTGTGAGCAAATTCTGATGCAGATTGGCATAGATGACAACTGTAGGATTTCCTTTGTAATTATGGGCTTGATCATCTCCTTTGATTTCTAGCATTAACACAAGTTGCCTTATTTCCCCTTTGTTCATGTATTATGCATGTTTTTTATTGTTCATATTTGCATCAGGCTTGTGCATCCACCCCTTACAGCAGGGCCTACCTTGGTTCCAGCCTGTATATGCATAATTTGACCCCACCCCCACGTAGAGTTGGAATTTGGGATGTCTAAATTTAGCTCCATAGTTTCGCAACTAAGTAGAAGAGATAAATAACATTAGAAACCAATCTACCTACTTCTTATCTGGCAACTAGATACCCTAAGAGGTTACACAAACCTAGAAAGTGGAGTAAAATCTGCAGCCTATCTAGTATAACAACCCAGAAGATGAGGAGTTGGATGTGAAACATTCCTTCTCTGTTTTAAGAAAAAAGAAAACATTGTTAGAACCCAAAATTGGAGTCCAACTAACAGATTTACTTGTTGACAAACTTTCCTAAATTGAAATGTAATGATCAGTAAAACGCAGACAGAGAGTTTTATCTCCTAGAATAATTTCAGATTAAGAGAAACTGGGACAGGAAGAGAAGCTTATGCATATTTTATTTAATTGCTATACTTCTAGGAATGACAAAAATTATGTGAGTATAACCCTCAACCCTAACCATAGTTTCAGAGTTTTGGTGAGTGAAGGTGACTTTAATATGCTATCAGAGCAACTCAGGCACTACCATGAGTTTAAAGCAGATTTTAAAAACTAACATTATTATTATTATTACCACACTAAATCATAACGGTCTCCTGGCGGAACTTGTTAGAAATTTAGTATTTAGTATTTTAGGTTCACTATTGCATCTAACCTAAATTTGATTAGTTTTTGGATTAGGCAAAGCTGATTTGCATGATAACATCTAGTGCTATTTATTGTAACAAAGATGGATAACTTCATTAGTGCACAGGAAAATCCCAACAGCAACGATATGCTAAGCCCTATGGAGAAATGTAGAAATTAGATATTGAAATAACAAATTCTTATCAGACAGTTCAACTAATCATCGAGTAGAAAATGATCCTGGAGCCACCCCATGTCAAGACCAAGCTGTTCTTCACACTGTAAAGAAAAGGAAGAAATCCAGATGTGTTTGCAATGAATGGACAGGGAGCTCTCAGGTGGGAGCAATGGCATTCAGAGTGTTATTGTCAAGCCACCACCTTTAAGGGTGGCATGTAGTTTTGTCATTTTGTGATTGACCTTTAACATATGATAATCTTATTGCTGATATCATTATACTTTCTGGTTTTATGGAGATCCGCATTTTGGTGTGCTCATAGTGAAGGTACTTGATGATCAGATGCCTTTAATTATGGTTGCCTTTAATTATGGTTATGTAATATCTTTCAGTACACTGCATGAGCTTCTACTCCATAGTTCCTCTATAGAAAAACTATATAGCCTCATGAGTTTTACACAAAGATGTTCATTGCCATACGTAAACTACTTACAGATGGAGATAAACAATGTAAAGTTTATGAGCTGCAATAAAAGGGTGGCCATCACATGCATTCTATACAAGAACAAAAATTATACAAGTATCAAATATTGCAGAAGAAAATGTATGCTCCGAAGATCAAAATGACATTACTCACAAATGAATGAATTACAAAGATAAAGACCAGGCAGAGTTTTTACCTCACAAAGTAGTCTGGAGAGTCATGATTCGCGACATTTGTTATCCTAGCAATCTGTCAGACAATATCAGCATTTAATGAAAAACAAATTAAAATTAAGTGCATGGAATTGAACAAATAACTTACATATGTTGGACAGTTATCTGATCCAGTCTTGTAATGATGTTGAAACGTTCTAACCTGTCATGTTAAACAAAACGTAAAGCCAGTGTTAGCAAGTGATAGCTCAGTGCCAGTAATATATAACAGAAGACCTGAAGGGATTGTCCTGAGAAAATAGGAAATTTTGGTTCTGATTTCTGGCTTCAGGATGGGTAGTGAAAAATCATCAAAAGTTGAGGTGTTTTCTGCAATTTAACTGAGGAACTCTGGAAAACCAGCGTACTTCCTGGCATCCATAGATGGTGATTATTTGCATGTCTTACTGTTTTCGCTAATCTATAATTAAGCATATCGACTGTGATAATTCTAACTTCTAAGAGTTCAGGCTAAAGTGACTACCTTTTTACGGAACTTTTAAATAAATTTATTTTTTGGCATATCGCCGCAGAAATGAGTGTAGTAGAAATGAGAACGTTGCGATGTGGGTATACATTAAAAGATAGGATAAGAAATGAGTGCATCCGTAGTAAATTAGAGGTTGCACCTATTGATGATAAAATGAGAGAGAATAGATTAAGATGGTTTGGTCATGTACAAAGGAGACCCATTAGCACACCGATTAGGAAAAGTGATAATATTAGAGTTAATGGGGCTAGGAGATCTAGAGCTCAATCTAGAATGGCTTGGGCAACTAACGTAATCAGAGGAAATGTCCCGTAACAGAATGGAAAGGAAAAATAGGATTCATATAACCGACCCCAAACAATTGGGATAAATGCTTGCTTGCTTGCTTGTTGTTGTTGTTATGTTGCAAATCGCCACAGAAAATAGCATGAGAAATTTAAAATCTTTGGTTCGTTTCAGGTCACGTAATGGAAAATCGTCAAAGGTTGAGGAGTTTTCTGCAAATTAACTAAAGAGAAAAGGAAAAGCGAAGCTTTTACTTGCGCGTAAGAATCGAGAAGAAGCTGAGAATCTTCATGGCGGCACTTGGAAGAGATCCTCCCGTTCAATTCTGAAACGATCCGCTTCCACCTAGATTTTAGAATTGGATTAAAAAAAAACTAATTCAACATCTAACAACGGGAAAGAGGGCAGCGATTCGATTCGATCCGATCGAAGAGAGACAGAGAGAGTACCTGGTGATGGGATTAGGGTTTTTAGAGTTTTTGGATGAAGGAACGGGGACTGCGTATTTCTCCATCGAGGATCGGACTCCGGGGGAAATGGTGGTGGAATTAGCGATACGAGGGGAGCTATACGTACTAGGCGGTGGTCGAAGCTAGGGTTTCCCGCCAAAATAATTTGGGGCCGATTTTTTATTTTGGACAAATTTTCAAAACCATCCATTTTTAAAATTTATTTATAAAAAACAACTCATTTCAACTTTATTTTTAAAAACCGATCCAGTTGGTTGAAACTGTGTCGGTTTTTGAAAAAAAAAATTCAAACTTCACGGGAGTTGAACTCCCGTGAAGTTTTGTTATGAGAAAAAACTTCACGGGAGTTCAACTCCCGTGAAGTTTGAAATTTTTTTTTTTAAAAACAGACCCAGTTTCATCTAACTAGGTCTGTTTTTGAAATTAAAGTTGAAAGGGTCTTTTTTTAGAAATAAATTTCAAAACCGGATGGTTTTAAAAATTTGTCCTGTTTATTTTTCTTGCTCATGATTTACCTCATAAGAACAGAACTATTTACAAATTTCCATAAATGCCCCCTAATCTGTAACATTTGCAATTCTCCATTCAGATCTGTGTGGTTGCTTATTTTTTTCAATGCTTTGCTTCATATCCCTGATTAGGATAATTATTTTTTTCCGTTTTTTAAAAATGTGATTATTTTTTATTAATATGTAATTAGATATATAGAGAGAAGAGAAGGGACGTGGGACAGTGGGAGAATAAATTAGCATACCATCTCTATTTCACACACACACTCTCTCTATCTAATAAAAGTAGTTACCTTAATCAAGGAGAAAGAGAGATGTTTTAAGAAAGATAGATGTTTTAAAAAACTAGGATAGAGAAAAATTCAAAATTGGAGAGTAAATTAGCAAATATATAAATTTGGAGGCAGATTGGCAAATTTTGTATATTTGAAAAGTATATATGTGCAAAAGACTCTTTATCTATGCTTATATTAAAAACTTAGTGAATGTAGGAAATGTTTTAAGGACATGGGAAAATGTTCTTCATCGCACTATAGACACGAGGACAATTTATCCATTTCACCCTGTTGATGTCTGATATCACACAGTTGATGAGAGCTATCCGTGGATGATGAAGAGTGAGAGGATGAGAGATGTGGCCGACTCCTCCTCCGACTTTATGCCCGATCCTTTGACTGGAAATCTTGATTCTGCTGCATAAACAATAAGAACGAACCCATAAGATGGTGGGGTGTGTTTCCCTCGGGGTACCTCCGACAGTCAAGTCAGGTGATGAGCTTGAATGGGGTTTGAGGGAGAGTCCCGGGACCATTGAGGTCTTTTTCAGGGAGTACTCTTTTAGAGCTATTAGTGAAGAGAAAATAGATCCTTTGGGAGAAAGATTCCTCCAAATTTAATGAAGGTTCGATCTCTTAGTGGAGTCAAGATTAAAAGAAAAGAGCAGAGAGTAGAGAGTAGAAAAAACTGAACCTCATGTCCTTACCCTCCTTCCTCCTTTTTATAGTCCTTCGCCTCTGAGATTCTAACTCTTGGCTTTGACTACGCACAAGGGGGGCGGTGGTGGGATGAGTAGACATGATGCTAAATCATTCTCAATTTTACAGATGTTGGCTGGCAATTGAAAGGGAAGTCATTCGAGCAAAGGAGAGGATATTTCCAACATATCCCGGATTTTGACAGATGAGGCATGACGGAAGATAGGCTGACTATTTAGTTATTCTTTGCTTTACAGATGACGGCTGACGATTGGAAGGGAAGTCATTCGAGCACAGGAGGGGATATCTTAGTGATATCTGGGAAGTAACTTGTGAGCAAAGTAAGTTGTTTATGCCTGAGATTTGTCAGAGTTGAAATCTTGATGGGATCGATCAAATATTGTAGCGTCGATTGATGTATATCTGAAGGGAGCTGAGTTGGATCTTACCCCCTTAGTAGAGACGAGTTGGTTTCCGGGTCGTCCCTATGATTTCCGATCCGATAGTCGAGTGAGCTTCTGGCCGAGGAGACAACCGAGTAGATGGTCGAGCTGAATACAACCGAGTAAAGATGATTCGTCGCTCGGTGGGTCAATTGATTTGTTCTTGGCTCCTATCAGGTGGAGTATGCACGCAACGCCAGACGCTTATATTCCTTTCTGGGGGCAACATATATCAAATTAATGTTTAATGTGATCTGTGAGAGTGTTACAGTTAGAGAAGAGATTAGTTGCGAATATGCGTACATCATTACCATGATAGTGTGAATCTGACC
>NC_033794.1:126857110-126866327 GCF_001876935.1 Asparagus officinalis
AAAACCCTAGAATTCTCTTCTTCCCCCCCCCCCCCCCTCTCTCTCTCTCTCTCTCTCTCATTCGTTAGCACTTACCTCTTATATTAGCATTATCACAAAAGTATCAAAAAAATAATAATAAAGGCTCTATTATAAAACGAATAAGACTAACAAACTGAGAACAAACCTTCAGTACGCACCTTACAAATTTCTACTATGAGGCCCTTGAAGTTAAAATACATATTAGTATACAAGGTGTTGAATTCACCAGCAGATTTCTCACCTCCACAGAACAGAGGCAGAGAAATTAGCCTAATATTCAGCATCGAGGAATATAAATTCAGAGTGCCCAACTTGATCAATAAACTAAATTAATTACTAATTTCTCTACGTATGGATACTTAGATCACCAAATAATACTTCATGTACAAATTAACATTACATCATGGTTTTTCTCCCCTGGCAATATATACTCTTTCCTCCAGAATTTTTTATCATTTCAGCCGTTCCAGAAATCAAGACCAGATTTGCATCAATCAGAAAGGATTAATATACTACGTTCCCCCAGTGGGGTGTCCTGCGGCACCCCACCAAAAACTGACAGAAAAGCTAGAAGAAAGTGATCTCACATAGTGCCACCATTTAGGCGGAATATAAAGCATTTCGCCTTCCTCTAATATGCAGTCGAAGAAATCCAAATTCTCTGCCCTGGGAAATTCTTTCACATTAGGATTGTCGAGGTCCACCTGAAAGCGAAAAAATCATGAGGAATTGGCATCAGATTCAGCCGTGAGGAAAAGAAAAGAAGAAGAATCAAATATGACCATAATAACTCCAAAGATTGGTATTTATGTAAATCAAAGTTGTTAGATATTAAATGAGCAACAATCTAGTCCATGTCCATTGGGTAGTTGGTGCACAAATAAAAGGAATATACATTGATGCGATGTAAGTCCTGGAACCCAGGGAGTGCAACGCGTACTTTGGCTAATAAACTCATCCATACCTTCGTAAATTTCTGACGTGGGGCGAATCAATGGGCTACCAGCTACCTATTCTTGGATTAATGTAGAATAAGGAGGTTTAGGGATTACTGCATCTACGTTAAGTAAAGGTTAATCTCCTGTTCGGGCACTAACTACTCAGTGGACAGGACACCACTGGATAGTTTCACTTAACTCGAACTAGAGGGAAGAACCATATTTTCTGATCTAATTTCACTTTGTCCAACTCAAAACACCCCAGGGAAATAATAAACCCTTCTCACATATTCCATAGCTTCATATTATTCTAGTAGTTAACGAATTTATTTTGTTTCAATTTTTATCTTTTTCTATCTTAAAATATATTTGCCATATCTTCTGATCTGATTTCACTTTTGAGCAACTAAAAATTCCCTCTTTCTTCAATCTCAAAATAGTAATCACCCATTGTTTTACCTGTTCCCCTTCCTTATATTCTAGTAGTTAGTTACTAACTTATTTTATTCCAATTTTTATTCTTTTTCAACTTTGATTTAAGTTAAAAAAAATAAAATTTGAAATAAAAAAAGTCCAGGACACCTCTATGAGGTTTCCTTAAAATAACCCTAAAATAAATTCAAAAGTTATAGACTAAAACAAGTGCACAGAACATCAAGGTAAATGTCTTTTGACAACAACTTTTTAAATGAATAATTATGTTTGTTTTCCATCATGAAATTTAGCAGCAGGACTTACCTGACTAGAGTTGCCTAACATGGACTCAGCATAAGGGTACAAGTCATCAGTTGCTGTAGTTGGATAAAGCCTTACGTACTTTCTGCCAACAACCTAAAATTGAAAGAAGTAAGTACAGATTCCAAACATTTTATACTCATTCAGCTTTCAAGTCTTTCAAACATGGACCGAACACAACTTCATGACTTTAATCAGTTAAAACATTAGCAGAACATCTTAAGTGTGTGCTTGCCTCAGAAATTGGCTGAAGATCTTGGCTCAGCTAACTTTTAAGAACCAAAATTTATTTTTAATCTTAAGTCCGAAAAGCTATATCATTCTCTGATGAAAATGCTAAGGATCCAGAGATCAGCATAAGCATACGAACTCCAAATGAAGCGCCCTAATTTGCAGCCTTGCAGGGTATGTTCGTAAGGTTAAGAACCACAGGCAGGATTGCAAAAATAAAAAGAAGTAACACATGCTAATAGAGATTTAAACAGTCGCAATGGAGCTTTGAAAGACTACCAAGTTTGAGGTTCACCAAAACCAAGATATAGTTGGAGTAGGAATACTTCAATATCCATCTCCAGAATGGTATAGCAATGACAACGAAGAACTTCGCTTGACAATATTGTTTCTTCGGTGAAAGCTATACCTAGCATGATCACTATTTAAATCATGAATAGATTTTCCTGATTGTCCATGGGATTTCAACAAAACAAAAAATTTATATGCACATGCATATGTCAATGAAATAATTTCCCTAGGCGATGATGAAGAACTAAGCTGCTTAATGATTTATAAAATACCCTATCCAATCCATCATTCTGAAAGGAGAAGAAAATGATGAATGGGCAAAAAGACAGATCCAATCTGAATAAAGCATATAGTTCTGAAGAACAGAATAGAATCACAGTGTGCTCCCAACAGTGATTTTTCGAATCCCCAATGTTAGATTTTCAAGGCAAAAGGAAACTATTGAATCAAACCCAAAGATTCTCTAGGAGAGAGCTGAGACCATATGAGCATCAATATTATCAGAAACAAAGGGATTTTAGACCGCAGAGTTCAGTAATTCTTTTCACTTTTGGCACCAAAATGAAATTTTACCTCCTATCTGAAAGAGTATATCTCTTATTGTCAAAGAAAACGCTCTTAAGAGGTATCTTGGGAATTTTACTGCCATAAGGGCCTGAGAGCCGCAATCCCATTATACTATCAAAAATACCATCAAAAAGTTAATCTATGTTCTGCAGATATTCAACTGATGCAGCATGATGGAGAAAGCGAAACAAAGAAAACGTAAATGTAAGGGCTAGAAAATAACTTGGTCAAGTCAATGCTGAAGTAAAAGCTAGCTTGACCGGAGCTTTCAGTCAAACCCTCAAGAATATGAAGGGTCCCTTGTTCAGCAATCAAGGTAGTGAACCTTTTCAGCCTTGAGACAATCTATGTAGAATGCTTCACAAACATCTACAAGAGCTTCTTCGAGAAACAATGAATTAACTGGTATCAAATAGCAGGTATTGTAGAATATAGAAACTGTTGAGATTGAATCCAACTTAAAAGTTAATGACAATGCTAATTCAAATTATAGCAACTCCAAATATGATGCATATATATGGCTGAGAATTTGAATCAGAAAGCAGCTAACTTAAAAATCGATTCCTATCAGTTTTTCATGGTCTACTATTCTTTCTCATACCTGAGCGAACATATTATGATGTGGGTCATGGTGCAATGGTGTCACTGTTCCAGGAGGACCAAACCAAGCATTAAGAGATTGAAGCTTCCCACCACCGGCAAAACAATAGTCTGGAATCATTATGTCATTGTGCAGTTCTTGAATCTACCAGTTAAAAATAAGAACATAAACAATTAATTGTCAAATTATGATATACCACAGGCAGAAGAGAAGATATCCCAGACCTGATCAAACAACGGGTGCTGAGCAAGGTAAGTGAGGTTTGTAGGGCAGTCAGTGGACTTCATCCTCTCAAGAAACTGTGAAAAGGTGATGAGCTCTTGCTTCCACTCTGATGCAAGATAGTTCTTTCCAACCTGCAATTGTTGTCAACTTTACCAGCTTTAAGTCCTGTAAACATTCAGAGAAAAATGGACGTAAAGCTACATCTCATAACAATGAAGGATGGCATCAAATGTAGCTTGCTTACAACGTGGAATGACACCAGTAAGGTGGTTATATCGCTTGATTAGAAAGCATAAATCTTTAAATGTACAAATTGTGGCGAAGTGGCCGCCAAATCCAGAAAGAGCAGAAGATGTATTGAAGACAAAGATACCCGTCAAGGTAGATTGAAGATCAAGATAAGAATTGACCTCTATCTAGTCTCTCATCGGAAATCAGGTCATGAACAATTTGCAGAAGGCTTTGTGCATTGCCAAACAGCCAATTAGGTTCATAAATGTGAATGTCATAATCCAAGACAAGCAACCTTTTATGGAGTAGGAGATATAGCCACTATTGTCTAATCTTCATGCAAGAGCAAGTAATAATCCTGTTTCTTTCTCTTTTGGGACTCAAGAGACTAGTAAGTCACAAGCAAATGGTGACGTCTGAACTCAATCTAGATCATGAAATATGTGAGCTTTAGCAGAGATGAAAAAGGGATAAGATGAGTGAAAAAGTTCCAAGTTACCTGCCAACATTGAGCTAATGTTCCTTTGCTTTGTAAACTGGGAATTGCAAGTACAAAACTAAAAATTTGCATGGACCCTAGGTGCTCTGATGGAGTGATTCATCCAATCTTGGACCTCGTTCAATTTAGGCGGAATAGCACTTAGATACCTTATAGTTTACATGATGTTGCCCTTATATGCCTTATAGTTTACATGACTTTGCACTTATATACCTTTTTTTTTTGTCTTGGAACTCTAAATACTCTACAGTTTACATGACTTTATACGCTATCTTTTTTTCTTGACATTTAAATCCCTATTGCTTTTTTTAATAGCACCTTACTATGGTCTTTTAGTTAAATGTTAAAAAATTATTATAAACATTTCCATGTGATATGCACATGATAAAAACTAGTTAATCATAAGCCTAAAATTGATTAAATAAGAATAAAAACTAATTTTGAGAACTCTAAGTGGGAGTAAGAAAGATCGAAAATGAGTTTTTTAGTTGAAAATATCAACTTTAGGGGTACAGTTGATCAATTTTATCATATGCAAGTTACATGAATGGTTTTAGGGAAAACCATCAATGTCTAACAATAACATTACAAAGTTTAACTAAGAAAAGGTAGTAAAGCGCTATTTAAAAAAAACAATACAACATTTAAATCTCAAGAAAAAAAGATAAGAGTGTATAAGTGCAATGTCATGTAAGCTATAGGGTATTTAAACGTCAAGAAAAAAGATAGGGTATACAAGTGCAAAGTCATATGAACTATAAGGTATTTAAGTGCTATTTAGCCGTAAATTTATTACAAATTAGGATATTTATTGGCCACTAAATATGATGATCGAGGAAGTCTGGAACTGTTTTCTAGAGCCAGTCACTCTAAATAAATTTCTACAATTGCAGACTCTCAAGTCTAAGAAGCGTTATCTAGCCAAGTATCCAGAGAGCCAAAAATTCTCTTGGTATTAGTCATGAGGTTTCGATTGGTTGATACATCAAGCATGATTCCTGTTAACTAGATTCACACACACCTTGATCAAACAGAAAGCTTTTAACTAAGCTTCAAAACCGCACCACAAAGATATCTGTGTAGTAAACTTAGCTTCTAAAAGGACTTGTTTCATATAAAAAAAATCAAATCCTAACCCAAGAAGTAGGAAATGAAACTAAGGGCGATCTCAAATTACTGCTGCGATGAGTTGCAGCCTACTGCTAAACAGCATATCATCAGCAGTAAATTTTCACATCTTATTCTAATGTATAAAATTATAGAAATTTCAGATATCCACCTCTTGATGAAAGGTTAAATGATGATGATATCAGATGTCCTGATGATACTAGTATTACCTTACTTCCAGGATGGGATTACTTAGGTTAACAATAATGATTAGTTGATTACACTGCAGAAAATAAGAAAACAGTTTAAACACTTGCACTGATATGAGGACCAAATATGAAGATTCAAAGAGTTTTCAAGGTGAACAGACACTTATTCGGGAATAAGGATTTTGAAAGTTTTGTCCGATAACAAAGCAAGGCAAGCAAGCAGGATGCCATTCTGGCATAATTGTTAAAAATCAGTACGAAATTGTAACAGAGGTACCAAACCAAGGTTCTCGAACTTAAAGGAACTGAAAGTTTACTGCAGATTGCAAGGAGAAAAAACAAATCAAACGAATAAGTCAGGGGGAAGCTAATCTAAAGGTGCTGGCCTAAATTGGTCATAAATAGAAATGTCAGTCTATGCACCAAAACTTAACAAAGAGGGAGAGGAAGGGGAAGAAGATGAAGAGAAAGAAGATGAGAAGCAGAGGAGGGAGGGGAAAAGAAAGAGAGGAAACTTCCATGAATAGAAGCCTCATAAATAGCATCACATAGAACTTTGGATGAAGATGTTGCCCTAAATTAGGGCTCTCAAGGTCAAAGAAAGATATCAGTCCATGCACCAAGACCTAATAAGGAAAATGAGAGGAGGAGAGGAAGAAGCTTTCATGAATAAAGGCCTTATAAACAGTATTAGTTAGAAGGTTAAATTAGAAACACAGCATATTATCCCTTTTCTTTCATATTTTTTGCTCGTGGAATTAGGAAACCCATTTTTGTACAAGTTCCCATCAGAAACTTATCAGATATCGACAGATATAACTTCCTTTCTTCAGTCGAACATTTTGTCTATTTGTTACTGTTAATAACTTGCAGAATTTGCTAGTTTCAATTCTGAACGTTAAAATAGTCATTTAGTGTTCAAAATGTTGGCATCTTGGACTTATGGGAAGAACCTATTGAAGTGGAGTCCAACAGGAAACCAGCAACTATACAATCCAAATCTTAAAAATACTTACGACAACTTTCAAGCACCATTTATTCTATTTTAAAATGAACCAGAGCGTTCCTCTGAGGATATACCACTGTTGACCAATTTAGTAAATAAACTTCAAGTGATCCCAAACAACCTAGTTAAGCTGGACCTTACGCTGAATGTGTAAGCATTCTGTCTTGACATTTGTCTAGGCAGTGCGCATTTATACCGTGATATATTGTGAGTGAGTAGTGTGTGCGTCCACGTGTGTTGTTCTCATTCGAAACCTTAAGTCTTTGGAGTAAACATAAGTATAACCGTATGCCTCCAAGAAAGAAAGGGTGTCTACAAAGTTGCTTCACATGTCAGCTCAGTGATATTGTAAATAAAAATATTGGGGTAACAGTATACATCTGGAATCCTCATGATGTTTTGCTGATGCAACGAGAGTCACTGCATAATATCATGTGTAAATCTATAAAGTCAAATGAAAAACTCAGTTTGCTAAAATATGTTCATTCCGTTTGCTAAGAAAACTAATATCCCCCAGCAGGTAAAAGTTCAGTCACCTCAACAGGAACAGTCCGATCCCCAGCAATCCTTTTCAGATACTCAATGTCCTTCCACTTTGTTCGTGCAGGCCAATGATCAATACAACCACTGATTATAACTGGGGAGCTCCCCAAGAAATAATCACATATAAATGTCTCCAGAGAGATAGAGGGTCGCTTCTCAACAGTTCTACATGACAATGATCGCTTTGGAAGAACTTGAAGCACCTAGAGTAGAACTGAAGCTATTAGATACATTACATCAAATATGTGGTTATACGAGTAATTGAGCATGTACAATATTTTAAGTTATATGACCAAGTTAACCTGGAAAATACCTTCTGCTTTCAATATTCCCCCAACAAAGATTCAAAATTCATTTAGTCATTTTACTTAATATTCACAATCTGTTCTGGTCAATTTATGAAAAGTCACTCTCTTCCATCTCTCATGTCATTGTCTGGTAAGATTAACTCATGGAAATCATGGAAATTTTACAAAAAACTCAAATTTGTGATAATATAAGAGAAGAGAGGAGATTTTAAATATCTTCCGTGTTATATGATGGATTGACAAAAATAAAATATCTGAATACAAAATATAACTCTTAAGATGTCAAATTTATGGTAAAATACAGGACAAAGATACAAATCAGGAAAACAGCTTCATGAATTTTTGCCTGCAACACCAGACAAATCCATGATTCTTTTGAGAAACAACAGTGGGGAATAACCCTCTGCAATTCATTAACAAGTATATGACGAGAGAACTCACACATCGGAGTAAATTCATGATACTAACACCTGCCACATTAGATTACGAGCACTTGTCTCAGGATATAAGTACTATTTTACCTTAGGCGTTCATATACAATAGGGTGAAAATCTCTATTTTATCTTTTTATTTACTGCTAGTAGTTGCATGATTGTTACAGACTTAATAGTGCATAAGAGCAGACTTAATAGTGCATAAGAGTGGATAAATCACTATTTAAAAGCAAGATTCATCAATGGTAACAATCTAAGAACAAGATTGCTGCAAAGGCACCTGGATAGTAATCCAAATAATTTGAGGTAAGCAAAATAAGTACATCCATTTACGTCCTGAAATTAGAACAAACATTATTCACTTAGAGAAAGCCACACTGATTACAGATGCCTGCTTTGAGTGCAAATGATTGTTTAATTGGATTTTCGTGCTTGTAAACTTCAGGAAGGATGCAGTAAATACTTACAAACTCATCCAAGTTTTCACAAGTCGCTCATTTTACTTAAAATGCTGAACTTGAATTTCTAATGCATGTTTGATGAAAATCATGCAACTGAAGTAAAGGAGTTCACATATGCAAGTTTTTAATGCAAAATATTAGGCACTTACATTTGTTGGCTTTACAATTTGCTAGAACACTAAAGCTGCGTTGTAACCCCAATGTCCTCAGATTTATGGAAGAGAAAGATACAAAAGATTAAAAAATTAAAATGTTAAGTTAAAAAAAATAGGGATGATGATTGTCCTGCTATTTGCGTTCATTCAGGGAGTGTTTGTTAAACTGAAGGCAGATCTCAAAAGTATGAAAGTCACTTTTCTACGATTGTGAAAGTGCATCCATATCAACATGCAAATGAAATACAGTGTTTGGTTTCAAAATAAATTAATTCTTGAATCTAGAAAAGTACAGATTATTCGGTAACGTTGTTTTATTTATTTATCAAAATCATATTATTATACTTTCAATGGTATATTAAAATAAAATAATTTTAATTAACAGTAGTTTCAGTTCAAAACTAAAAACCTTTAAACAATTAAATCCAAAGTTAAACTCACATTTATTAAAATCGTATTATTCAATCATATATTAAAATTAAATAATTTAATGAACAATGTTTCATGAACTAAAAACTTTTTCTGAAACAAATTAAATCTAAAGTTGAACTCATAAAAGCAGAAATAATCTAAATTCTAAAAAAAACAAAAATAAATTAGTAAAGATTCACCCTCACCTCCTGCAAATCCAACTCCTTCGTCGCAAATCCCTCGA
>NC_033794.1:126866485-126866754 GCF_001876935.1 Asparagus officinalis
CAGATACAGAGAGAGAGAGAGAGAGAGAGAGGGGGATGGGACCGTAAAGTTCATAAAAAGCGCAGAGAAAGGGGAGATATTTTTATTAAGCGTGCGGTCCGGTCACCGCCCCCAGTGAAGTTGTACGCTGCATTGTTATAGTTGGGGTCGGTTTTTATACGAAACCCCTTAACCTTGGTGTGAGTCTGTAGAATTTTTAATTTTGGCCTTAGATCCCTCAAGACATTGAAATTGTCATTCGACCCCTAAATGCTTAAGTTGTGTCAAAA
>NC_033794.1:126866803-126886570 GCF_001876935.1 Asparagus officinalis
ACTTGAATGTAATACCAAATACCAATTTTAAACAACTCAAGGATTTCAGAACCTAATAATAGCAATTTCAATGAGAGAATAATTTCAAAATATTAGGGGAAGTAAGGCCTCCCACCCGTGAATGCAGCTCCGCCGTTTTTAGGTTTCTTATCGTGTATGCCCGACTACGTTTTACGATAAATATCAAAGGATTTTTTGTGTGTATACATCTTAAATCATGTATATTTATGAAACTATCTTAAACCATCAACTTGGAGAAAGTACTCTAAAATCAGTCAATCGTCAATTTTGATTTACTAGCTTGCAATGTAAAATGCCAATAAAGTAGTTATAATCTTTTTTTTTTAACTTTCCATCAAACTTTATGGTATCTTGATTTGAGATTATCTTTTTGTAGAGTTGATGACTTGGGATAGTATTGTGAATGCTAAGATTTTGAAGAAAAATTTACGAATACCCATGATCTACGGGATGTATATATGAAAATCTAATGATTAAAACACAAAACATGATTTTTTTTTTTAATAATACACTTTAAAAACAACCTCATTTGCAAAAAAAAATGTAATAAAATAGCTGTCCTTTAATTATTCTTCCTGATTTTATCTATTTTTCCTGTCAACTCCTAAAATGGAAGTTATCTGTCATCTCATAATGCGTGTGAAACGTTCCAAAAGTTCAGGGTGTTTCATGTAAGTCCCCATAATCTAGGGTGCTTGACTAATTTCAAAATTTTAAAAGGTTTTACGCAAATCACCTCATATTGTATAGGGGTTGTAAAATTCTTACTTACTACAAATAGGATAAGCAACGGCAGTGGTGTTCAGTGGGCGGTAAGCGGACTCGACACGGGAAGATACTTTTGAGTAGGGAAAATTTGCAAAATAGACCGTTTTTATAAAGTAATTAGCGAAATAAACCGTTTTTTGAAGTAATTAGCAAAATAGACCGTTTTTTGGCAAAAGAGGTCGATTTTGAAAAAGGGTTCAGAAAACATACGGGACTACTAGTCCCGTATGTTTAATCTCATAATTAGCAATGACTTCTCTCTCCGCCCCTTGCCGCGCCTGCCTCCCCGCAGGCCCTCCCCGGCGCGCCCTCCCCCCTCCCCTCCGCCTCCCCGCCTCCGACGCCGCGCTCCTGCCACCTCCCTCCGCTCCTGCTCCTGCCGCAGGCCAGGCAGGCAGCACCACCGCCGCCTCTGGAGAAGCCGAAGCGCCGGCGACGCGCGGCAAGGCCTGCATGCCGCGGTCCGCCTCGGACCACCGAGGTGGCGTCGTAGAGCGTGACCCTCCTCGGGTCGGCGAAGGAGCTCGGATCCTGGACGGAGGGGGTCCCCATGGAGTGGACGGAGGAGGGGTGGATCTGCGAGGTCAAGATCCGCGGAGGGGAAGCCCCAGAGTTCAAGTTCGCGGTGGTTTCGGGCGGGGAGGGAGGGAGTTTGGCGTGGGAGGGTGGGGGGAATAGGGTTCTGAAAGTTCCCGACGGGGGAGGGGCCTTCGATCTGGTGTGTCGTTGGAACAGGACCGACGAGGGTGCCGAGCTTTCGGCGGTGGGCGAGGTCGAGGGTGAGGTTGCGGAGGGGGTCGGGAGCGGTGAGGTCGTTGCTGTTGAAGGGGAGTTGAGTCCGGTAATCATGAGATTAAACATACGGGAGTAGTAGTCCCGTATGTTTTCTGAACCCTTTTTCAAAATCGACATCTTTTGTCAAAAAACGGTCTATTTTGCTAATTACTTCAAAAAACGGTCTATTTCGCTAATTACTTTATAAAAACGATCTATTTTGCAAATTTTCCCTTTTGAGTATTGACGTGGCCCAAGTAGGATGGAGGTGTTGGCAAATATCTCTCAGATGACCCCCTTCAGAAATGCCATAATTCCCCGAAGTTTTGGAATTCTCAGAAAACCCCCTTTAACTCCCGCGTTTAGTACAAAATCCTCTAAAAGTGCGTAGCACAATTTCCTCCTCAAAAATATCTCCATGTGCAATTTATCTGCCCATGTGAAAACTGCAGTCAATGTTGTTGTTTTTTTAATGTTGAAAGTTGAAAAAGGTTTTCTGAGGACCCACAACTTGATAAAAGTTTTGTGAGGTTAAGGGGCGTCATCTGAGAAATACTCAATCTGAAGGGGTTTCTGTAAAATTTACCAATTAGGCTACACTTTTTCAGTTGGCACCACCTAATAATAAGTCGTGGCTAGTATAGAGCGACCCCACGAGTCTGCTTTTATATGTGAAAATCACATCACTCTTTTAAAAGAGACCGGAGGAAAATATCGACATTGTTTTCAGAAAAAATAAAAAATAAAAAATTTTCAGTTTAAGAGTACTCCAAATTTCCTTTTTAACTTTGATTGGCCTATAGCGAATGAAATAACACGTGTTTTTTTTTTTAGAAAAAGGATGGACTACCACAAAGGTAATCCACCCAGCTAAATTAATCAAAAATAATTGTTACATAAAAAATACACACCCACAACCAAGAGTGAGTATTATAGTCCATATCAGAAGCTACAGAGAATGAAAAACAACACTCCTCTGTACATAACCATGGATCTCCAACAAGGAGAAGATCATAATAAGTTCTAACAAAAACCAAAAGCAGAGCAGTTCACAATGGAACAGAGTTCTAAAGGATAAAAAACAAAAAACATCACTACTGAACCATTTGTAACTCATTCTAGCTGAATCACCATACTCTCCCCACCTTTGTCCTCTCTTCTAACCGCTCCAGCAGCTTGAATTCTATCAGCAATCCTCTTTCTCCTCCTTTCCTGTAATCTGGCAGCTCGAGCAGAAGCCTTTTCAGAACCTAGCCAAAATGTTGCGAATGTCATAATTTTGTTCAAAAGCTCAGGGGATTTCTTCCTTTTATTAGAAAAGATTCTATCATTACGTTACTGCCATATACACCAAACTAAAGAACAGATGAGTACATCCCTTTTCAATTTACAGTTCTCAACATCACCAGTTTTCCATTTAAGCCAAATTTCTTTCAAAGAATCCAAACTAAAATTTTCCTCAATCTCCAAATTGAATTGAATTGATCTCCATACTGAGGAAATAAACTCACATTTGATAAAAAGATGAGTGTGATTCTCCTCCAATTTAGAACATAAACAGCAAGTTTTATCCAAAAGAACTCCTTTCTTTTCCAGAACATCTTTTGTATTCAAACTTTGTCTTAGAGCCAACCATACAAGGAATTTCACTTTTAAAGGAATAGGAAGTTGCCATAAATTTGCACAATCATATCTTACACCCCCATCAATTAAAAATTGATAAAAAAAATTCACTATGAAACTCCCTCTTGTCTCCCACAGCCATTTTCTTTTATCCTCCCCTTGCTCTAGACATATGAAATTTATTAAACTCATCATAGAACAGTATTGGGAAACAAGAACCCCAACTAACTGCTTCTTAAACTGAATATTCCATCTCCACATATTATTCTCTTTCTTTCTCATGCTATTAACATCAGCAAAAGGATACAATGTTATAACAAATAAGGATGGAAATAAAGATGCAAGAGTAAATGAGCCTAACCATTTGTCCAGCCAAAATAAAGTATGATTTTCTTTTCCAACCTCCACTTGAGAGTTGCATAAAAAACTTTCAATATTAACAAAAAAGTTCCTCAAAAAATATGATAAGAGAGCTCTCCCAGAATGTATGTATTCTGTCCAGCTTTTCTTTTCAAAATATTTACAAAAGCTAATTTGTTTCCAAGGACCAAGCTTTCCATCAAACCATTTCCAAAGCCATTTTCCTAATAAAGCTTTATTCATGATTCTCAAATTTATGATCATTTCCAAAGCCATTTTCCTAATAAAGCTTTATTCATGATTCTCAAATTTATGATACCTAAACCACCATAATGTTTAGGTCTACATACCTAATAAAGCTTTATTCATGATTCTCAAATTTATGATACCTAAACCACCATAATGTTTAGGTCTACATACCTCCTCCCAATTTACCAAATTAGTGCATTTTTTATTATCCAAGGACCCAATCCACAAAAATATTCTCCTCATTTTATCAATTTTATCAATAATCCATGAAGGAAAAAGAAAGAAAGATAGCCAAAAAATTGGCATAAAGAATAGGACTGAGTTAACTAAAACTAGTCTACCACCTCTTGATAAAGATCTGCCTTTCCACAAAGATAGTCTCCTTTCAATCTAAATAATACCTGATCTTGATATTTTTGAAATATGGATATATCTAACTCTAATAGTGTCTATACTCTATATAGAATTTTACAGAAAAATATTTTTTTTCAAAAATAAGGAAAAATAATCTATGTCAATATCATATGATCATTGGCAATTTTCAATAAAAATATCCATTACGGAAAATAACCCTAAGCTTTCAATTGACTAATAGTAACTGTAACATACTACTAAGAAGGAGAAGAGGATGAGAGAGTATTTATAAAGAATAAATAAGATCAAAAATGTTAAAAAAATATAGTTTCTGTTATGTATCATGTGTCAAGTGTCAACGCATGATAATCTAGTATGCTTACTTGAAAATCACGGGATGTTTTGCTATACACATTATCTAGGCAGGGCCGGCCCTACCTTAAGGGGGCGTTTGGTTAGTTTCCTAAAAACCAAGAAAAGAAAATCGGTATAATGAAACCAATAAAATAATATTTTTATCCATTTCTATCCCTAAAACTCACCCACAACATCCAATAAAATAATATTTTTATCCTCCAACTCATCTCATTTCATCTCATTTCTTACCTTTAAAAATAAACCAAACATAAGAAATATGTCACATCATCCAACTCATCTCATCTCATCTTATCTCATTTTTAAAAATCACACACATCATCCAATAATATTGTGACAACTCATCTCATCTCATTAAACCTTCCTTTCCATCCATTTCCTCAAAAAAAAAACAAGAAATTAATTTCCTTAAGTATGTGTCACATCATCCAATAATATACCTCCAACTCATCTCATCTCATCTATTTTCTTATTTTTTAAAAATGAACCAAACACAAACAACCTCAAAACATCATCCAATAATATACCTCCAATTCATTTCCTTATTTTTTTTAACCAACCAAACAACATCAAAACAAGTTTTTTTTTTAAAAAAATCACTCACATCATCCAATAATAAGGTAACAACTCATCTCATCTCATCTCCTATTTTATAGTTTTCTTCTTTTTTAGGCCAACCAAATAACCTCAAAACAATTATTATAGGAAATATGTTTCCTATTCTTTGATTTTCTTTTTTTTTTTTGCGAAACGAACAGCCCCTAAGGCAATCAAGGTCTTTGCCTTGAACCTCATCTTGGATAGGGCCCACCCCACCCTACGCACCCACAACTCTTTTCCCTTAGCTAAAACCCTAACCCTATTTTATTTTTCTCATTTTCTCATTCCTTCCCGCCGCCTCCTCTGACCTCTCTAATTCTCTCACTCTCAAACAATGAACAACAAACTCCCAACTGAGTCTCCAGTCTCTCCGACTCCCCCAAGGGCTAAGCTCTTAACTCTTCGCCTCTTCCAGTCTTCCTACCCCCACCGGCGACGCCGCTAGCCACCTGGCCGATGCTTTGATTCATTTAGCAGAAATTAGTGAAGATCCAAAGATAAAAAACGAAGCTAATAGCGTCGCAACTTATGAGATTGAAAATTTTGAATTCTTATTAGCTATGAACTTTTGGTATGACATACTGTTTGCTGTTAATTCAGTTAGTAAAATCTTACAATCTAAAGATATGCATATTGATATTGCCATAGATCAATTAAAGGGGCTTATTGTATATTTAGAAAATTATAAACAAAATGATTTTATGTCTGCTTTGAATTCAACTAAAGAACTAGCTAATGAACTGAACGTACAACCTATATTTCTTAAAAAACGTAAAGTTCATATAAAAAATAATTTGATGAAAATATTGATAATAAAATAATATTTAACGCTGAAGATTCTTTTCGTATTGAATATTTCTTGTACATAATTGATAAATCGATTGGCTCAATTGAAAGTAGGTTTGAACAATTTAAAACGTATGAAAAAAATTTGGATTTTTGTTTGATTTGAAAAAAATTAAAAGCTTTAGATGATATTGAATTGAAAGAATATTGTCCTAATCTCGAAAATGCACTGAAACATGATAAACATTTAGATATTAATGGACTTGATTTGTTCTCAGAATTGAGAGTGCTTAGGGAAATTTTAAAAGTAGAGATTAATAATCCAATTGAAGTGTTGAACTATATAAAGTGGTTAAATTCTTTTTCAAATATTTGTATTGCTTATCGTATATTATTGACTATACCCGTAACAGTTGCTTCCGCTGAAAAAAGTTTTTCAATATTAAAATTACTAAAATCTTATTTAAGATCGACCATGTTACAAGATAGATTGAATGGTTTAGCAATACTATCTATCGAAAGTATTATGTTAGAAAATATTAAATATAAAACTTTAATTAGTAATTTTGCAGCTCAAAATGTAAGAAGAATGAGATAAAATCTATTATGAGTGACCAGTCCAATTCCCGCAATAGATGTAAACACATACCCACTCCTCTTAAGGGATTTCTTCCCTCATTGTTGCTTTTAATATTGCTAGGTGGTAGGGTTGGGCGGGTCAACCAGTGGGCTGACTCGCTCCAGCCCGACATGGGACTCGATCCGGTCTTGCCCGTAGTGGGCCGGGTCCAACCCGACCCGTGATATATGCGGGTCACGGGCCGGGGTTGGGTCCAACTCCAAATCAGGACAAGAGAAATCGGCTCGGCCCCACTTTAAACCCGACATGTCCATCACTCAACTCACAACTACCATGTTCTATGTAGGATGATTAGGGTAACAAACCACGCAAAACCAAAGCGTTTGGACCGAGCTCGAACCAACTTGATACAAACTGGGTCAGATTTCTGACTGATCGGACCCAACATGAGTTTCATACCGGACTCTGGTTCAAATATGATTCCAGATTCTGCCCGGATTAGAACTTTGGGATCTAAAGCTCCAGACCAGATTCGCCAACTTAGTTCGATCCAGATTAGGACTGGCCAAGATAAGTTACGTGCAAAGTACATCTTACAAAGTAAGAAAAGTAACCAGAACTATGCAAATTACTAACCAAATGCCTCATAAAATCAATTTGAGGATTAGAGCTGGTAGGTTTAACAATGCTCAAGACATATAATAATCATACTCCCTTAAAAAGAGGGAGTCGTGAAAAAACTTTCCAAAGATTATATTACGCATATTCTTTTTTGATATTACATTCTAATACTAACTAAACTAAATTAATTTATCATTGTTAATTAATGATATTATATGTTGCTTTAAATGTGTACAATTTGACCACCCGCGGGTGGGATAGCCGGTTAGCAGCTCCCTATGGAGGAAGAGATATCCTCAGGCTTCGTGCCCGTTGCGACTGGGTTCGAATCCCCGCTATCGCATTCACCTGGCTCCTGTGGGTTTAAGGGTGGGGACAGGATCCCAGGGTTTTACTGGTCACTCAGGCTCAGCCCGTTGTATGCTCACCAGATCACGTCCTTGTGGTCCACAGCCTGTTCGCCCACACTGTGGGGATGAGCCCCTGGTAGCAAGGGTAGCTCCTTGTAGGAAATTAGGGACCGTGGGGAATCGATCAAGGGCCGCAGGCGGGACTCCCAAAGGGAGTAAAATTGAACTGGGGTGACCAGGTTTCCCTTGCCAGCAAAAAAAAATGTGTACAATTTGATCCCTATAAACTTTCAACGTTATTGTAAAACTCTACATCATATTAATTATTAGTAATGTATAATAATATATTAATAGATAATTGCATGTTAGTAAAGTATTTATGGAAAGAATAGAAAATATAGAATTGTTTTAAAATTATACCATGACACTCATATAGAAAAATACAAAGAGCATTCTTATGTTTAGGTAACATGACAGAAAGTACAAACATAAAATTTTAGAAAACATTAGGACATTTAAGTGCAACAAGATATGCTATCTTAAATTAAAAAAGAAAGTACAGGAAGATACAAATGGAGGTATATAAGTATAATATTGGTAAATTATAAGGTATTTAAGTTCAGTTAAGCCTATAAAAGATTTGAAACATTTATTATCCACAAACAATAGTATATAATCCCATTGATAAATAATATTTATCATACAATATGAGGCCACATATATATGTCACGCCCCGCTTCCCAAAATACTGGGAAATCAGAACGTGAACAAGTCCGCGACGTATTCGATTGAGAAGAAATATTATCATCATTTTTTTTTCTTTTCTTCTCAATCCAATACGCTAAGCGTCAAATACATAAATCTCAATCACAGGTCCCCGATCACAATAGCAAGAATAGAAAGACAATCCAGAATAAGAAATAAACATATCATCCATAGTGAATCATCCCAGACATAAATATGGGTTCATCATACCCTTACTACAACAACAGTTCAACTAGGAAATAAGAAATACATAGTCCATAAAAGGAAATACTAACAAAATAACCAAATCTGTCACCAAACTAAAGAAAATACTGCAAGAGTGCTCTATTAGCTACTACAGAAAAGAAAATGCGTCTAGGCTTCAGTTTGTTCTTCCACTCCATCAGAAGGACATTCCGGCTGAGCATACACTGGTTCGGCGGCATCATCGAACTGAACCTGTTCGTCTCCTAAGTCTGACGCACACCAGAGAAAACAGGTGTACGTCAGGTGCATAGCGCACGGCAAGATCTCAGCCGTCTCGGTGACTTGGTTTCCGAGCCTCTCTGGGTGTTTGGTTTTCCGTTGTTTCCGGTTCTTCCTGTGATTTGGTTGATTGAGACTCTGATTTGTTGATCTGATTTGGCAGTAAGTCGGATTCCTGATTTGGCAGTAAGCCGGATTCCTGATTTGGCAGTAAATCTGCTTCTGAGTTCGAGTCCGAAACTGATCTTGATTCGATCGTGATTCGTCCGAGTCTATTCTCGGTTGGATGACTCGTTGATTCCTTAACTCGTTAGCTTGATTCTGCACGCGGGTGGGTTCATTCCGTTGTTTGCGTGCGATTTGTCGATCTCGTCGCCTCGTTGGTTCGTCGGTTTGTGCCGAGCTGAGCTAAGGGACCTATAAGCAATTTTATATGCCTACATTGTTGATGTATCTTCCAGACTCGTACCAGAGACCTGTTTCGTCTTGGGGTTGTTTTGTTGGACAAAGTGGCCTGTTTCGTCACTTTGATCCGTGACTTGTTTCGTCACCTGAGCTTTGCCTGAGTTCAGACCGGGCCGAGATCGGATTGCGTGTAGTCCTCTAGCCGCTTGTTTCGTGGGATTGGATGCGCATTGGGGATTTGTGAACAGCCAGTTATCCGGTGATAGGAGCGTTGACTCTGTGTGAGATGTGACCAGTGACCTGTTATAGGATGGCCTGTTACTTGACCTTGTTTCTAGGCTAGGTATGACTTTTTGTGAGATACGGATTAGTTGTATTATCTTTTCATACATAGATCGGGATTAATATTTAATTATCTATAATTTGAGACATATATGGTATATACATGAGGGTTTCCTTGTTTGGATTATTTCGCTCGACGTACTACGTCTCTTGTTATAGATTTTTAAGTATTAATTCCATCTATTTGTATGACATGGTTACCTAGATGATTATTCTGATGACTAGCTGCATGATCGACTTGTTACTTGATTGATTTGTGGATTTTAGTTGTACGTTCTTTTGTTGTTTCTGTTATCGTATCGTTTTTCGCATTGGATTTCCGTTCGTTCTATTTTTCTTTGTGGGGTCGGGTCTTGTCGTGCGCCATGCACCTGACGTACACATGTTTTCTCTGGTGTCATCAGACTCAGAGGAAGAACAGGTTCAGCTGGGAAATCATCAGGAGCCATAGGATTCTCAGCAGGAGTGCCTAGCGGATGGAGCAGAAGAAGGAGCCAAAGTTTAGTTATTGGTCCTCAGTTTTCTTTTGTACTACATTCCATTTCTATTTGATCAGTGTATTTTGTATCTCTTTAGTATTCATTTGTTCAGATTTGTATAAGGGCATGTTTGACCCGTATTTTATGTCTCGGATGTTATCCCATTTGTGATATGCTATTGTGATCGGGGACATGTGACTTCGCATTGTTTTTATTTCCAGACGCTTAGCGTATTAGATTGAGAAGACGGGGTCTAGCACTTATCTCTCCTCAGTCTAATACGTCGCGGGCTTGCTCGCGTCCCGATTCCCTGGTATTTTGGGAAGCGAGGCGTGACACCATTTAGCTATTTATTATACTTTGTAGTTATTGCAGAACTCCATATGTAGTTGATTATTTTCAGATTCTAGATTTGTATTTTAGTTTAGGGTTGAGGGCTTTTGTGAGACTTTGTTTATTTGACTCATTGTATTTGAGATCCAGTTTATACTCAGAGATATTTCTATTCTATTTCAGTTGGTCTCATATTTGATATTTCTTATGCTTCTTCTGTGTGTATCCAGTATTGTCTATTTCTATTTTTGCCTATCTGTACCCACACCTATTTATTATTTCTACTAGAGAGATAGTTATTGTGATGGTAAAACATGTCGTAGTATGGTGGTTGGTGCTTGGCAGGTTTGACAATCCGGGTTTCACCTGGGACTACAGCCTTGTGTCAACCTTGGAGCGTCACAAATAATTAATTAAAATCACATGGATATACTTGTATGGATATCGTTGATGAGCACCGCTCAATGCTACTTGGGATAGTGCGTCGATATACTATTAGTAGTCTATCCCGCACGTAGATGCGATGAGGCTTGTGAGTCGTATACCTAGGATTCCTTGATTTGGTTGTCCGTCCCCCACATTGATGTGATGAGACTAATGAGCCGTGTACACAATTAGGATACTGATTTGGTAGTCCATCTCGCATGATAATGCGATGAATTACAAACTTTGCAAGGATTTGCATTGTGATAATTATCTGATAGCCTAAGTCTTAGTGGACGCTATTATGAACATGACTCATCGCTGAGTTATATATGACCGATATACTTTACTCTTGTGGCCACACGAGATTATATACTGTTGTTTATATTATCTTCCAAATGATAGTGAAAGATATTTTTGATCCGATATATATGATGACTTTACTTCCTTGTATTGCTTTTCTTTATTCCTGGTTTGGAATTGATAATTAGCGATTCACAATTTGAGACATATGTTGTATACATGAGGGTTTTCTTGTTTGGATTATTTCTCTCGACGTACTACGTTTCGTGTTGTAGGTTTCTAAATATTAATTTCCATTTAGATACATGATAAATGATCTAGATAGACTATGCTTAATAGATAGAGCATCTATCACATCTAGTAGCCCTTACCCGAGGAGATGGAGATGATCTTTATGTAGCGTTCTGACGCTCTTGTTGTTTCTCTTTTTATTTTCCAATTCCTTTCAAGCAGCAGCTCAGAGTATCGGAGAGCCGCATGATGACGGACTTCCAGCATAATTGCCGTCACATGTTTTTAGTAGATGAGACTCCACCATAGTTGATATTTTCTTTCAGACATTTAGAGTTTTGTATTTCATCTTGTAAAGACTGTGTGCCTTAGTTTATTTTCAGTTGACTCATATTGAGATACTTCACATTTATTTTAGACTTTAGTTTTATTCAGTTTATTCAGTTGAGACATGATTATATTTATTAGATATCTCTTTCTACATCATGAATGCATTTATTTTCCTTATTTCTTGTTGTTGATTCCACTAGAGAGATATTACTGTGATGGTGAAACGTGTTGTTACACAGTGTGGGTGCATGGCAGGTTTGATATTTCTGGGTTCACCTTGGACTGCAGCCATGTGTAAAAACAGGGGCGTCACAGTTGGTATCAGAGTCAAGTTTCAACATCCTTAGGATCATCATGTGTCGAGTTATGGAACTAGAATAGAGTTTCTTAGGATTCATGTATAGAGTCCACTCGGAATTCCTAGAATGAGTGAGGACGTATTATGTATATTTTGAAAATTTTGAATTTTTTTAAGACAACTATTTCACTTTGATTATAAAGTATTTACGTGAATGATATGTGATATGTGAATGATATGTGTGCGTGTGTGTGTGCGCGTGCGTGCGTGTATGTGTGTGTGTGTGTGTGTGTGTGTGTGTGTGTGTGTGTGTGTGTGTGTGTGTGTGTGTGTGTGTGTGTGTGTGTGTGTGTGTGTGTGTGTGTGTGTGTGTGTGTGTGTGTGTGTGTGTGCGCGCGTGTGTGGGTGTGTGTGTGATCTCACTTACTGTGTCTAATAAGCTCTCCTCCTGATATCATAAATATCGGGACGAGGATGTGGTCGAGATAGAACTCGTACCCGGAGAGCTAGGCGAGCAAATCCTTAACCGCAACAGGCTTCACAGTATTTGATTGACCTTCTGGCGCCGATTGTGACCAGGCTTGCATCACTTGAGGAGCGCGTAGCAACTCTAAATCAGACACCGGAGGTTCCACCACTAGAAGAATCGCTTACAGCAATACCACTATCAACCGTTGATAAGGCCACAGAGCAAGAGACTTGCCTTCGTTTGGTGGAAAGATACCAGAAGATGAGGGCACCAGAGTTTCAGGGCATATCGGATTCACTTGCAGCTCTTAAGTGAAAGGAAAATGTGGGGAACATCCTAGACATGCTTAACGTCAACTCAGTTCAGAAGCAGAGGTTAGCAACTTTCAGCCTCAATGGTGATGTCAGAGGATGGTACAAGCTTCAATTCACCCCAGAGCAGCAAATGACACTTACTTGGGAAGACTTCACTTAATTGTTTGACGAGCAGTATGTCTCTTCCATGGCAAAAGCTAGGAAAGAGTTAGAGCTATCCATATTGGAGTAGGAAGACATGTCTGTAGCTGATTATGAGAGTAAATTTATGAGCTTACTTCGATTTACGGGCATGTGGCGGCCAGGAGAGCGTCAGGCTCAGATGTTTCTGATAAGACTTTGTCCAAGCCTTTGCCGCTACCTTATTTCTAGACGATTCCGCTCAGTTCGAGAGGTAGCCGACACCGTCATTTCATAAGAAACAGAGACTACAATCTTTTAGAAGAACAAGAAAGCCAACTCTAAAGCAAGATAGGCTAGGGACAATGGCAAGGGCAAGAGATCTTTTTCAGGACCCGGAGGACCTCAGCAGCAGGGCAAGAGTTTTCAACACCAGCAGCAAAGGCCCTTATAAGAAGGGATCACAGCAGGATTCCGGACGTCGTAGCAGCACAGAGATTCAGGGTGCATTGTTACATACTCAATAAGTCAAACATTATGGCAAAGGATTATGCAGTGGCGGCAGGCGGAGGCAGCAAAGGCAGAGGCGGCAGTGACCAGCAGGCGTCGTAGATATGGCTAGCAGCAAAGGAGTCAGTACAGGGTTAAGCAGCCGTAGGGCGTGGATAATAGCGCAGTGGAGATTGAGGCCGCTGTTCGCTGGAAAAATTATAGCTTTCATCATTGATTCCATTGTACACTCTTGTAATAGTTTATCGATTACAAAGATCCGGTCTTTTTATAAGATCCGGTTACAACGAAAATCAAATAAAAAGAAATGAAAAATTACAACTTTATTTCCTTGTTTGTCGAACAAATCACGAGCTCCTGTTTTGCGGTCGCTCACTTGCATGGGTTGTTTGCCTGCGTCGGGGGTTTATCCGTTGACCACCACGAGATCTAGATCCGGTTGGATCTACGCAGTACGACGGGTATTATTTCACCAAGGAAATAATAGCCGGGGGGATTAATTCACCAAGGAAATAATCGCCCTAATCTCGGGATCAAAGACCAAGCTTTGATCCGGAGTTCGGCCATGAGCCGAGCCACCTATAGGTGGCCGGCAGATCTGTGCCCGGGCACAGTAAAGGGTGCCTATAAATAGGCCAAGGGGTGTTCATTTGTAAAGGTTGGATTTTTTGGAGGCGAAGCCCTGCTGGATTGGAGACTCAGAATTTAAAAAGATCCAAGCTTTAGGACTTCGAGGACTTGCTCATCCAGATCTGGTGCTCGGCGATCGTCAACGCCAAATAAGGCAGGTGTTCGAGAAGACCGGATCTCAGATCCACGCGTGCGTACTCCGGATCAAAGCTTGGTCTTTGATCCCGAGATTAGGGCGATTATTTCCTTGGTGAATTAATCCCCCCGGCTATTATTTCCTTGGTGAAATAATACCCGTCGTACTGCGTAGATCCAACCAGAACTAGATCTCACGGTGGTCAACGGATAAACCCCCGGCGCAGGCAAACAACCCACGCAAGCGAGCGACCGCAAAACAGGAGCTCGTGATTTGTTCGACAAACAAGGAAATAAAGTTGTAATTTTTCATTTCTTTTTATTTGATTTTCGTTGTAACCGGATCTTATAAAAAGACCGGATCTTTGTAATCGATAAACTATTACAAGAGTGTACAATGGAATCAATGATGAAAGCTACAATTTTTCCCGCGAACAATCTGGCGACCACAGTAGGAGTTTGAGATGACCCTAACTGTAGGAAGGTTTGATCACTCAATTTGTGGGCCTCTCGTTCATTGAAGGAATCTAGAGGGGATTTTTGTTTTGGCCCTAACTGTCGGAAGGTTTGACCAAGCGGGAGCTTGAGATGACCCTAACTGTAGGAAGGTTTGATCACTCGATGGACCTCTCGTTCATTGGAGGAATCGAGAGGGGATTTTGATTGCGGTCCTAACTGTAGGAAGGTTTGACCAAATAAATGGTGGGTTTAGTGTTTATTATTTTATTTGTAATGATCGGGTTATCCCTGTAACATTCTTTCAGGAATTTCCCGTTACATGAATCATCCACCCCCAGCTTTTCTTGCGAAACTGGGTTTATCTTTGTATCGACTGCATGATCGGGTTATCCTTAAGAATACCATGCATGGCACTCTCCAGGAACTTCCCGTGGAAGAAAGGAAATAGTTTAGACTCATATACCTTTTGGAGTATCGGGGAGCAGTTTAACCTCTTATACCGGTCGGAGGATTGAGAAGCAGTTTATACTCATATACTCTTCGGAGTCTTAAGAAGCAGTTTATACTCTTATACTTATCGGAGTGTTGCCGTTCTCAACTGGCTTACTCAAGCGTTATGACGCCGGCTTCAACCAAGGTCTGGATGCTGTTCTTCAGAGTAAAGCAATCCTTGGTGGGATGAACGACCCTCCTGTGGTATGCACAGTACTTTGGATCCGTCGTGTTGTCAGCTTCCTCCTGATTTGTGATAGGTGGTAGCTTGATCTTATTGCTTCCAAGGAGGGATTCGAAGATGGCTGGAACGTCTTCGTCCTTGAAAGAGTACTCTTTTTGGAGTCTCGGACCCGAAGTCTTTTGCTGCCTTCGGGATTGCTGTTGTGACGTTCGATTAGCACCAACAGTAGCTGCAGGTGCCTTGCCCTTACCACGAGAGGCGAAGTTCGAGTTCAGCGGATTAGCCGTCGGTCGGTTCCTCTCGGTTTTCTTCCTTCGGAGGAAGCGTTCGGCTTGTTGACCGCGCATCTTCAAGTCTTTCCAAGTGTTGGACGGTGTTGTCCCCATTGCTTCCAACACGTCCAACGAAAGATTGTTGTGGCAGGTCTGGAGAATGAACTCTTCAGTGATCGGGTCCCGGCAATTCAACGCCTTGTTCCGGAACCTTTTGACGAAGGTATCGACTAACTCCCCGTCTTTCTGTTTCTCGTCGAGCAACGTTCCGATGGATATCTCGGTGTCGTCGTCGAAGAAATCCCAGCTGTCCACGCTACCTGGCTTGAGGCGGTGATACCAATCGAATGCGGCTCCGCGAAGAGTGCCGACGAATGACCGCACCATCAGAGGCTCATTGCCGGAGATTACCCCCAGGTGTGATTTAAAATAAATCACGTGCTGAGTGGGTGAACCCTTCCCATCAAATGGCGTGAAATTGATTAAGTTGAACTTTGTCGGATATGGGATTGATTCCCATTCTCTTGGATATGGACAAGGAATGCCAGTCTTCTTTATCTCTTGAGCGGAAATCAACGTATTAATTTTGCTCTCGAGATTTTTGATTTTTAGACTTTCACCCGAGTTTTCGTCAGCACGATTCTGAGGTGGAAGCGTGGTGTTGTGACTAGCATCCTCATTGCCACCCCCTGCATTAACGGGAGGGTTATTGGCGTTGCGAGCTTCATCCGCATCCGTATGCTCAACTTCCTGAACAACTTGATTACGGCGGCTTGGTTCGCCTTGCAGGTTCGTCAATGCCTGGATTTGTTGCTCATGCATTTCTCTCATATTCTGCATGGCCATCTGCATTTCGAACCTGAAGCTCTCCTGTTGTTTAGCCATGGCTTCTTCGAGCATCTTGGCCACTTGTTCCGCGCTTATCATCAGCGACTCGCGGGGTTCCCCCTCACTGGACACTGTATTATCTGATGCGACCGCAGAGCAGGCATCCGACTCTTCACCTTCTGAAGGTAGTCTCGTCCGAACCCTACCATAAGTTCCTCGTGCGAGGGCTCCAGACTGCAGACGGGTTAGACGCCGGGATGCTTTCAGAATTGACTCGAGATTATCCCGTGCCGATGTCCTTTTGCTGGTCATGTTAGCGGTGACCCTCGGAAATTCTCTATCTTCAAACGCTGTTCTTCTTCGTCGGAAACGCCTAGGCCTTGGTTTTGGCGTTTCGGTACTGAGCCTTTCGAAAACCGAAACTCTTTCAGGGACTGTATTGTTGCATCTGCATTCAGACAATACTGCCCGAATGAGTTTAGAACAGGGGCACTGAGTTTCTGTTTTTCGAGGACTCCTTTTCTTAGTTTTCCTCGTACCCCCAACACGATAGTACAACTCGTCAATTTGATCGGAATAACCTATCGTGTGTTGGCACGATTTCTCAGGTATAACGTCATCGTCATCTGACGACAACGTTTCCTTCTGAGGGTGAATTGCCTTCTTTGGGCTTTCAAGAGTCACGCGTCTCGATACACGCCTTTGTGGGCGTGAATTCTCAACAGGCTCCTGAACTTCAATACGCAGCGTAGTGCGCTTGGTTGCCCTGATTTCCTCGTCATGTTGGGGGTTGCGGTGACCCCCAGCGTGTTGAATCGTTCGGGGCTTTTTCATTGGGCCCAAACGTTCTTGAACTGGAACTTTGCATCGTCCATCGGGAAGTGGGCCGAGGCGCTCCAAAACTGACTTCTTTCTCCTGGATGATTCTGTGTGACCTCCCGGAGTAGCCATGGGAATTGTCGGCGACTTCGTTTGGTTCGCCGAAGGTTGAACCTGCTTCGAAGGCTGCAAAGGTTGCTCTTTGGCCTGAATCACCACTTCGGACTTGGGCCTCCAGACTTTGCGGGTTAGTGGCGGATTGCTTGCCACTTCCTTCTGCAGCTTCCTACGGGCTTCTTGGACTTGAGCCCGTGCCTGCGCTGACATCGCGCGGCGCCTGCGAATGCGCTCTTCCAATGTCGAACGATTCCGTTTGACACGGACCCACTCGTTCGTTGGCGGCTTGGAGGAGCTACCCTTCATTGATTGTTGAGGCTACTTGCCTCTCTTGTTCTTCAGATCCGCATTGTAACGGATCCCATCAACTGGCTCCATGGCCTTTGCGAATTGTTTCGCACGGCGTTGGCGTTGCCTTTGGCGGGCTCTCTTCGAGAGAGTCACCATGCCCTCTGCGGCAGAAGGGTTGGCCAGAGCAGCTCCGACCTGGTTGGGAATTAGAGGAATCTCACCCGATGCGGCTTTGGCATCCAGCGGGGTGAGATCTTCATTGGTGTTTTCAACGTCTTCAAACCAACGAGTTTTTCTCCTGGAGGAGAGTTTCTTGGACTTGCGGGGGGAGGTTGATCCGGACGAGGACGACAAGTACTCCTCGAACTTCTGCTGGTCGAACTCGTATTCGACCTCCTCCACAACCGGACCGGGATGAGATCCGCGGCTGCGACGCCGACCGGCAGGAGATCGGCGGCTGCCCATGTGGTCGCAGCATTGTTTCACGAGAAAAATGTAGTTTCAATTGATTGCATTCTTATTGTAACACTCTTGTAATAGTTTATGCGTTACAAAGATCTGTCTTTTTATCAGAGATCCGTACACGAAAATCAAAATAAAATAGAAATGAATAAATACAACTTATTCCTTGTTTGTCGATACAAAACACGAGCTCTGTTTTCGGTCGATTCGCGTGCGTGGGTTGTTTGGGGCCTGCTGCGGGGGTTTAATCGTTGACCAGCCGAGCAGATTAGATCCGGTTGGTATCTTACGCAGTATGGGGGAGGGAAAGGGGAGGGGAGGGACGGGTATTATTTCACCAAGGAAATAATAGGCCGGGGGGGATTAATTCACCAAAGGAAATAATCACCCTATCCGGATCAAAGATCGCAACTTTGATCGCGGAGTACGCACGCGTGGTCTGAGAATCCGGTCTTCTCGAACACGGGCTGCCTATTTGGCGTTGACGATCGCCGAGCACGCAGATCTGGATGAAGGAATTTCGAAGTCCCAAGCTTGGATTATTTAAATCTGAGTCTCCAAGCAGCAGGGTTTCGAATCAAAAAAAATCCAACATTTTACAAATTTAACACCCGTGGCCCTAATTTATAGGCACCCTTTATGTGCCCGGTGCACAGATCTGCCGGCCACCTATAGTGGCTCGCCTTGCCAGCCCTATGGGGCTCGGCCACCGAGCCAACCTATAGGTGCTCGGCTTGCCGAGCCAGCCTAAAAATGGGTGCTCGCCACGGGCACCTATAGGTGGCGTCGGCTTTTGCGATCCCTAGGTGTTGTGGTTTTTAACCATTTTCGTTCTGACCGTGATCGGTTCTGGACTTCACGCGTTGACGTGATTTGGCATAAATCCGATCCTGATTAGAGTAAATCGCCTTCTGAGTTCGAGTCGAAGCTGTGATCTTGATTCGAATCGTGTTCGCGAGTCCGCCTCTTGTTGGATGAACTCGTTATTCCTACCCGTTACTGTTGATTCCGCACGCCGGTGGATTCACTTCGTTTTTGTGTGCGGGTTCATTAAGTTCGTAGCGCTCGTAATCGGTTCGTCTAGTATCGATGCTTGTTTGTGGACTAACTTGTTGTATATGGATAGTTCGTCGTGGCTTCGGCTTTGGCGGTCCGCCAGGTGTTGTGTTTTTCTGTTGGCCATTTTTGGTTCTATCCCGTGATCGGTTCTGGACTTGACTCGTTGACTGATTTGGCAGTAAATCCGGATCCTGATTAGGCAGTAAATCGAGCTGTTGAAGTTAGTCGAAACTTGATCTTGATTAGATCGTGATTCGTCGAGGTCCCTCTTGGTTAGGCATGACTCGTTGATTCCTCAACCCTTAGGCTTGAATTCCGCACGCGAGTTGGATTCATTCCGTTGTTGTGTGGGCGGTTCATTAGCTTCGTAGCTCGGTTAATATCGCTTCGACGTATCGCTTGCTTGGGTTGGACATAATGTTTGATATGATACGTCGTCCGACTGGTCGGTTTGTCGAATCGACGTGCGAGCTGTGTTAGGAACTTATATGGCATTTTATACGCTAAACCCGCCAGAATTCAAGGATTTAAGGGCCAGCTGCGTAGATACACGCAGTCTAGGGATTCCTTAGGGAAGATAGGTCCATATGGTTCACACTCGGCTTAGTACCGTAGTTTCAGCACTGCAGGGTTTATGTTAGTCGTCGCTATGCACCATCGGTGTGAGTGAGCATAATGGAAGTGTAAAGCCTAAAATTTAAGTAATCATAATTAATAGTGATTATTTCGATAGTTGAATTATTATTAAGGAAATATTCAATAGTGTAATGA
>NC_033794.1:126887570-126887729 GCF_001876935.1 Asparagus officinalis
CGGCGGGCTCCTGGGGGTTATTGGCGGCGACTGAGGAGGCTGGGTTGAGCTCGACGACGGCGGCGAAGAACTCAGGGCGGCGGCAAACTCAGGGGAGCAGCGGCGAGCGGCTGGAGTGGAGGTCGACGTCGGAGCTCGTGGAGGCGGAGCTGGGCACGA
>NC_033794.1:126888472-126916554 GCF_001876935.1 Asparagus officinalis
GGACAAATTTTCAAAACCAACCTATTTGGATTTTTATTCCCAAAAAACGACCCCATTCAGTTTTATTTGCAAAAACCGACCTGGTTTCAGCCTCAGCGCTGAAACCAGGTCGGTTTTTGAAAAAAAACTCTCCGAAACTTCACGGGAGTTGAACTCCCGTGAAGTTTCATAGTTCAAAAAACTTCACGGGAGTTCAACTCCCGTGAAGTTTCGGAGAGTTTTTTTCAAAAACCGACCTGGTTTCAGCGCTGAGGCTGAAACCAGGTCGGTTTTTGCAAATAAAACTGAATGGGGTCGTTTTTTGGGAATAAAAATCCAAATAGGTTGGTTTTGAAAATTTGTCCAACATAAGTAACACTAACTAGAAAGTAATTTTGTCTGAAGATTGATTTCAAAAATGGTAAAATGGTATTTTTAACTTTTTTACAATGGCTACTAACATGGTTTTGGGGATCCGTTGGGGAAAACTGAAAGTTTTGGAGCGTTTTCTGTCACAGCACACACCTCAAAGTTCATGATGTCTAGTCTAATTTACAAAGTTCATAGTAGTTTAGTGCAAAGCCCCAAAAGTTCATGGGTGTTTTCTAAAACTAACCTAAATTTTAATCTGTGTTAGCGTATTGTTGATGTCAAAAGTTAAATGGTGGGATTTAGAGCAAATCATGGAGAGCTTATGGTTCCTTATTCTCTTTTGATGGCTCATTGTCGAGCAAAAAAGATAATTCTGCACACATGCAACATGTTAGAGGATTCGGAGTTGGGTTCTCCGGTGATCCTTCTGACGGTCAAGTCAATAACAAACTGAAAATAGAGGAAAATAGATTAAGTTTTAAGTATTCTAGGGTGCTCAAATATGCATACCTTTGGGCAGTTGGGAATGTGCCTATTAATAATGAACTTGTTAGATCTACATCATAAAACTTGAGATCTAAAACCATATAACCATGATTAATTCAAAGAGATTAACAAGAATCATAAAGAGCGGAAGCTTATACCTGAATCCATTGCTTGATCTTGAGATGGGTTTTGATCTTCTAACCTTAGGGTTTCTCTAAATCCGAATTTCTCTAGCTAGATGGGGGTGTAGAGAATTAGAGAAATGTAACCCTAGGTTAGGGACCATAACCCCTTATTTATAGATGTTGTACTTTTGTAATTTAGCCCCTCAATAAATCACAATTACAACCTGATATCTGCATATATAACCCCATGATTATATTTAAATACCAAATTAACCCAACTTAATTGATCACTTTAGTGAGTTATCCTGAAAGATAGCAATACACATTGATTAATCATATGTGCCCACAAATAGATTTATTAGATTAAATCCAACAGGATCAACTTTCACACTTGCAAAAATAAGTGACTTTGTCACGCCCCGCTTCCCAAAATACTGGGAAATCAGAACGTGAACAAGTCCGCGACGTATTCGATTGAGAAGAAATATTATCATCATTTTTTTTTCTTTTCTTCTCAATCCAATACGCTAAGCGTCAAATACATAAATCTCAATCACAGGTCCCCGATCACAATAGCAAGAATATAAAGACAATCCAGAATAAGAATTAAACATATCATCAACAGATCATCCCAGACATAAAATATGGGTTCAACATACCCTTACTACAACAACAGTTCAACTAGGAAATAAGAAATACATAGTCCATAAAAGGAAATACTAACAAAATAACCAAATCTGTCACCAAACTAAAGAAAATACTGCAAGAGTGCTCTATTAGCTACTACAGAAAAGAAAATGCGTCTAGGCTTCAGTTTGTTCTTCCACTCCATCAGAAGGACATTCCGGCTGAGCATACACTGGTTCGGCGGCATCATCGAACTGAACCTGTTCGTCTCCTAAGTCTGACGCACACCAGAGAAAACAGGTGTACGTCAGGTGCATAGCGCACGGCAATATCTCACATGAACAAATAAAACGGTCTAATGACCCATGCTATGATAATAATAATAATAACAAAAAGATAATGATACATGCAACTGAAATCTAATGGTAACATACAACTATGTCATCAATAAAGACTTCTACAAACTTGTCCAGCACATCATAGAATACCAGATTCATCAGGTTCATGAATGTCGCTGGCGCATTAGTCACACCAAACGGCATCACTAAGAACTCATAATGTCCATATCTCGTCCGAAATGCAGTCTTGGGAACATCAGAGTCCTTGACCTTCACCTGGTGATATCCACTCCGCAGATCCAGCTTAGAAAATACTCTCGATCCTCCTAATTGGTCGAAGATATCATCAATACGGGGAAGTGGATACTTATTCTTCACTGTCACAGCATTCAACTCCCGATAGTCGATGCACATCCGCTTGGATCCATCCTTCTTACCCACAAGCAACACAGGTGCTCCCCAGGCCGATACACTAGGTCGTATCAAGCCTCTCTGCAAAAGATCATCCAACTGAGTCCGAAGCTCGGCTAATTCTGCCGGAGGCATACGATAAGGCGACTTGGAAATCAGAGCAGTTCCAGGCTTCAATTCTATATAATAGTCAACTGCTCGATCTGGTGGAAACCCATAAATGTCGTCGGGAAACACATCTTCAAATTCCCGAACTACAATTGGCTTCTCGGATTCCACTTGCATCGCAGCTAACGTCGCCTTCTTCGGTCTAGCTCTGAACTCCACAGGTCCGGCCGATGTGCTACCACTAGTGAACTCAAATCTCGGATGATCCGGTATCTCGAATACTACGCTCCGACGACGACAATCAATGGTGGCAAAGAACGACCCCAACCAATCCATCCCAAAAACTGCATCAAAGCTCGGCAAATCTATCACCAGAAAATCTGCGAAGAGTTCCCTCCCGCAGATGACTACAGGGCATGCTTCATAACCACTGGATGCTACTAAGACACCACTGCCAGTGTTAATATTCCAGCCCGTAGTCAAAGGAGCTATAGGAAGAGAGTGGGTATTCGCAAAGCGACGAGACAAGAAACAATGGGAGGCTCCAGAATCGAAGAGTGATAAAGCAGGAACGGAAGAAACAAGGACCTTGCCTATTATAGGAGGATGTAAACATAACTAACTCAGTATTCTTAAACAATCCTTTCATAGTATCATTATGTAATAAGAAAATTCATATGCAATTAAGACTAAGATAAACAATTCTTACCAGTGATAACTCGATCGTTCGCCTCAGCTTCTATGGCTGACATCATGAACGTCTGTCGCTGAGGTTGCTGCCGGTGCGCTTCCTGATAACGCTGCTGCTGTGGAGGAAGAGGCCCTGCTCGAGGATAGGATCTGTGCTGAGGCTGTGCTGCCGGGGCTGGTCGAGGCGGAGCTGGAAGAGTTGTTCGAACTGGAGGTGTGGGCAACCGGGCCTGCTGTTTCTGAGGACAGTCTCGACTGATATGATCGGGGGACCCACAGCTAAAGCATAGGTGAAGACGCCTGGGGCAATCCTGCAGAGTATGACCAGGGTAGCTGCAATAGGAACACCTCACCGAAGGTTGGCCGCGAGTCTGCACTCCCGGGCGCTGATAAGGGTGACTCTGAGGGAATGGCTGACGCTGAGAGTGCTGCTGCCTCTGTGGACCCTGCTGCTGCTGTCTCGGAGGGGGACGCTCAACATTCCGGGCCGGAGCTGCTGGTGTCCTGCTCTGAATCACGTGGGAGTCTTCAGGCTCCTTATGCACGCTCTCAATCTCCCGTGCTGCATCCAGCACCGCATCATGGGTCGCCAAAGCTCTACCTGCCAGAGCCATCCTAATGTACTTGTCTAGGCCCTTCTGGAACTGATGCCTCCTAATCGCAGGGTCTGTAACTAAGTGAGGAGCAAATCGACTCAAAGAAGAGAACTCGGCCTCGTACTCGTCGACTGATCGACTCCCCTGCTTAAGCTCGACAAATCTACGCAGGAGCTCATCTCGGGCTGACTGAGGGAAATACTTCATATTGAAGCGATCCGTGAATGTCTCCCACAGAATCGGCCTCTCTAGGTGTGTCTTCTCAGCAGCCCACCAGATTCTAGCTGTATCAGTGAGCTGGACGTCCATAAGGTCCACCCACTCTGCAGGGGCAATGCGGGTCACCGTAAGGATAGTCTCGGTAACCTTCAGGAATTCTTCTGCTGCTAGAGGTCCTTCAGCACCGGAGAAGGAAGGAGGCCGCATATATCGGAACTCTCTAACACCAGGCTCCGAGCGAGGGGGATGCTGGTGCTGAGGCTCCTGCTGCAAATGCCCAGCTAAGAACTGTTGGTTCGTCACCAGCCCCTATATCATCGCTAAAAGCAGCTGCGGATCTGCTTCAGGCATCTGACCATTGCCACTAGATGGGTTACCATTACTACGAGTACCCACCATAATTCTGAATGAAACGAGGATCAAAAGGAAAAATTAATGTTAAAATCAAACAATATATTTGGAAAATAGGGACTAAAACATAGTTTATTAAGATAATAATATAAGAACTTAATTGTAGTCTTACGGATGGAAAATGATATGTATTTGAATCGTCCAATACATTCTTACTAGTGAGAACTCGGGACCGTGACCTGCGTGGGCCACCAACAAAAACCTGTCACGCCCCGCTTCCCAAAATACTGGGAAATCGGAACGTGAACAAGCCCGCGACGTATTAGATTGAGAAATATATATATACTATCATTTTTTTTCTTTTCTTCTCAATCCAATACGCTAAGCGTCAAATACATAAATCTCAATCACAGGTCCCCGATCACAATAGCAAGAATAGAAAGACAATCCAGAATAAGAAATAAACATATCATCCATAGTGAATCATCCCAGACATAAATATGGGCTCATCATACCCTTACTACAACAACAGTTCAACTAGGAAATAAGAAATACATAGTCCATAAAAGGAAATACTAACAAAATAACCAAATCTGTCACCAAACTAAAGAAAATACTGCAAGAGTGCTCTATTAGCTACTACAGAAAAGAAAATGCGTCTAGGCTTCAGTTTGTTCTTCCACTCCATCAGAAGGACATTCCGGCTGAGCATACACTGGTTCGGCGGCATCATCGAACTGAACCTGTTCGTCTCCTAAGTCTGACGCACACCAGAGAAAACAGGTGTACGTCAGGTGCATGGCGCACGGCAAGATCTCACATGAACAAATAAAACGGTCTAATGTTCCATGCTACGATAATAATAATAATAACAAAAAGATAATGATACATGCAACTGAAATCTAATGGTAACATACAACTATGTGAATACAGTGACTGGGTCGAATACTAACCAACCTAAAACTCAGTGGTCCACATCTCACACAGAGTCAACGCTCCTATCATCGGATAACTGGCTGTTCACAAATCCCCTACGTGCATCCAATACCGCTACACGAATCGGTCAGAGGACTACACGCAATCCGATTTCGGCCTGGTCCGAACTCAAGCAGAACTCGGGTGACTACACAAATTCACTGACTAAAGTGACTACACGAATTCACTTTAGCCCATCAAACCAACCCCAGTGACTACACGAATTCACTGGCGCGAGCCTGGAAGATACATCAACAGCTATATCCGATCACATGAACATTAACTTCCCCATCCCAACTCTTCTCGTTTTTCTAAGTCAACACAACACATGTCTTTAGGTCTTATTCATGTCACACAGGTCACTATAGTCATAAACTCCTAACGGTTCTCAATCACAACAAGGAACAATCAATGCAACTAATCATGTACAATAGTATCATAGCATATCAGATAATCAAGACTAAGAATTTGAATCATAAAATTGTTCTAAAATAATCTTTTGAAATAATAAAGTTATTTACTTAAAAATAATCCCTTTTTCAAAATAAGTTATTTTCTCACTATATTAATTCTAAAAATAATCTTTTAAAAATAATAAATTCATAAATTCAAAAATAATCTTTTTATAAGATAAATTCTTATTAATTCAAAATAGTCTATTTTCCCAAACATAATTTCTTTTTAAAAATATGTCATTCTAAAATGATTTCTTCCACAAAATAATTTCTAAAAATTATTATAATTATTCTAAAATGATTCTTTTTCCAAGATAATTCCTTTTAAATTATTATAATTTTCCTAAAAAATGATTTTGTTCTCACATAAATTCTTTTTAATTACTATAATTGTCCAAAAATAATTCCGCTGCCAAAATAAATTCTTTTAATTTGTCATAATTATTCTAAAAATACTAATTATCATATTATTATGATTTATCTAAAATCATTCATCAAACAATCCCACGCAGATAATTATTGACAAATCTAAAATTACAGATAATTCATAATAAATACAAAAATTCAGTTTTGAGCAAGTGGGATCTTGCCTCGGGTATATCGCGGACTGTAGTAGGGACCGTCGGGGTGATTGCACAGCGTTACGACGGGTTTCGCGGAGTCGACGGCTAAAATTACAATTTGAGTGTTAATGCGACGTGTGATATTCGAACGAGTATAACGAGGTGTACATAAGGAGCCCAAGTGAAAGAAATATACCGTGTGATAGATAACACGAAGGGCTACGCACCGGCGAAGGAATCGACGGAAACGGAGGTCGGAGTTGGCCGGAAAACGCGCGCGAAGTTGGCTCCGAACTGCAGTTTTCTGCAGTGAAGCTCACTGATCCGAGCTCGCTGTTCGGAGCTTCTTCCCGCTGTGCGGGCTCGCCGGAGGTGGGAGGGGTGACGACGAGCGGAGACGGGGCTTGGGCTCGGCGAGGGTGGCTGTCGGAGGTGGAGGCTTGGTCGGAGTTCGTGGAGGAGGGGGTTCGAAGTTGGGGGAGGTGGAGAACGGAGGGTAGGACGCGGGTGGTCGTGGAGCTCGTCGGAGCAGCGGCGAGGCTGAGACGACGGGGTTGGGCTGGAGTCAACGACGGTGAACTGGAGGCGGTGGTCGTGTGCGGTGGTCGGAGGGGCGACGTGGGGTTGAAGGGGGTGGCGGAGCTAGAGGGGAGGAGGGTGGAGATGGTGTTGACGGTGGTGGAGGAGGAGCTCGGAGGTGGGGAGGTCCGTGGCTGGAGGGAGGCGGTTGAGGTGTGGGCGGTGGTCGGAGGTCAGCGGCACGGTGAGGGGCTGGGATGAGCTCGGAGGAGGGTGGAGGCGTTGGCGCGGCAGGATGAACGGAGGAGGAGCACGAGGTGATGCTGGGTGTTCGTCGACGGCGTGCTCAGGCGGGTTCGGATCTGGTGTGGGCTTCGGTGGTGAGGAGAGCGGGGAAGAGAGATATGAGGAAGAAGGGGGAGCTGGAGTTGGGATTTTGTAGAGGAAGAGAGGGAGAGAACTGATGAGGGAGAGAGAGTGTGAGAATGATAGTGAGAGAGATTGAGAGAGGACGTGTGAGAGTGAGAGGGAGATGAAAACGAGAGGAAGAGAGATGAATCTGGGGTTCTTTTGAGGAGTGGGGGAATCACGATGTGGGGGTATGCGGGAAACATGGGGGAGGGTTTTAGGGAAAGTGGGGTAGGGGAGAGAGAGAGTGAGAGAGATGAAGAGGAAGAGAGAGAAACAAGGTGAAATACCGTAGGAAAAACACAGGGAAAAAATACCCCTTTAAAATATAATTTAAAAATACCAAAAAATTAAATCAAATAATTATTAAAAATTTATGATCAAAATAATAATACTAATAACAATAACAATAATAAATAATTAACTATTAATTTAAAAGTTTTACCGAAATAATTAAATTTATAATTAGCAAAACTATTAAAATAATACAATACAGTATTTTTAAATCGTAGAAAATTCTAGAAAAATTGGGGAAATACAAATACTCTTTTAGAAAATAATATTTAATATTTAAATACCAGAAAATTATTTAAACCTGTATTAGAAATTTACGGTCATTACAATATAGCTTATATTTATATAGTAAAGGGGAGGTGGAAAAATTGAAGCATCATATTTTGAATAAGTCTCAAGATTTTGAATTATTTCCTAAAATTATATACTTTGCTTAGAAAACTTCAGAAGAGTCTTTCGAAGGACTACTACAAAGTATTAGACATTGGATAAATATTGAACAAATAAAATCCACGATATCGGATTGTAAATTAGGGATATGTATATAATATTGGGTGTCATATGAGATAATATTCTGATACGAGTCGCTGAGAGAGCACATTTGATCGCGGAATTATCAAATGTGGGATTGAGAAGAAAACAGCAAAACACACAAGACAATTCAATAAGCAAAGAAAAATATCTTCTCTAGATTATGAAGAATAGAATATTACAAAATCTTTCTCTCACAATCTCCCTAGAATAAAGAACAATCTCTCTATTCTCTCTAAACCCTAATCTCTTGATTAGAATCTCTCTTCTCTTAATCCGATGTTTAAAACCCTAAACAATCCCTATTTATATGTCTAACAACGTGAATGACAAAATCGTAAATAACCAAGCCTAATGGAACTTGGAATACACGTCAAAAGAATCCAGATTCACCTAGGAAACGCGATCCAGTCGATCGGCGTGCTTGGTTCGGTCGACCTACCAAAGATAGAGGTTTTAACCCTGTATGCGTATCCGTTTTTGGTCGACCGACGATGAACGATCGGTCGAGCGGTCTGGCCTTCGCGGTCGACCGATGTTGGAAACCCGATCGACCGACCAAAGTGCTTGTCTGCTTTCTGTTTTCCTTGCCGTTTTCCTGACTTTGACCTCTTTCGCCGCCACTAACGGCTCCACACACGCCTCTATTATCAAGTTATCATGATAATCGTCTATCCTCAAGTTCACATAAGGATCGCTAAGCTACCGAAGCAAAGAAGAAGATACACCCGTAGCATGGCTCTCCCATTTAGGAACTTGAAGTCCCGTTCAAGTTAGAACTTCAGCTGAGAAAACTCTCAAGCTCCTACTTCTTTGTTGAACCACCTGACCTTGCTAGGAACATGACCTTGACGTCCGATTAGAAACGACTCCTTCATCCCGCATCTCGTCATAGTCACCTTTCGCTCCAAATTGCAATCCTCTTTCAGTGGCTTTTCATAAGGCCTAATGAACAGCGAGACAAACTTCTTGCTTGCATTCACTAGCCTCTTCGCTCGGTTCACCATCACCAAGTTTGTCTCCTTCGGAAGAGATGTCGAACGAAATATGAACTTCTCACCGTCTTTGATGAATGTGTACTTCTGAGCCCGCCTTTCGTAGATTGCATATCTATCCCACAAATACGGATTGATCAGCATAACCTGACACACATCCAATGGAACTACGTCACACGTGACCTCGTCAATATACGACTCGTAGAGTGCAAATCTGAAAGTGCATTGATTAACTACACTCAACCCCGCCTCCTTCTGAATCCACCCTAAAGGGTAGGGTTTCGGATGCTTGACTGTCTCCAGACCCAGTTTCTAAACCAATGCCTCAGATATCAAACTTTTTTCGCTGCCTGGATCAACTATGGCATCCACCAAATTGGTCTTTACTTGCAACTTAAAAACAAAGAGCTGCTTTCTGGGGTCTTCGTCCTCCTTCGCGGCCTGTTTTCCTGCCATAAGGTTGAGATTTTTGTTGGGCTCTGTCATCTTTGTGACTTCTTTCGGACCTTGCGCTATCACGTATGCCTTTTTCTCCTCCTCCTTTAACCCCTTCGGTTTGAGATGATGATACTTCTCCCAGCATCGATCAGCAACATGTCATGTCTTCTCACAATGACTACAAATCAGTCCTGTTTTTCCTGGATCCTTCTTCTTTTCCTCCTTAGGTTGGGAACCACTAGACTCGTCTCCAACTTGCTTGGCCTCCCCCTTTGTGTCGTTGTCTTTCTTCTACTTGCCCTCAATGGTAATAGCCTTCACGCTCGCCTCTGCAATCGACTCAACCGTGAATAGCTTCATCTTCTTCCGGATGTATTCGTTCAAACCCGTCATATACTTCATAAACACCGAGTACTCTTTCGTCGCAATGTTGAGGACTATCGCTTGTTGCTGAAACTCGGTCGTGTATTCTTGAACTGTTGGATTGAATCTTTGGCGCAAGTCGTACCACTTGTACCAACGTTCTTCAAGGAATCCCATCGGGTAGAACTGTTTTCTTAGCAACTCCTTGAACTTATTCCACGACACTGTTTTCTTCTCTTACTTGCAATATGATTTCCACCATGTCAACGCGTGCCCTGAAAGCTTCAATGTCACAAAAATGATCTGAATTTTCACTCTCCCCACTGGATTCTACAGGTTTCTTCTTGGACTTCGAAGAAGATTCCCCCTGTTTGTTCCCTCCATGGATGAGATCAACGAGTTGTGTGAGAGTCAACCCGATTGTTTCGATCTGTTTCTCCAATACATCAAGCCTCGCTGAGTTGTTATCTCGCCTAGCTTCTTGTATTGTGATCGAGTAAGGACCATGCACAGGACACCCCCTTCATAGGATCTGCAGGCTCTGATACCAACTTGATACGAGTCGCCGAGCGAGTACATTTGATCGCGGAATTATCACAGGTGAGTTTGAGAAGAAAACAGCAAAACACACAAGACAATTCAATTGGTGAAGGAAAATACATTCTCTAGATTATGAAGAATAGAAGATTACAAAATCTCTCTCTCACAATCTCCCTAGAATAAAGAACAAACTCTATATTCTCTCTAAACATTAATCTCTTGATTAGAATCTCTCCTCTTAATTTAATGTTAAGCATGCTCCCGTTGATCCCGATAAGTAGGGGTGTTAACGGAGCGGATACGGCTCGGATATGGCATTTACCATATCCATATCCGCTTACTCATCTCGTATACGGATACGGATATACGTCAGTAAGAAAAATTCATATCCATATCCGCCAAAATCGGATACGGTTACGGATATAGATGCGAATATATAAACGGATATGCATGCGGATACAAAAAGGATATGAGAAAACTAGATAGTATTCAGAAAAATATAGTCATGTGATACAAAAAGAGTTCGTTAATATGTTCATTATGATTGAAAAGCTAAGTTAGACATCTTGATCATCAAAATTAACCACAAATCCATAATCTAAGAATCGAAACTATCGTAAGAGTATTACCAATATGTATTCGGTTTTTTTCGGATACGGATACGGATATTTCACTACAAAACCATATTCGCAACCATATCCTATCGGTAATAGATTTGAGTAACCATATTCGTATCCTAACGGATACGGTTACGGATATTTCCTCGGATAGCGAATAGGCGGTTTGGCACCCCTACCGATAAGACAATTTCACATTTGTTTTCATCCTTTTAGATTTCCCTTGAGCTGATAGAGTTGAACGTCCTTTTAGTTGTTCCTGCTGAAGCTGCAGTTCTTACTAGTGTGGGTGCTGAGGCTGAAACCTCTCAAAATGTTTGTTGAAGTTGAGGTCGCTACGAGCACGATTATTGAAATTGAAGCAGCCATGGATGTAGTTTGTTGTTCCCGACCAGCTGTTTGAAGCCGAGGTTGCTCTGGATACGGTATCGAAACTGAGGCTGAAGCAACTATACGTGTTATGCCAACCAGCTCTACCGCCTTAACGAAAATTCCAGCCCTAGTGTCAACCGTAATCACTGCTTCTCCTGCCGCTATCATTGCTGCTCCTGCAACCGTTACAACAACCATTGTGTTCACTCCGTCGTCGATTTTTATAGAAGTAGCGGCTTCATCTGCTGGCCAATCGGAAGTGTTGCCCTCCAACACTACACCCTCTTCTTCGTTCGATTTAGCGAAAGACTTTGGGGTGTCAAAGGTCCTAGAGAACTTTCTCACCATTCTAAGAGAATCTCCCGTTCAAATACTGGATCATGGTGGGGACTTCGCTGGGATCAAAGCGGTGTTGGAGCCTCTTCTGAACTTAATGCAGAATTTGACCAGCAATTTGGCTGTGCTGTCGTATTGGGTGCATATGGTGAAGGTGGAAAGCCTTTTCAAAAGGTGGCAAAATTGCCGCAATCAGTCTCTTTTCCCTCTGGCTGAAGAACGAGCGATGCAATACTTGAGGCAAAGGGACGATTCTCTGTTCGAACTCTAATGCCAATTGCTTGAAAAGAAGCAAGAGGTCAAAGAGCTCGAACGAGTCGGCGAGAAGTTGTCCAATGAAGATAAAAGGGTCGCTGATGCCAAACAGAACAAACAACGCCTACTTGAATCCATCAGATGATGGTCTTCAAGGTTAGCTGGTCGAGGCGCAAAATGAACTAAAGGCTGCAGTGGAGGTGCGGGAAATATTGGTAGCCAAGTGGGAAGCACAGCAAGCTTCGCTTCAAACTGAGCTCAACTTAGGGCAGGAAGACGCTATGAGTAACATAAAGGTATTTTCCGACAACGAACTGCGTAAACAGGCTTTAACAGAAGTCGAAGCGGAGCGCCAAGAATTGCTGAACAAACTTGCTAAAGAAATTCGCAAGACCGTTGGACTTCTTTGACTTTGACCTTTGTAGTTCGGCTTTTGTAGTGGTATCTCATAAATAAAGCTATGATTGTATCCACCAATTCCTCCTTTCCGTGTATTTTGGCTCTTTTAATGAAGTTCATATGTTGAGCGAAGCTCGTATGATGGCATGTGACTCAACTCGGCAAGTTTCAATGCTCAAAACACTTCCGTAGTTGTCTTGACGAGCCTCGATGCTCGGAGACGAAGTTCATCAATTTATTGAGCTTCGTTGCTTAAACAAGTCTTGGTGTCTTAAGACGAAGTTCGAGATTTTGGTGAGCTACATCATTTAAGAATGTTAAGACGTTGTTTTGAACAAGTCTCAATGTCGAGGTTATAGGCTGTCTAAAAATTACTGCAGATAGCTGATCACATCAAACACCGATGATGGAAGTTACAATTTGACGGCTTCCAGAAGACTATAATTTGAAGACTTTCACGTAGATCGATGAATGTTACAATCTAACGATCTTTATAATAACCGATGAAAGCTTTGATCAATAGTCTTCACAATCAACAGCGAGAGTTACAACCTGACGACTCTCACATATCAAAGAGCTAAAGAAAATATTACAAAACGACGATCATTGCAACGCTCTGACAAAAAGAGACTACAAATTAACAGTCTCCTCAAACCAAGACGCGGAAGTCCTCCCCGCGTTTCAACATCAAGACGCAGCGCCAATTCAACCGCGGACCCAGCTCCTTATCAGCCATCGCTGACGTAGCTCAAGCCCACGGACGTAGCTCATGTTCCACCGCAAACGTAGCCTTCAAAAGCTGCCAACACAACTTCCATCCACTGCTAAACGCAACTTTCAAATTGCTGCAAACACAGCTTCCAAATTGCTGCAAACGCAGCTTCCAAATGCTACAAACGCAGCTTCCATACGCTGCAAACGAGCTTCCAGACGCTACATTTGAACGCAGAATTCACGCCAGAACGCGGATTTTGAGTTTGACTCGTTCAAACACGAGCTGAACGGTTTCAAAACCATTTTTCACGATCTGAGGAGATCACAACTCCACTCAAGAGTGATTTAAGGGGCGATTACATGTCATTAGCCCCACAAAGGAGCGATTTTAGGGGCGGTTACACCCCTAATCGCCTATAAATAACTAAAAGATCAACTTAGTTCGGATCGGAGAGGGGGGAATATCATTGGATCTTTGAGAATTTTAGAGATCTAGAGATCAGCTTCTTTGGATCATCTTCTCGGCAACAGATTCTTAGGGATATCTTCGTGCTTGGCTTGTCTAACCAATTACGGTTAAGATCAATCAGCTTTTTTACAATAGTTTAAACTCGCTCTGAGTTATTAACTCGTTCAGAGTTTCAAACTTGCCACACAAGTCCTTCACAACATCAAATCGTGAGGAGAAGATAACATTCCAGTGAAACAAGACGTTCGGATCGTCAACGAGAAGCAAACACGACGCGAGCATTCGAGGGAGGCATCTCATCGCTACCGTGAAGAACCCAGACTTAAACAAAGGGGAGAATTCAGATTAATTCTCCTCTCTTTTATAATCGGAATTCAAATTGTAATTAAGATCGAGAGAATACAAATTAAATTTCTTTCATTTTATTTACTACAAATTTTTTACAAACAGAGGTTAAGCACTTCGGCGAACTTCGTCAGTTCAAAATTTTGAGACAAGGCTCGATATTTATATAAGTCGAGAGGCCCAATCCTATCTCAACTGAGTCTCGTTACTCGAGCCTGGTTAAGTCCGCGAACTTCGTCGTTCTTGCACTGCTGGTCTACATGGATCCGTCGTTCCATTTCATTAACATTAAGTACTTAGTACTTAATGCGTCTCTTCGGGTCAAACGCCCTTTGACCATCTGGCACTTGGAGATCTGTGTTGTAGATCACGGTCACTGAGCTGGCTCCTCTCCCTTATATAGGCTACTGCTTCACAAGAAGACTTATCGTCTTCTTCTTATATAGGCTACTGCTTCACAAGAAGACTTATCGTCTTCTTCTTTGAGCTCTGAGTCAAGATGGCTCAGAAGAGCTTTCGCCTTCCGATCTTTTCCTTCTTTTCCTCTTCAAAGCTTCATGCTTTTCCGATCTCGTCGACTGTCGTTAGTGAGGTAAGAGGCGCGGGAATCATGAATTCTTCGCTCGACGTCGTTGCTTCAACTCTCATTTCAGGTACAATTTGATCCGATTGGATTCTCGATCTCATGAGCGTAGAGTTTGTGCTTAGAACATTTGAACCTCCAATGATTGGATGGTTGCTCCGTCGCTTGGAGCTTGACTTCTTTGGGGAGACAAACAGTCACTCCTTTAACTGCTCAATGCAGTTCTTGTGTGACGAAGCTTGTCAGATGGGTGAGACTAGTTTGATAGACAAAGTTTGTCGCTCTCGACGAATTTTGCTTGTCGAACGAGGCTTGCTTGTTTGACGAGATTCGTCTGTTTGACAGAACTCGTTTGACTAACGAGACTTGTTCATTTGATGAGCTTTAGTTGTCGGATGGGGCTCGTCTGTTTGACGTGGCTCGTTGACTTGATGGAGTTCACCCATTTGATGAAGTTCGTCTGCCGGATGAACCTCATCTGTTAGACGAGGCTCGTTGGTTAGACAATGTTCATCTGACGAGGTTCGCCTGACTGACGAATCTCACATCGTTGCCTTGACTATACTTATTCTAAGCTAACTTCACTATTTTGCTCCTTGCAGTCGTTCATCCGCCTGTTCTTGAGAATCTTCCAATCTTTCAGATTCGAAGTTAGATGGTGCTTCAGCAACTTACTGAGCTTTCGAATGTAACCCCGAGGAAACATTCTAGGTCTAATCCTATTTACTCCTTCAACATGCTGAGCATCCCCAAGCATGTAATCATTCATCTTGGGCATTGGAATATGCGGTAGCTTCACAGACCCACTGAAATGCTCATCCAACTTCCCACGCAAACAACGTCAACTATCTTAGAGATACCCTCTCTCTGTAACTCATCCATGGGTAGTTGAAAGTTGGTAATTATGAAGATTTTTTGCCAAGAAATAGGAGATAAAATTTCAATAACAAGAGCTGAAGCGTTTTTTTGGAGGCGAGGTCTGATGTCACCGTGAGAAGCTCTGTGATGTTTTACGACGATAAATTGCACAAGAAGGCATTGAAAGAGATTGAAGTGGAGCGTCGAAGGTCACTGAATGAACTTGTGGACGAACTTCGCAATGTTATTCGATCCATCTGAGTTCAATTTATGTAATTTGATTTTTTTTGTTGTAACTTCAATCATCATATGAATAAAATTATAGATTATCCATTGATTACTCTCTTCTTTTGTGCACTTAACAATCGCAACTTAGGATTTTTAGCAAACACTCAGCTATCAACGGACTTGATATGTCTTTACCAACTTCCGTTTGAGTTGGACTAGCCATGCTTTTACCATTAGCATGGTAAGTTACCGAGGAGTTTCTCTTAGGCTTAATGCTAATATTTCTTTTCTATCCTTAGTCATCTTAAGGCGTCGAATAAAGAACGTGATTACAATAACTATGTTGTAATTAAGTCGGATTATAAATGTTAGGAATTTAAAAGCGAGGCTCATCACATGGAAAGCCCGCTATCAGGGAACAACGTCACTTTCAGGAATGACGGTCTGAAACTGATCACGTCGTTCAGTGACACGAGATTATAACAACTGTGATTGGGATAGTGGCATATCACATGATAGGCCATTATAAGGGAACATCGTCATTTTCAAGAATGACGGTGTGGAACTGATCAAGTCGTTCAATGACATGGGAGTATGACGACTGTGATTAGAATAGCGACACATCACAAGGTAGGCCACTATAAGGGAACAACGTCATTTTCAAAAATGACGATGTGGAAATGATCACGTCGTTCAATGACATGGGAGTATGACGACTGTGATTGAAATAGCATCACATCACATGGTAGGCCACTATAAAGGAACAATGTCATTTTCAAGAATGACGATGTAGAAATGATCAAGTTGTTTAGTAACATGGGAGTATGACAATTATGATTGGAATATCGACACATCACATGGTAGACCACTATAAGGGAACAACGTCATTTTCAAGAATGACGATGTGGAAATGATCACGTCGTTCAATGACATGGGAGTATGACGACTATGATTGGAATAGCAGCACATTACATGGTAGGCCACTATCTTCGATCGCTCTAAAGAGATAGAGCTTTCAAAAAAGATCAGATAGTAGATCATCGCATAGTAGACCACAGTCCTGATCGAATGACAAGTAGGAGAAGCTCATCACATGGTAGGCCATTACTTGATAAAATATCTTCAATGGGTGTAATTGGTTGGCAATACCCATAATAGGAGTTAAAGAGTTGACTATCAGAGGTAATCATTAACATGATAGTTTTGTGGATCCGTCATCCTGCCAAATAGGATTGGTGGGAGAGTTTGGAGGGTAGCAAGGAATGAAATTATTACCTTAGTTCGCCTCGTGGGAGTTGAAGGAGAAAATCTCTTTCTGTACTGATACATCATTTGATCAGAAGCATATGGGTAATACTTCTTCAGAAACTTGTTGTTGATATGCATCATGATTTTATCGCCATCTTGAGTGATCAAGCGATATGCTCTATTTGAGTAGACAGTTTCCACTACAAATGGTCCTTCCCGTTTTAGTTCGAACTTCCCTTTCTTTTTGAAGTTCAAAATCATGGGGCGTCGGACAGCGAGCACCAGGTTACATTCTTTGAATATGTGGTGTCTGACTTTCTTGTCAAACGCTTTGGGGATTCGAGCCTGGTAGAACTCGATGTGTTGTTGAGCTTGTAGTCGCTTTTCATCTAGCGCTTCAAGTTCAAGACGTTGGCGATGATTTTCTTCTTATGTCATGCCGGTTGCAACCGCTATCCGAAGGGATGGAATTTGAACTTCCAATGGCAATACGACTTCACATCCATATACCAAGGAGTATGGTGTGGCGCGTGGCGGTGTACGAACCGTTGTGCAATACGCCCATAAACTTTGACCTAAAATCTCATTCTAGTCTCGTTTGCTTGTAGAGACTAGTTTGTTGAGAATTTTGATGATGGTTTTATTAAAGGCCTCCGCTTGTCCGTTCGCAGCAGGGTTATAGATTGTCGATGCTACGTTTTTGATTCCGAACTAGTCGCAAAATCGTGTGAAGGCATAGCTGACAAATTAGGGTCCGTTGTCGTGGATAATGCGCCTTGGAACACCATACATGTATATGATGTGATGTTTGATGAATTTGACCACATCACTTGTTTTGATTAATCTCAATGGGACTGCTTCGGCCCATTTGGAAAAGTAGTCAATTATCGCTAGTATGAAGCGATGTCCTTTAGAGGAAGGTGGTGAAATTAGGTCAATAACGTCCATACCCCACATTTCAAATGGCCATGATGTAGTTGAAGGATGTCAATGCTCCAGCGGCCGGTGCATGTCGTTAGCATGTATCTGGCAGGCGTGACACCGTTTAGCATTAGCAACGTCATCTCTAGTCATATTTGGCCAGTAGAGCCAAGTCTACATAGTCGGTTCCACAATTTAGGTCCTGGATGGTGAGCTCCACATATGTCGTCATGGGCTTCTTTGAGGGCTTCTTCTGCTTCTTTGCTTGATAAACAGTGAAGCAATAATCCATCGTATGATCTTCGGTACAAGGTCTGTGACTGGGAGTCATAGTAGAACATTAGCGCTCGTCTGCGGACAGATTCCCTTTCCTTGATGTCTTCAGACAGTAAGCCATATAAGACATAATCGATGATCGGAAATCGCCAATCTCTGGGTTCAAACATTTTGGGCTCTTCCTCAACTGCGTTGATTTGCAACGCATGCTTTGGTCGGAATAGTTGTATACTAGCTATGATGATCTGCTGAGGAATCCCTTCAGGTAGAGCTAGTGTATCTGCGAGTGATGTCAGGGCATCGGCATATGTATTCTTGAGGCGAGGCACATAATCAATATAGAAGCCTTCAAAAGAATTGGCCAATGTAATAGCCGCTTCATGATAAGGGACCAGATCTTCGTGTCTAACCTCGAATTCCCCTTTTAGTTGGTTAATGATGAGCTTCAAATCGCCATATGCTTCTAGGTGCTTTACCCCTAGCCCCTTGGCTAGGTCAAGACCAATGAGCAAAGCGTTGTATTCAGCCACATTGTTAGAACATGACTCGATCAGGAAGAAAGCTCGAGGTTGTACGTGATTTTGCGGAGAAACCAAGACTACCCCCACTCTAGCGATTATTGCACCGTGAGGATTTGCTCTCGATGCACCATCAAAGAATAGCTTTCATACATGTTCCTTCGAGACCATATTGACTTCACAAGTTTCGTTTGGCATATATTGATATAAATCGACTTTTCCCTCCAATGGGTGGTTGGCCATGAGATTGCAGATGGCTTACCCCTATACTGCTTTTTGAGGTTTGAAGTGGATGTCGTACTAAGATAGCAGTAACGCCCATCTTACAAGTCGTCAATTCAATGAACCGGGCTGCGTCATGAATACCCGTATTGGATTGATCTTGGAGATGACATGTATGGTTTGCCCGACCAGATAATACCGCATCTTTTGGATTGCGAAGACCAAAGATAAACATTCTTTCTCAACAGGAGGATAGCGGTGTTCAGCTCCTGTTAAAGTTCTGCTGAGATAATAAATAGCTTGTTCATGGCCATTATCATCGTCTTACGCCAAGAGTCCTGCTAAGGCATGTTCTGTAGCTCGAACATATATCAGGAATGGCTTACCCTCAATCAGCTTTTTTACAATAGTTTAAACTCGCTCTGAGTTATTAACTCGTTCAGAGTTTCAAACTTGCCACACAAGTCCTTCACAACATCAAATCGTGAGGAGAAGATAACATTCCAGTGAAACAAGACGTTCGGATCGTCAACGAGAAGCAAACACGACGCGAGCATTCGAGGGAGGCATCTCATCGCTACCGTGAAGAACCCAGACTTAAACAAAGGGGAGAATTCAGATTAATTCTCCTCTCTTTTATAATCGGAATTCAAATTGTAATTAAGATCGAGAGAATACAAATTAAATTTCTTTCATTTTATTTACTACAAATTTTTTACAAACAGAGGTTAAGCACTTCGGCGAACTTCGTCAGTTCAAAATTTTGAGACAAGGCTCGATATTTATATAAGTCGAGAGGCCCAATCCTATCTCAACTGAGTCTCGTTACTCGAGCCTGGTTAAGTCCGCGAACTTCGTCGTTCTTGCACTGCTGGTCTACATGGATCCGTCGTTCCATTTCATTAACATTAAGTACTTAGTACTTAATGCGTCTCTTCGGGTCAAACGCCCTTTGACCATCTGGCACTTGGAGATCTGTGTTGTAGATCACGGTCACTGAGCTGGCTCCTCTCCCTTATATAGGCTACTGCTTCACAAGAAGACTTATCGTCTTCTTCTTATATAGGCTACTGCTTCACAAGAAGACTTATCGTCTTCTTCTTTGAGCTCTGAGTCAAGATGGCTCAGAAGAGCTTTCGCCTTCCGATCTTTTCCTTCTTTTCCTCTTCAAAGCTTCATGCTTTTCCGATCTCGTCGACTGTCGTTAGTGAGGTAAGAGGCGCGGGAATCATGAATTCTTCGCTCGACGTCGTTGCTTCAACTCTCATTTCAGGTACAATTTGATCCGATTGGATTCTCGATCTCATGAGCGTAGAGTTTGTGCTTAGAACATTTGAACCTCCAATGATTGGATGGTTGCTCCGTCGCTTGGAGCTTGACTTCTTTGGGGAGACAAACAGTCACTCCTTTAACTGCTCAATGCAGTTCTTGTGTGACGAAGCTTGTCAGATGGGTGAGACTAGTTTGATAGACAAAGTTTGTCGCTCTCGACGAATTTTGCTTGTCGAACGAGGCTTGCTTGTTTGACGAGATTCGTCTGTTTGACAGAACTCGTTTGACTAACGAGACTTGTTCATTTGATGAGCTTTAGTTGTCGGATGGGGCTCGTCTGTTTGACGTGGCTCGTTGACTTGATGGAGTTCACCCATTTGATGAAGTTCGTCTGCCGGATGAACCTCATCTGTTAGACGAGGCTCGTTGGTTAGACAATGTTCATCTGACGAGGTTCGCCTGACTGACGAATCTCACATCGTTGCCTTGACTATACTTATTCTAAGCTAACTTCACTATTTTGCTCCTTGCAGTCGTTCATCCGCCTGTTCTTAAGAATCTTCCAATCTTTCAGATTCGAAGTTAGATGGTGCTTCAGCAACTTACTGAGCTTTCGAATGTAACCCCGAGGAAACATTCTAGGTCTAATCCTATTTACTCCTTCAACATGCTGAGCATCCCCAAGCATGTAATCATTCATCTTGGGCATTGGAATATGCGGTAGCTTCACAGACCCACTGAAATGCTCATCCAACTTCCCACGCAAACAACGTCAACTATCTTAGAGATACCCTCTCTCTGTAACTCATCCATGGGTAGTTGAAAGTTGGTAATTATGAAGATTTTTTGCCAAGAAATAGGAGATAAAATTTCAATAACAAGAGCTGAAGCGTTTTTTTGGAGGCGAGGTCTGATGTCACCGTGAGAAGCTCTGTGATGTTTTACGACGATAAATTGCACAAGAAGGCATTGAAAGAGATTGAAGTGGAGCGTCGAAGGTCACTGAATGAACTTGTGGACGAACTTCGCAATGTTATTCGATCCATCTGGAGCCGAAGTTAGGTGGTGCTTCAGCAACTTACTGGGCTTTCGAATGTAACCCCGAGGAAACATTTCAGGTCTAATCATGTTTACTCCTTCAACATGCTAAGCATCCCCAAGCATGCAATCTTTCATCTTGGGCCTCGGAATATGTTATGGCTTAATAGACCTACTGAAATGCTTATCCAACTTCCCTCGCAAGCAACTTCAACTATCTTAGAGATACTCTCTCACTCTATAACTCATCCACGAGAAGTTGAAAGTTGGTAATGGTGAAGATTTTTTGCCAAGAAATAGGAAATGGAATTTCAATAACAGGAGCTGAAGCGTTACTAGAGGCAAGGCCTGATGTCACCGTGAGAAGCTCTGTGATGTTTTACGACGATAAATTGCACAAGAAGGCATTGAAAGAGATTGAAGTGGAGCGTCGAAGGTCACTGAATGAACTTGTGGACGAACTTCGCAATGTTATTCGATCCATCTGAGTTCAATTTATGTAATTTGATTTTTTTTGTTGTAACTTCAATCATCATATGAATAAAATTATAGATTATCCATTGATTACTCTCTTCTTTTGTGCACTTAACAATCGCAACTTAGGATTTTTAGCAAACACTCAGCTATCAACGGACTTGATATGTCTTTACCAACTTCCGTTTGAGTTGGACTAGCCATGCTTTTACCATTAGCATGGTAAGTTACCGAGGAGTTTCTCTTAGGCTTAATGCTAATATTTCTTTTCTATCCTTAGTCATCTTAAGGCGTCGAATAAAGAACGTGATTACAATAACTATGTTGTAATTAAGTCGGATTATAAATGTTAGGAATTTAAAAGCGAGGCTCATCACATGGAAAGCCCGCTATCAGGGAACAACGTCACTTTCAGGAATGACGGTCTGAAACTGATCACGTCGTTCAGTGACACGAGATTATAACAACTGTGATTGGGATAGTGGCATATCACATGATAGGCCATTATAAGGGAACATCGTCATTTTCAAGAATGACGGTGTGGAACTGATCAAGTCGTTCAATGACATGGGAGTATGACGACTGTGATTAGAATAGCGACACATCACAAGGTAGGCCACTATAAGGGAACAACGTCATTTTCAAAAATGACGATGTGGAAATGATCACGTCGTTCAATGACATGGGAGTATGACGACTGTGATTGAAATAGCATCACATCACATGGTAGGCCACTATAAAGGAACAATGTCATTTTCAAGAATGACGATGTAGAAATGATCAAGTTGTTTAGTAACATGGGAGTATGACAATTATGATTGGAATATCGACACATCACATGGTAGACCACTATAAGGGAACAACGTCATTTTCAAGAATGACGATGTGGAAATGATCACGTCGTTCAATGACATGGGAGTATGACGACTATGATTGGAATAGCAGCACATTACATGGTAGGCCACTATCTTCGATCGCTCTAAAGAGATAGAGCTTTCAAAAAAGATCAGATAGTAGATCATCGCATAGTAGACCACAGTCCTGATCGAATGACAAGTAGGAGAAGCTCATCACATGGTAGGCCATTACTTGATAAAATATCTTCAATGGGTGTAATTGGTTGGCAATACCCATAATAGGAGTTAAAGAGTTGACTATCAGAGGTAATCATTAACATGATAGTTTTGTGGATCCGTCATCCTGCCAAATAGGATTGGTGGGAGAGTTTGGAGGGTAGCAAGGAATGAAATTATTACCTTAGTTCGCCTCGTGGGAGTTGAAGGAGAAAATCTCTTTCTGTACTGATACATCATTTGATCAGAAGCATATGGGTAATACTTCTTCAGAAACTTGTTGTTGATATGCATCATGATTTTATCGCCATCTTGAGTGATCAAGCGATATGCTCTATTTGAGTAGACAGTTTCCACTACAAATGGTCCTTCCCGTTTTAGTTCGAACTTCCCTTTCTTTTTGAAGTTCAAAATCATGGGGCGTCGGACAGCGAGCACCAGGTTACATTCTTTGAATATGTGGTGTCTGACTTTCTTGTCAAACGCTTTGGGGATTCGAGCCTGGTAGAACTCGATGTGTTGTTGAGCTTGTAGTCGCTTTTCATCTAGCGCTTCAAGTTCAAGACGTTGGCGATGATTTTCTTCTTATGTCATGCCGGTTGCAACCGCTATCCGAAGGGATGGAATTTGAACTTCCAATGGCAATACGACTTCACATCCATATACCAAGGAGTATGGTGTGGCGCGTGGCGGTGTACGAACCGTTGTGCAATACGCCCATAAACTTTGACCTAAAATCTCATTCTAGTCTCGTTTGCTTGTAGAGACTAGTTTGTTGAGAATTTTGATGATGGTTTTATTAAAGGCCTCCGCTTGTCCGTTCGCAGCAGGGTTATAGATTGTCGATGCTACGTTTTTGATTCCGAACTAGTCGCAAAATCGTGTGAAGGCATAGCTGACAAATTAGGGTCCGTTGTCGTGGATAATGCGCCTTGGAACACCATACATGTATATGATGTGATGTTTGATGAATTTGACCACATCACTTGTTTTGATTAATCTCAATGGGACTGCTTCGGCCCATTTGGAAAAGTAGTCAATTATCGCTAGTATGAAGCGATGTCCTTTAGAGGAAGGTGGTGAAATTAGGTCAATAACGTCCATACCCCACATTTCAAATGGCCATGATGTAGTTGAAGGATGTCAATGCTCCAGCGGCCGGTGCATGTCGTTAGCATGTATCTGGCAGGCGTGACACCGTTTAGCATTAGCAACGTCATCTCTAGTCATATTTGGCCAGTAGAGCCAAGTCTACATAGTCGGTTCCACAATTTAGGTCCTGGATGGTGAGCTCCACATATGTCGTCATGGGCTTCTTTGAGGGCTTCTTCTGCTTCTTTGCTTGATAAACAGTGAAGCAATAATCCATCGTATGATCTTCGGTACAAGGTCTGTGACTGGGAGTCATAGTAGAACATTAGCGCTCGTCTGCGGACAGATTCCCTTTCCTTGATGTCTTCAGACAGTAAGCCATATAAGACATAATCGATGATCGGAAATCGCCAATCTCTGGGTTCAAACATTTTGGGCTCTTCCTCAACTGCGTTGATTTGCAACGCATGCTTTGGTCGGAATAGTTGTATACTAGCTATGATGATCTGCTGAGGAATCCCTTCAGGTAGAGCTAGTGTATCTGCGAGTGATGTCAGGGCATCGGCATATGTATTCTTGAGGCGAGGCACATAATCAATATAGAAGCCTTCAAAAGAATTGGCCAATGTAATAGCCGCTTCATGATAAGGGACCAGATCTTCGTGTCTAACCTCGAATTCCCCTTTTAGTTGGTTAATGATGAGCTTCAAATCGCCATATGCTTCTAGGTGCTTTACCCCTAGCCCCTTGGCTAGGTCAAGACCAATGAGCAAAGCGTTGTATTCAGCCACATTGTTAGAACATGACTCGATCAGGAAGAAAGCTCGAGGTTGTACGTGATTTTGCGGAGAAACCAAGACTACCCCCACTCTAGCGATTATTGCACCGTGAGGATTTGCTCTCGATGCACCATCAAAGAATAGCTTTCATACATGTTCCTTCGAGACCATATTGACTTCACAAGTTTCGTTTGGCATATATTGATATAAATCGACTTTTCCCTCCAATGGGTGGTTGGCCATGAGATTGCAGATGGCTTACCCCTATACTGCTTTTTGAGGTTTGAAGTGGATGTCGTACTAAGATAGCAGTAACGCCCATCTTACAAGTCGTCAATTCAATGAACCGGGCTGCGTCATGAATACCCGTATTGGATTGATCTTGGAGATGACATGTATGGTTTGCCCGACCAGATAATACCGCATCTTTTGGATTGCGAAGACCAAAGATAAACATTCTTTCTCAACAGGAGGATAGCGGTGTTCAGCTCCTGTTAAAGTTCTGCTGAGATAATAAATAGCTTGTTCATGGCCATTATCATCGTCTTACGCCAAGAGTCCTGCTAAGGCATGTTCTGTAGCTCGAACATATATCAGGAATGGCTTACCCGATTTGGGTGCAACCAATACCGAAGGGCTAGAGAGATATAATTTAATCTCCGTAAATGCCTTCTGGCAGGCCTCATCCCATACAAAGAATACACCTTTCTTTATGAGCTTTGAAAACGACTGACACTTACCGGACAAATTAGCAATAAACCTGTGAATATAAGCCAGACGCCCTTGCAGACCGCGAAGCTCTTTAAGATTTCGTGGAGGTGGAAGCTCTTGAATGGCTTTGACTTTGTCCGGGTCCAGATGGATTCTGTTGGACGTGACAACAAATCCAGATGGATTCTGTTGGACGTGACAACAAATCCAAGAAATTTTCTACTAGCCATCCCCAAGAAATACTTGGTTAGATTCATCTTCAACTGATATGATCGCATAAGGTCAAACATTGTCTTCAAGTCATGAAGATGATCACCTTTGTTATGACTTTTAACAACTAAGTCGTCAACATAACACTCCATTGTCTTTCGCAGGTGTTCTCGAAAAATAGTGGTCATAGCTCATTGATAGGTTGCGTCCGCATTCTTCAATTCAAAGGGCATTACTGTATAACAAAATATCTCTTAGGGTGTTCGGAAGGAGGTGTGTTACTCACCATCAGGATACATTTTGATTTGATTGTACCCTGAGAACTCATCCATGAAAGACATCATTTAAAACCCGCATGTATTGTTGATGATGACATCTATGATGGGCAAAGGGAAGTCGTCCTTCGGACACGCCGAGTTCAAGTCTCTAAAGTCAATACAAACTCGAATCTTCCCGTTCTTTTTCAAAACCGGAACGATGTTAGTCACCCAACCCGGATGCTGCTCTTCACGGATAAATCCAAAATCGATGAGCTTTTTAACTTCGACTTCAATCACTTCCATGATCTGGGGAAAGAATCGTCGTTGCTATGGTTTGACAGGCTTAACGTCCGATTTGATGTTAAGGTGGTGCATGGCCACCTGAGGATCAAGGTCGGGCATGTCCTCATAATTCCAAGCGAAGACATCAATATACTCACACACAATAGCGATTATGTTTTCTTTTTCTTCGGGCGACAAGCTATCACTTATGAATATGGGTTTCGGATTACTCATTCCCCATATCCACCCGAATCACCTTGTCGTCAGTAGGAGGCCCGCGTTGTTCGAAGCGATTCTCCCACTGTATGCCGAGTTTTCGACTTAATGGATCTTCGAATAGAGGTAGTTAATCATCCTCCCGAGTTTCAACTGGCTGAGCTGAGGTCATGTTAACCGAAAGTCTTTCTCATGTACTAACATCCGAATCCCAGTAGGCTGATTCGGAAGAAGAGCTAATGGAGAAGTCGTCTGATTCTTCATTAGCCTCGAAGCATAAAGTTAGCAGCGGGGATACATATCCCAACCCCCTGTGAGTCTTGTCGTAGTAATCGTCGGGTTTTCCCTATGGGACAAAAGGGGTGAGCGGAGTGCGCCGGCCTTTTTCGAAATTGAGGCCTTTTGCATGAGAGAAGTCATATCTCATTCCCTCCATGATGCGGCGCGTTGTCGGCCTGAAATATGAAAATTGAGGTGTTCTTTCTTCTTCCTCGGATTCATCCCAAAGAGTTTGTCGTGAGCCCTCTGTTTGCCCGAAGATGATATCCTCTTGGCCATTTTTCCTAACAGGTACCACAAAGACAGCCTGCGACGATTCAACGCACTGTTGACTTGTTGCGAACGATGAATGAACCGGCATGTGCAATGCGGGCTCAGCATACAATCGCGGCAGAAAGTCTGATTATGTGTCGACATTTGTACCTAACATATCAGAATCATCGTTATTATTAAATATAACTTCGTCGTCATCATCTGCGGCGTCATTTACATCAAGGCTCTCAACGCCAATTACGACAGGTTCAATGTCATTAAAGACAAGACCATGTTCGTACTCAGGCTCGGTGTCAGCCTCATTACCACTATCGAGGTCCTCAACTGGCGATGTGTTGGTTGGCTCACCATCTAGGTAGTGGATAGAATTAGTAAAATAATTCTCCACCCCCTTGAATGGTTGTCTTTCCACGACCATTGTTTTAACCTCTCCACACCCATCCACATACTTCATGCACTGATGTAAAGTGGATGGAACAATCAAATTGTTATGGATCCAAGGTCGACCCAATAACAAGTTGTAGGATGTCTCTGCATCGATGACATAGCAGGTGACATCTGTCTTCAAGTCTCTCATTTAACATTTAAGCTTAATCCTGCCAAGGGGACGAGCGTTGGAGGCGTTGAAGCCGTAGATGGTGGTTCTCGTTGCTGACAAGTGGTGAAACGGGATCCCAAGATGGTGAATGAGCCTCAAAGGTATGATGCTCAAAGTAGAACCAGGGTTAACCTGGATTCGGTCTACCCGAATAGAGCCAATATATCCTGTGAAGTATAAAGGCCTGTCATGCTTCGGCTTTTTCACATACATGTCTTCTGGGGAGAACGCGATACATGGCATCCGTCCTCGAAAGACTTAATGACACTGAGTGCACGTTTCTGGTGTTTCCTCTGTTAGACTTGGTGGAAAGTGAGCAAGGAATGGTTCATTGTCTGCCAGTACTTCACGTAGAGCTTTCCTGGTTGATCGGGATAAGTGTAAAAGCTCAAACAGTGTGATCCTCGCTGGAATATTAGCTAGTTAGGCCAACACATCGAACTGAAATGGGCCCTTTGAGCTTTCAGGAGGGTCCTTCCTAAGTGCTCTATTATAACGGAGCTCCTTGGATTTTGGATCATTTGAGGGTACTTGCAACTTCCATGTTGCTTCTTCCATCGATTTTGGCGAGGTGCCTATCGCCTCAGGGTACTTCTTCAAGTACTCATTGTCACCGCTGTAGGCGTCAAAAAAATGCTGAAAAGATATCCAAATACAGGTCAAGAGGAAATCATCCAAAAAATCAAAAGAACACAAGTATAGACTGTCTCGCACGTGAGACAGTCTTTGCTGTCTCGTCGTGCGAGACAGCCTTTGCTGTCTCGCATGCGAGACAGCCTTT
>NC_033794.1:126916584-126924052 GCF_001876935.1 Asparagus officinalis
GTCTCGACAGTCAGACAGCAAATGTTGTCTCGACAGTCGAGACAGCAAATGCTGTCTCACGAGACTGTTTTCCGCCAACTGTTCATAGAGGCTATAAATACCCCCCGAAGGCCATTTTTCAGGAGGGCTGATCATTTTGAGCACTTCAGAGCAGAGAAAGAGCAGAGTTCTTGAGTTTCTGGCAACTCCTTGATATTCAGGCTTTGACTTGATTTCAAGAAGAACGACTATCTTACATCGATAAGATATCGTTTCAATTTCTCACTTCGATAAACGAAGTCAGAATCATAAACCCCTCACGATTCGATCAGAATCTGTGATTTGGTGGTCCACGAGTCAAAGCGCTCCCGGCACAGGCAAAGATCCCACGCAAGCAGCGATCCAAACAACGATCCTGCGTTTGTTTCTAAAAAGTTATAATTTTCATTTTGTTGTGTAAAAGAAGTCTTATAAAAAGACTATTTCTTTTGAATTTGTTGTAATCGACTGAAGATATAATGAATTCCACAACGATAGCAACTTTCGATGAAAACAAACTGGCGACCACAGTGGGAGCCAACGGTCTCGCTGCCGAGACCGTCGTGTCGTAGCCGATCAAGATTCCAGTTGAATCTGTGGTCGAATACGAATTCGACCAAACCAAATTTGAGGAATATCTCTCATCATCCTCTTCAAGATCTTCATTGTCTCGCAAGTACAAGAGGATCTCAGAATTGAGGAAGACCTACATGCCAAAGAAGGCACAAAACGAAGACTCTAGCCTGATTGTTGCTAAGGATTTTATGCGCAACACCTCTGCTCACAATGACTCTTATCTAGTTAAAGAGTCATCGAATCAAAGCCCACCGGCACTGACGAAGAGGGCTCGTCAGAGACAACGTCAGCTCCGCGCTCGCCAAATAGCTAAGGCCTTGGAACAAACCGACGGGGTTCGAGTGGTTCAGTTGTCTCAACAACCAATCACTCGTATCTCTGCTAAAATAACGACGGATGAATGGCCTTTTGTCAAGAGGGCTCGCTCGACCCTCAAAGAACGCATACAAAAGCGTCGTACAAACGCTGCTCATGCCCGTGCTCTCTTACAACAAAGACGAGAAGGAAACAAGGAAACGGTGGCCAAAAAATCACCAAAACTCTGCAAAGTTTGGATTCCAAAGTCTGGAGTTGTGCAAAATCAGCATTCGGAGCCCGTTAAGACTCCATACCCGCAAGGGGGTGGTTCTAAACGTGTGACTCCCGACATAACCATGGATCGCTCAAAGACAGTAATAAATTGTCCTGAGAATGCCAACAAGGTTTTACAACCCCAGAAGAAGACGCATTCACCAAAAGACATCGTCATACCTGGGAGGTCATGCCAACAAACGATACGATTTTTTGGCAATCATACCGATGAATCGTATTATCAAGTTGGGGATGTGAATAAATTTCGAAAGAGAATTATTCGCTCTCATTGTTCTTGTGTACGACTTATAAAAGCAGCATTGTCGGAATATAACTACACAAAACGAGAAGCCATCCCACGAAGAGTCTCGGTATTCCGCAGTCTTTTCACCGAAATGTCGAAGCCTAAGCCGAGACATTTCCGCAAGAGAAGATCAGCTGTCCAAGATGATGAATTCCCTGAAGTCACCATCAACGTGGCTGATAAAAGAAAGTCGAAGCGGCATTCAAATGACTCAAATCCTGACTTTTCTCCCAGTGGAAAAGTCAATCCAAGAATTGCTCAAAGGATGTCTCGACTCCAATTAGAAGCCATCAGACGCAGAGATTACAAAAGAATGCAAGAAGGAATGTCCTCGGAGGATGAATTCTCGGACACTTGTTCTGCAATCACTTCTGATGATACAATGTCTAGCACGGGACAAACCAGAGAAGTACTCACGATCACCTCTGATCAATTTGCTCAAATGCTTCAAGAAGCTCTAACGAAGCAACGTGAAGAAATTAGAGCTGAGATGAAGAAATGAGAGAATTGCTAACTCAACAGTCTCAACTTCCTGAGTCCAGTCAGCGAGCTGAATCCAGCCGCCACACTCAAAATATTGCAGATGACAGTGATCCGGAGGAAGTCATCTTTGCTGATGCACCTCCCAATAGCAATAATGCTGGGGGTGGTTTAACGTATCCTCCCAATAACAATATTGGGGGTGGTTCCATGGCACCTCTTACAGGGGGTGGTCTAACTCATTCTCCTCAACGTCCTTCGAATGAAGTCATAGATGAGGATGAGAAAATGAAAGAGCTTGAAAACAAAATCAACGCTTTGATGACAGCTCAGGAAGTAAAGAAGACGGGTATTCCGTGTCCCTATCCAAGAGAATGAGATTTAATGTCGTACCCGTCAAAATTCAATCTGATTAATTTCACACCGTTTGACGGGAAAAGCTCGCCTACTCAGCACTTGATTTATTTCAAGTCTCATGTGGGCATGATTTCTGGAAACGAGGCTTTAATGGTCCGGTCATTTGTTGGCACTCTTCGTGGGCCCACCTTCGATTGGTACCGACGTCTCAAGCCAGGGAGCATCAATTGTTGGGATGACATGGAAAGTTTATTCCTCAACAATTTCTTCGAGGATGACACCGAAGTGTCGATCGGAACCCTTCTAGATGAGAAGCAAAAAGACGGAGAGTCAGTCGATAACTTTGTCAAGCGCTTCCGTAACAAGGCAATGAATTGCAGAGATCCTGTTACAGAGGAGTTTATTCTGCAAACATGCCACAATAATCTCTCCATTGATGTCCTGGAAACCCTGGGGGTCGTACCGTCCAAAACTTGGAAAGATTTAAAAATGCGTGGTGAACAAGCTGAGCATTTTCTTAAAAGAAAGAAAGCTGAGAGAACCGACCGAGGACATCTGCAATCACTGGGAACGCGACTCCCGATCCGAGGTTTCAAAAGGAGTATTCCTTCGAAGATGATGAAGCTCTGGTCATCTTGAAATACCTCCTCGCCAATGACAAAATTGAGCTACCATCTATCAAAGATCAGGAGGGAGCTAAGAGGATTACGGATCCAAACTACTGTGCGTATCACAGAAGGGTTCTTCATCCCACCGAGATTTGCTTTGGACTCAAAAATAAAATCCAAACCTTAATTGACTCCGGTGTCATAACGGCGGAACAAGCCAAGTAAAGACGGTTCTAACTCCATTGGATACACGAGTATAAACTGTTTTCCATCACTCCAAAGAGTATACGAGTATAAACTGCTTCTCGATCATCCAACTAAATACAATGGTAAACCCAGCTTCACAAAGGAAGCTGGGGGTGGATGATTTATATAACGGGAAGTTCCTAGAGAATCTTATATTCTTAAGGATAACCCGAACATGCGACTGAGGATGACGTACTCCTCGTTATACCCAGTTTTGCAAAGAAAGCTGGGGGTCGATAATTCATATAACGGAAAGTTCCCGGAAGAATGTTAAATATAATATTCTTAGGGATAACCCGATTATTATGAACAAAATGATAAATACTAAACTCCTATTATGATTTCCGAACACTCTTTTGCTGAGATGAGATTCGATCACCTCTTTAAATCAATCTTCCCTCACAAAACTCATATTTTGGTCAAACCTTTAAACAGTTAGGACCAAATCCAAAATCCCCTCTTGATTCGTTCCATGAATGAGAGGTTCACAAATTAAACGATCAAAACTTTAAACAGTTAAGATCGTCTCAAATCCTTATTTTGGTCAAACCTTTAAACAGTTAGGACCAAAGCCAAAATCCCCTCTTGATTCGTTCCATGAACGAGAGGCCCACAAATTGAACGATCAAACCTTCCTATAGTTAGGATCGTCTTAAAACCCTTATTTGGTCAAACCTTTAAACAGTTAAGACCAAAGCCAAAATCCCCTCTCGATTCCTTCCATGAATGAGAGGTCCACAAATTAAACGATCAAACCTTTAAACAGTTAGGATCGTCTCAAAACCCTCATTTGGTCAAACCTTTAAACAGTTAGGATCAAAGCCAAAATCCCCTCTCGATTCTCCATGAACGAGAGGTCCACAAATTGAACGATCAAACCTTTAAACAGTTAGGATCGTCTCAAATTCCCATCTTGGTCAAACCTTTAAACAGTTAGGACCAAATCCAAAATCCCCTCTTGATTCGTTCCATGAATGAGAGGTTCACAAATTAAACGATCAAAACTTTAAACAGTTAAGATCGTCTCAAATCCTTATTTTGGTCAAACCTTTAAACAGTTAGGACCAAAGCCAAAATCCCCTCTTGATTCGTTCCATGAACGAGAGGCCCACAAATTGAACGATCAAACCTTCCTATAGTTAGGATCGTCTTAAAACCCTTATTTGGTCAAACCTTTAAACAGTTAAGACCAAAGCCAAAATCCCCTCTCGATTCCTTCCATGAACGAGAGGTCCACTCAAATTGAACGATCAAACCTTTAAACAGTTAGGATCGTCTCAAACCCCTATTTGGTCAAACCTTTAAACAGTTAGGACCAAAGCCAAAATCCCCTCTCGATTCCTTCCATGAACGAGAGGTCCACAAATTGAACGATCAAACCTTTAAACAGTTAGGATCGTCTCAAACCCCTATTTGGTCAAACCTTTAAACAGTTAGGACCAAAGCCAAAATCGTTTCCTTTACACCAGGAGATAGAATATAAAATTCTTCCTCTCCGATTTCGGGTTTATCTCTACCAACAAACAAGAGACCAGGAGATAGAATATAAAATTCTTCCTCTCCGATTTCGGGTTTATCTCTACCAACAAAAAAGAGACCAGGAGATAGAATATAAAATTCTTCCTCTCCATCATTGGGTTCATCTCTACTAACAAAAAAAAGACCATGTTACTCCAATAGGTACACGAGTCTAAACTGTTTCCCTACCCTCAACAGGAAGTTTCTGGAGAATATTACTCAGAATATTCTTAAAAATAACCTGATTACCTTCTAACGGGTATATGAGGTTAAACTATTTTCCGAACACTCCAATAAAGTATATGAGTATAAACTATTTCTCCATTCTTCAATAGCAGTTCTAATTCAAGACTTCGACAACGGCCACGCGAGAAGCGCAGCACCGGAGGAATTCTAACTATTCTATAAAGCACTGAATAGGCTAAAAGATGAAAGTTGAAGCCATTTTTGGGTCCTTCCGTACGATCTACTCAATCAAGCATTGAAAGGATTGCAGATAAGATCTGTCTTATCCAAAGTATCCCAGACTCCTCTATAAAAAAATGAGTCTGGAATACTTTAGAGGGGGTATCTGTAGGCGTCAAAAAAATGCTGAAAAGATATCCAAATACAGCTCAAGAGGAAATCATCCAAAAAATCAAAAGAACACAAGTATAGACTGTCTCGCACGTGAGACAGTCTTTGCTGTCTCGCCGTGCGAGACAGCCTTTGCTGTCTCGCCACGCGAGACAGTGTTTGCTGTCTCGCCCGCGAGACAGCCTTCAAAAGATCAGAAACTGTTTTGTAACCGCCGACACGTGGCCACCAACTGTCAAAGAACATGGGGAACGTCGTGGGCGAGAATCACGTTGATAACTGCCAAAATAACGGAGTTTTAAGACGTGGGAAGGCAGTTACTACAGAAACCACTGTGCAGTTGGGTTTTCCGAGACAATGTTTACTGTCTCGGAACCCGAGACAGTAAACTCTGTCTCCTGCCGAGACAGCAAACACTGTCTCGGCAGCCGAGATAGCAAATGCTGTCTCGCGAGCTCCTTTTTCTCTAACTGTTTCTAGGGGTTATAAATACCCCCCTGAGGTCGGTTTTTGAAGGGGCTGATCGTTTTTGAGCAATTCGGAGCAGAGAGAGCAGAGTTCCTGACTGGCAATTCCTTGAGATTCGAGCTTTGACTTGATTTCAAGAAGAACGACTATCTTACTTTGATAAGATATCGCTTTAAATTCTCACTTCGATAAACGAAGGAAGAATCACTAAACCCCTCACGATTCAATCAGAATCTGTGATTTGGTGGTCCACGAGCCAAAGCGCTCCCGGCACAGGCAAAGATCCCACGCAAGCAGCGATCCAAACAACGATCCTGCGTTTGTTTCTAAAAAGTTGTAATTTTCATTTTGTTGTGTAAAAGAAGTCTTATAAAAAGACTATTTCTTTTGAATTTGTTGTAATCGACTGAAGATATAATGAATTCCACAACGAGAGCAACTTTCGACGAAAACAACCGCGTGTTCCCGATATCTGTGCGGGTTGTGTGGCGAATGCCGGTTGCTCTTCATCAGAACTGCTGAGGGAAGTAGTTTCAACTCCCTCATCTAGGATGGCCGTAATAATGTTGCAAACCTTCTGCTTGGACTTGGACTTCTTTAAACTTGCAGATGTCCATTGTCCATCTATAAATAGATCAGGATGGACCCACATAACCTCACCTGTCGGGGTGGTGTAAGGAACCATACCCCTCTCCTTTTGCTGATGCAAACAAGGTTCACAACCCTAGTCTCCGTTTGGGGAATCGGTTTCACACCGTCCTGGATCTGTACCTCCGCGGAATCTTCGAATTGCAAGGAGATTACGTTTGCAATCACCTTCTTTTGCTCTGCTTGAACGGTCGTTCAAGACCCCTACATCTAGCAATGCCTGAATCTTACCCTTCAGGATATAGCATGCCTTGGTTGGATGATGCATCATTCTGTGGCTCATACAGTAATTGGGATCATCTGTCCTTGATACTTCCTCAGGTCGCCTCAATTCTGGGAGTTCAATCTTCTTCGTCTTGATCAAAGACTTGAGGATGGGGACGATTTGTTCATCCTTGAAGTCGTACTTCTTCTGAAAGTGATTATCAGAAGAATTGCCCTTCTGTTTCGAAGAAGATTTAGGGGAAGAGGAGGTCTTCACTACCAAAGTATCTTTCCCTTTGATTGTCTCTGAGGGGTGAAATTACCTTGATTACCCCCTCTTTTCTCGGACGAGACTCGCGATGCTCTTCAGCATCTATCCTCTTGAGCATGTTCTCGACCTCTTCTCCCTGCCAAACCAAGTCCTTCCATGAGCGAGCTTAAACCGCACCCATTTTCGAAAGTATGTTGATAGCGAGATTGTTTCGGCACATCTCAATAAGTGTAGCCTCCGAGACCTGATCACAGGAATGTAGTGATCGATTCCTGAATCTCTTGACAAAGTCACTGACGGACTGTCTTCTTCTGCTTTTCGGCTAGCAGAGTGGCCATAGACACTTCCGTGTCGTCATCAAAAAATCTGGTCATGAAAAGCATTTCCAAGTCCTTCCAACATTTGATGGACCCAGACTCCAATCTTCGGAACCATTCAAAAGCGATTCCCTTGAGAGTACTAATGAATAGTCGAGTCATGAGAGGATCATTACCCGTTATATGTTCAATCTGTGTCTGGAAGTAGTAAATGTGTTGGGTAGGAGAACCCTTGCCGTCGAACTGCACGAGGTTGAGTGGCTTAAATTTTAGGGGATATGGGACGACATCCCATTTAGCGGGATAG
>NC_033794.1:126924693-127004324 GCF_001876935.1 Asparagus officinalis
GGCCTAATCACCCCCGACTCCTTGAAGTTTCCTTGAAGCTTCAAAGCATCAAGTTGCTTCTAAAAATCGTCCAACTTCTTATCTCGTCCTTTCTTGTGAGGGTTGGACTCAACTTCGGACGATTCAAAATGAATGTTGAAAATTTCTCTACTTCATCCTCTTCATCAGCGCCATCTTGGTATTGACGGCTAGATTCCTCAGCATCGGGTGAAGGTTGTCGGTGCCTTGATCCTGAAGCTTCAGCAGTAGCTTTCTTCTTTTCTTTCTCTTTGACAAGTCTTTCTATCATTGCTTCCATGCGCCTGATAGATTCTTGTTGCTGGAGGATGGTATCTTGTTGTTCCTCCAGCTTTCTTGTCATGTCTTTTTCACTCCCAACCATGTGAGCGTTCGCCTGCTCACTTTGATCAGTACTAGATGGTTGGGAAGTTGCAATGGCAGAATTGTCAAGCTCCTCATTGACATTGTCTGAGATGCCTGCTAAACTTCGGTAATCCAATGGAATCACTACTCTGGTGCGGGTATGGGTGTGTTGATATACACCTTACCCTTACGACATGCATTTCGCCTAGTCGTGGGGAGAATTCAGGATCAAAGGACTCAGACGGGTCAGCTGGGGCTTTATCCTTACCATTGTTGACCATGTTAATCGTCACCCTAACATGTTCATTCCTGGGACGAAAACGTCTTCTTCTAGGCGATGGAACTATCGATGGTTCGGACAATCGCTCGAAGACTGAAGGCTTAGGTACCAACCCTCCACATCGGGAAAGCACTATGGAGATGGGCTTCTCACAATTGCAATGAGACTGCATTTGGCTTATACTGCGTTTGCGGACGAGATAATCACGAAGATCAGTATTAGGACCACCCCTAGTTAGCTCCGGCAACTTGGCAGCGCATGAGCAAGAATCTCTAAGTGTCAGAGATTCGCGAGCTTGGGTAGCTGGAGGAGCCTCGTCATTTGCATGTTTTAGGCGAGGTTTGTTGATTGGACGAACCCGATGCATTCGTCGTCTCGGTCGGCTCTTGACTTGAGGGACGTCCTCCTGACGAGCTCGAGCAGGGGCGAGCTTGTTGGATCGGATGATCCTCGTGTTGAAGATGAGCTTCATCGTTCGAGCACAGTTGGATGCAGTGGTGAGGTTTGTCATTTTGACGCACTTTAGCTGACCGAGCCTTGGTAGACTTGTGGGCCTTAGACGTGTTGTCTTGTGGCCGATAGTGGAAACCATCCAACGAGACCAAAGCTCGAGCCTTGCGGCGAGCCTGATTCTGACGTTAACGTTGTCTTGCACGTCTTGAAAGCGGATCAGCAACGGGTTCCGCAATAGCCATTGCTTGATTGGGTTGTTCAACATCAACCAAAGTTTGGCGAGGCTGCTTCACAATCCACCTCTTAGTCTGGCAGCTAGTTTTCAAAGCCTCATCAGTCAGAGGCTGAAGTCCCTCTTCGAGATTGACTCGAGTGAAATGGTCAGAAGCCACATGGCTGAAGTCTCATACGAGACTCTACGACACTTACGTGCCTTTGTGGGACTCGGGGTACGTGAGGAGAGGAACTCCTCGTACTTAGATTGGTCGAACTCGATGATAAGAGTTTCGACCTCTGTTCCCACCACGATCTTATCTGATTGCGCCACGACCAGTTCGTCTGAAAGAATAGTTGCTCCCACTGTGGTTACCATCTTCTGTAGGATCGAAAAATATGCGATTGATTCTTGTTTTAAGAATGGATTCTATCACTTTGTAAGAACCCCTTACAATTGCTCTCTCTCAAGTACAGAGGAAGAGAAGATTAATTTGACTTCTCTTTAATTTAAAATGGGTTCAAGGTGGCGAAAGGATGTCTCACTCGATACTCAAGTCGAGTTTGCTTCCCGTTGCCAATCAGATCAAGATCGCTTCAACTTGAAAGAAGAATTAACCCCTTGTTGATAGCTTCAATGGCTAGAACCGAGGTTCGAGTCTTCAAAGAACATGAGTGCTAGCCTTGGTTTCTTGTGCATATACTCGCGATGGCTTTTTCATAGCTGCTTGGGGCTGTTTATAGGCCATTAGCACGTAATTGATGTGCTGAAATCGTGGGTAGAGGAGCATAACTGCCTCCTGCAATTTAGCACACGTGGCCTGACTTGGTTCTCGTAGTCGTTACAGCCGAACTTTGTGTGGATGATAAGCCTCGTTGCGTGGCGAGGTTTGTCAGATTAGACGAGCCTCAACACGCAGCGAGGTTCGCTTGATAAGGCAAGCTTCACAGTATGGTGAGTTTCTCTTGACGAACTTTGTCTTCATCGACTTCATCTGACGAGCTTCGTCTTCAATAGCTGAGTCCAACTACCTAGCAAATCTGGTGAACTTCCTTTGACGAGCTTCATCTTCACTGACAAACTTCATTGTTTGACGACCTTTGATCCTCGTTTCGACGAGTTTTGAACTTCGTCTTTGACAATGAGCTTCAATGCTTCCAGTTGAGCTTCTGAATAACATTCATCTTCATTGACGAGACGAGGTGCGATGTGATAATGATCCTCACCTATTTGCAATGAGGTGCGACTCTCGTTTCCCTTTTGGCAGTTTTGAGTGCCTACTGTAGTCACTTGAGATTTGAATGTCGCTTGTTTTGTTCCCCGTAACAAGATAATTATAAATAACGTTGAGGTGATACTCACGTGGATCAGTTAATATAAGTTTGTGTAAGTTATTAACCAATTCATCGAAAGTACATGATTTTGATATAAACAACGGCTTCATCACACCTCCTTCATATACGGGCATATTATTCTCCAGATAGTTAATATTTTCATCATATGAACAAAGAATTAAGATTCAATCGTTCATCGTTATCTCTGAAGAGTAAAATATTCCAATATCAATATTACACAAAAAAATATTATTTACTAAAATTCTTTAATATCGATTTTAGACATCCATAATTTTAACTAAATGTCAAACCTTTATAATACACTAACTTTTACAATTTTAGATAGATAATCTCCCCTCTAACTTCATACACAAATTTCTTTACTTTTTCTTCAGAAAATTCATAAATATTTCAAAATCTAAATTTAAACAAGTTATTAGCATGAAATAGTGAGAATATATGAAAAATTAGAAGAAAAAACAAAAAAATTAACGATTTTACCTAAATTTTGTCGATGCCCTAATTTCCGGTGAATTCCGGCAATGACGCCGGTGGCGGAATCGACAATGGCCGGTGGACAATACGACTGTGGCAGAGGAGGCGGCGGTATAAAGATCTAGGGTTTGGTGGTGAAGGAGCAAAGAGAGGGGGGGTCGGGAAAAGGCGATTTGTTATCGCGTGGGCTTTATATAGGCATTGCCGCAACTTTACGGGATTTCAAATCCCGTGGAGTTGCAGGCCACCTCACCAAAGAGCAAGACTCCCTGGGAGTTGGCTTTATTAAGCTCACGGGATTTCAAATCCCATGAAGATTTGGCCCCCTAACCAGCTTTTGCTAATAAATAGCTTAAACTTCACGGGATTTTAAATCCCGTGAAGTTTTTCAACTTTATTTACAAATTTCGACCCAATTTCAGCCTTTTCAACTTTATTTACAAATTTCAACCCAAATTTGTAAATAAATATGAAAGGGGTTGATTTTTAAAAACATAATCTAAATGAGTCTAAAACGAAAATTTGTTCAATTTAATATTTATTAAGGGATGGGTATGAGATCCTTATGATTCCCCTTGTCTTTCATAATTTGTAATAAATTATTTGACAATATAAATTATGGCATTTATATTATTCACGTTCTTATAAGTTTATGAAGCTCATAGCTTGAATATGAATATTTTGTAAATATTGTATTCTTCTAACTCCTTAAGCTAAAATTTTGGATGTTTAACATTTAATAGATATGAATTATTTTGTTAAAATACAATCAATATGAGTGCATAATATGTATAAATCATTCTCAGACTATATTTTATAATTTTCCAAAACTAAAGAGTAAATCATTTTGACAAATCAATTAGTAGTTGAAAAGATGTAAAAAGAGTACAACGTCATATATTAGAATTGATCACATAATTTATATGTTCTTTCTGGATTGAATTTGCATATTCTTTTAAGAAAATTCTAGAACAAAGTTTTTGAATATCTATAATACTCGGTGACAGATAAACAACAATGGAAGTAAACAACAGGAAGAAGTACTTTTTTATAACTGAACAAAATCTTTAGTAACTAAATAAAACCTATGATTTTTCTTTAGGCTGTGTTTGGGAATGTTGATTTGGGCTTGGATTTGAAATTCTGGGTATTTCAAATCCAAATTTCATGTTTGGGCTCAATTTTAGGCCATGATTTTAAATCAAGCCATTTTATACAATGGATTTGAAAAGCCTAAAATGATGGATTTCAAATTTGGGCACAATACTTGGTATTTGCCAAATCCTCACCCACGAAATCCAACCCCTCAAAACCCCGACTCCTCTTTTTCTCCTCTCTCACGCCGCTCGTGTCAAAGTCCCGACTGGAACTCGATCTCCATCTCCATCTCAAAGCTCGATCTCGATCTCGATCCATCGCAGGTACCTCTCCTCTCTCCCCTTCTCCTCTCTCGGTTTCGATCTCGCCCTTTACTCCTCTCTCTCCCCCTTCCATCGAAACCCTAGATCTGATCTGACTTGGATTTTCTCTTTTGTAGCTTGTTTTCTCCTCTCTTTCGGTTGCTCTCCTCAAACTTCTGCAGTTTCTGATTGGGATTCAAGGTATGACTTCAATTTTTGCTGTTTTTTAATTTTTAAATTTTTTGATTTATGTCTTTTCATTTTGTTAAGTTGAATGTTCCTCTAGCGAGGGCATTATATAGCATTTTCATTTGAGTTTCACCTCATCAGATCATAATACGTTGCTGTATAGCACCTACATACCTCACAGAGTATCACACATGCTGCATAATACGTTGCTGTATAGCACCTTCACTTGCTTTGTGCCAATTTTAGACAACGTAAGCGTATAGAAGTGCTGTGAAAAACAAGTGAGTATATAAGTGCAAAGTATGTGAAACTATGAGATACTTAAATCATACAGAAAACAGAAGGAGAAAAAAGAGGCCACGTCAACCTATCTTACGTTTCAAAAAAAAATACCATCGTCGCATTTGACGGACAATTGAATGATCTAGCCTGAAAGCAAAATTTATGGACTTTCAATTAACAGGATGTGTTTGCTGGAATTATCACTACAATTAAAACCAACTCCTCAGATATTTACATACCGTAACCAGTAAAACAAGTGAATTAACATAGAAAACATGGAGAACATATCACATAACTAAATTAGGAGAAATCTATGGTTTTCTTTAAACATCAGATATGCACATTTCTCATAGGAAAAGAATCATGAAAACATCGTCCATGCTTCCATATGTCAGTGCATTTGATTATAAGCATCGTTCAAAAGTTATGTCTTTTCATTTATGTGATTAGTCATATAGGTCTGCTAATTCTGGTTTGTGTGCTTTTTTTCTTTTCAGTAAGAACTCCAAGCCGCAAATTGAGCACTTCTTCAAGCTCTTCTGATTGCCTTCTCATCCGTCAACAATTGCAGGTAATTTTACTGTTATTTTAATTTTGTTATGTCGTGATTTCTTATTTTGGGTCATAGGAAACTTACATGTTTTGATGAGTAATCAGAATAAACACAAACTGTCTGAAGCAAAATTCGAAAGCAATAAAAATAGTGTGAGGTTTTGTGTTAATCGTCTATGTAGCATTACTCAATTTACTTCAACAAGTATTCAGAAATATGCCTCAGATTCTTGGCAGGAATCATCTTATCCTTCATTAGGTGGGCATTAATTGGCACAGTTCAGGCTACGTAGCCAAACTTACATGTTTTGTAAACAATCAATGACTAAATCAAGAAACTGGAATTTATAATAGAAAAGAGTCATCACAACACAAAATTTATTACTGTGGAAATAAAACGAGATAAAAACTAAGCGATAACCCTGAACAACCAATCATATATACCTGTTAGTCGCCGAAAGATGACCTAAATATACATATTGTATAGTTTTTAATGTCTATCAGATGTTCTAATAATTTTTTTCTTTTTTGCTCTTTACGACTCTTGTATGCCTCATGAGTATGTTCAACAAATGATCTTGTTTTGTGTTAAGTGTGTGTGTGTGTGTTTTATATGACCTGCATTAGTTTTTGTAACCTCTAATGTCATGTTCATGAAATGCACTCTAATTAGAAAGATAACTGTCATTTGCAGCTTTGGGTTGTGGGACTGCTTCCTCATTAGTTCTGTTTCTGAAATTTCAATATCATATGGTAGTTTTCTTTCTAATGCTAAGTTCATAAAAAGAAATATCATATTTCTCAGTACTTCCATTTTTACCCAATATGACCTAAATAGTGTGAGGCATTTTCCCTCTTCAATTTTTTGAGTTAATCTACCTAACAAACTAAGTTATGTGACATGCAGAGTTGATGCTTTTGGGTTTCATATCCCTGCTGCTTACTGTTGGACAAGATCAAATTTCCAAAATAAGAAACTAAGTTGATAGACTTCAATGATACTGTCATACTTAGTTGATAGACATCATTTCTCCATCTAATGATTAAATCCCCCTCTCTTCACACAGACACGTTACAAGATCAAATTAAGAAACTAAGTTAATGTACTATTTTCTTTATGCATACACATGTTCAAATAAAAAAAGTTGTTGTGACGTTGTCATGTTTCAGCGTCTTTCTTTTATGTCTTGAGTTGTTTTTTCTTAGGACTTCATTAAATTAAAGTCCCAGTCTCGGTATCTTTCATTTTATTGAGAATAGAACTGTTAAAAACTTGCTATTGCAAGTCAAACAGATTGGATTAGGTTGAAAAGTCCCTCAAATATGTTTTAGATTGATTTAAAGTCCCCTCAAATATGAATGATGTTGTGACTACAAGTAAAGCCATTCACAATCAAGATTCAAAATAAATACAAGACAATGAAAGTATTCTTTTCCAAGAGCCCAGAGTGTTACTATGGATATGAACAGCAAATCAAAAAACCAATTTTGGAATTTATGCAATCATTAGTGTCATTTAAATGCAATGAAGGATGCAAAAAAGTAAAGCATCAAACAGGATGAACTGCGAAATTCAAACGATTCTCTATAATCTCATTGGTACAGCTCTGTTTAATAGGTTTTTCCTTTTAATCTTATAGGTATTTCTGAAAACTGTGTCTGAATGGAAGAATAAAATGTGAAGTACAGAGGGCTGTAACATTAATTGTTAACGACAATTAATGTTATATTGTGCTGAGAGAATATTATCTGCTGTCGCTTAACGACAGATAATAATGAACTTTTTCTGCTGTCGCTTAACGACTAATAACGAACTAGTGCTTGTGCTTTGGTCTCACCTTTTTCGGTTCTCATTGTCATTTGATATAGCTTGCTGCTTTGTCGAATGATTGTAGCTAATATGTAAGGGTTAATTGCATATACTCTCTGTGGTATCGTTTTTAAATTGCAACCCCTATAGTGTACACTTTTGCAGATGTGCCCTTGGGTTAAAATTGTGACTGTTAAAATTGTGACTGTTTTAAAATTGTAGTGTTTACTTCTATGGTGAATGATTGTGGCTTATAGTATACTCCAATATATCGGCATCTGATGGTTTGTGGTTTGGTACATTTGCTCTTTTATTGGATGTCTTTGTGAAAGATACTAGTGGAGAGTATATCAAAGTGATGTCCAAGTACGTTAACGGAAAAATTGAAAGATACTTATTATATGAAGTGTTTTATCTGTTTGCTAGGGCCTCGCAAAGTATCAGAGATGAGTTTAGCTATCAACTTACCTAAATTTGTGTTTTTTGGTTACTATTTTACACATCTCCATTGCATTTGATGTAAACAAGATGGGTTAAGAGAATAAATTTTCATCAATTTTAAATTCAAATTCGTGTATAATAAAGTACCCAAACACTAGATTTTGAAATCAAAGATTTCAAATCCTTTCATTTAATAAAGATATCCAAACAAAAGATTTCTTAAATCATGGATTTCAAATCCTAAATTTAAAATCCTTTGATTATAAATCAAAGTTCCCAAATCCAAATCAAAGTTCCCAAACGCAGCCTTAATGAATTCTAGAATTTATTTTTTTCATTAATAATAGTATTTTTTAAGTATCGATCCCTTGCCTTATTAATATTTTAAAATTATATATTAAAACTACTAATTAATCTTAAATTATTAATATTTTAAGACTATAAGCTTAACTATTTCGCTAAAAGACAAAATGTTAAAACCACACATGAAAATATCCAAAAATAAATAATATATTATGATAATTATAAAGCTTTTTGCAACCATGTTATAATAAATAAATAAACTTAAAAGTAAATAATTGAAATATTTAACCTAGTACAATAAACGTGTTTTCCACCAAGTATCCACAAAAGAGCAACCAGAACCATCAACTATCTCTAAGTTTTAAAAATATCAGCATCTAGACAGACAATAACATAGCCCTGAACTAAACATAGTTCAATTACCCAAAACCACAAGAAATTTGAAGCCCAGATGCAGAATGGAACAAGAAAAGACACAATGTCAAATATAACAAAAACCTTGGGTATAGAAATATCAGAGCATCCAGACACAGAAAATATAACATAGCTCAAAACTTAACATAGTTTCGATTAATCCAAAACCACAACCAAAAGACAAATGATAAGAACCCTCTAACAGGACGAAAGATAATGTTTCCAATCTGTGATCTAGAGAAACAGAGTACAACTAGCTATGAATAAAACTCGAAAGCAAAAACACCTAAAGATACCTCAGCTCTAAAACTTAAGCTCATGAGGCTTCATGCCCTCACTCAATGTGAATCTAGCACCCAAGTAGAACTTGAGATCCGGAACAGCCTCAATCGCCTTCAACAGCTGTGAATCCACAGCCTTTTGATCATCTTTTTTTTCTTGTGGGAGGGCCTTTTTTTCCTGCGCAATTAGAATATGAGCATTAACAACTAAATGGTAACAAATCAAATCAAATGTATTCACAACTAAGCCAAACCTCTTTATCTGCTTCAAAGAACTCTCCCTCGGTCTTCTTCACCTTATTCTTGGATTCCTTGGCAAAGTACTTGTCATCAAACTTGTCAACATTAACACCAGAAATATCAACCTTGGTAGATGTCCCAATGACGTAGGACTGGTTTACACGGCGGAGGGGAACTCCGTTAACCTTGAAGGGCCCTGAAAAAAATTAAGAAGTGAATTATAACACTGGATATTGAGTTGTATGACCTACCATATAGACCTACTAATAGGTGAATAAACAAAAATAACAGAGCAATCAATTGTTGTGTGAGATTACACACGCGCATATACAATTTTTCCTAAATAAAATCAGAGACACAATAACTATGCTCTCAGAGAAAAGAATGTCCTATTAAGCTATTGACAACACTAGCTCTGAAACCTAATTAATGAATTACTTCATCTTAAAACTGACCAAAGCAACACACATACATAAGAATCTATCCAATGAACAACTGGTGGCCAAAAGAGGAAGAACTCGCATCTCATTATAACAAAGATAAAACGGTATCCCATCATAATACACCTCCATGTCGATAAACATGTCCCAATATTTAATAATAAAAAAGTCGTCTCGTTTAGAACAGCAGACATCTGTTAGTGAAGAAGCATAAGCATAATGTTCCATCAACTCAACAAGACAAAATAGCTTACCAGATGATTCTAATGTTTTATTTTAATTTTCAAAAGTTCTACGTCCAACTCAGACTATCCACAAGCTAATTCGACATTACCAAGTACACAACTATAATGTAACAGGAAAGGTCAGAAAATTGCACCTAAGAGAATTCCTTCGTATTACCTTCTTTCTCAACTCATAAAGGTAGAATGCACTCAACATAACAAGTATAAAGAACTATACCACATGAACGCGGTTAACACTCACGGGCTAAAGCGCATGGGGAACAACACCCACTATACATCGCTATTATTTCATTTGTAAAGATGCATCATTATGTGTGACTGTCCAAAACGCCAATTACACTCAACTTAATCATTTGCTCATCTTCTTACTTCTAATCTAAATTAAAAGGTCATGCAATCACTTCCCTCAAATACAAAGCAATTTTCTGCATATTCACACATCAGGGAACTTACAACAAGTTCCACAGTAAATTCGAGCTACACATGCCCATCATTGCCACAGAACTAACATAAAGCTGTTTTTTTTTTAATTGAACAACGTCATTTCTTCCAATTTGTAATGTTTAATAATGACATACAATTCTATTTAATTAACATTTAGTATAATAGGCTCCAATTTTCCAAATTGCTTCTAATGTAACATCAAAACATTCAATTGTCAGCATTAGAAACGGAAAATGAATAATCCCCATATGGCTAAAATGAAACAATCCAGATATTTACAAAATATTCATCATAGTAATAAGCATCCAAAAAGCACACAGATAAAATACCAGTGACGAGAAGCAATCCTGAAGGCAGCTGCTTCAAGAACACAACCCTCTTCCCCATAAACCTCCCAGCGAGCAAGATCAACACCGTCCCGGGCGTAATACTCGGCCTACACGAAGAGAAAATCAACCAAAATCAACACGAAATTCTAAACCCAGGAACGCTTGGAACCAAAACCCTAGAATCCAGACCTGAGCTTGGTGGGCTTGGGCTTGCGGCGGTTGGGGATGGGAGTCTTCACGTCGTCAGCGGGGTAAAACTTGGGCGGCTTCTCGGCGGGCTTAGTGGGTTCGGGTTTCTGTGTTTGGGGAAAGATCCGCCGTTTTTGGCCTTGATCGCCCACAGGCCTCGCTTGTGGTACATTTTCGAGCGGGAGAACTTGCCGATCCCTCGAACGAGATCTGGGTTCCTGGATGAAACCCTAGCGGTTTTGCGAGGGGCCATTGATGGAGGACTGGGGAAACCTAGAGATCGACGAGGAGAAATGGGAAGAGGAGGCGACGAAGAGGGAAACCCTAGAGGGAGGCTGAGGTTTTATATGGGGAGGGGAAACCCTAGGAGGATGAGTTGGGGTTTATTGGCCGTTGGATTTGGTTGGAGATTCGCGTGTATTTGGTAACGGGCTTAGCTGGGCTGGGCTAGGCTTTGTAAGTAAAAGGTCGTATGATTAGTTCCAGATGGTAAACCCATTAACTAGGGTAAATTTGACAAACATATCATGAAGAAAAACTATCCTCGTTAAATTGTTATTTACGCCCTGTTTGGATGGAGGGTAGAAGGGGGAGGGGAAGAGAAATACAGTTTTCATCTTGTTTGGGAGTTTTTTTAAGGAGGGTAGAGAGGAGGAAGGAAGGGGAACGGAGGGTAAAATTGCTTGGTTTTCTTCCCCCCCCGATTTGGGCAGTAGAGGAGGGTAAAGGAGGGTAAAGGGGTGTAATGACATTCTTACCCCCATCAAAACAAATAAAAGAGCTGATGTGTTATTAGTATAAAGTCATTTATGTAAATTTACATATATTTACTTTCTTTCACCTTCATTCACCTTACTCAACTCCCAAACAACATATTACAATTCTCTTCCCTTCCCTTCCCCTCCATTCCCGTTGTTTACCTTCCCTTCCCTTCCCTTAGTAAACTCCCAAACACACCATTACCGTTTTTTACAGGTTACCGTGAAGTTTCGGACAAAGTTTCCGTAATACCATGAACTAAATACAAACTGAGAGAACACATAATTCACTATTCATCATAATTCACTATTCATGTTACAAGAAATACTATATTAACATTTACTGTAGCATTATTATTGTAGCTAACTGGAACCGGATACGGGAGCACTTTTTGAAAAAACACTATAGCACATGGGAATGTTGTAGCGTTTTTAAAAAAACTATAGCGAAGACGGGAGCTGATCCAAAAATTTTAAAAGTAGTGTAGCATTTAAAATCGGGATTACTGTAGCAGAAAAAAAATAATGTCTTACTTTGCATGGTGTTCACGACTAGTAAAAATGATGCCTTACTTTGCACGATGTTCACGACTAGTATATTATGGGTTTCAAAACATTATCATAGAGCTATATATACGCTTCTGACCTGACCGAATGTTTTATTTTTTCTGATTATTTAAAAGTTGGAAATTTTGTATTAAATTCCTAATAACTCGCTAGAGTTTTGCGAATGTTATCAAATCAATAAAAAATATACCTAATCTATAAGCTGAGCTATTGTTAGTAGTTTACTTTTTCTAAATATTTGACGTAAAGGGGAGATCGAACCGCAACAAGCTCAACATCAACTCAAAGAAATCAATACCAAAATACATATGAGAAGTACGGTCTCCCAATATAACAAACACATACATGAAACTAATGTCTACGCTTTAAACTCGACGTCAACGAAAAATAGCCAAAATTTTCTAACAGGCGTCCAATCTCATGTTCACTGAACTCAAAAGCACATGGTGTACACAATCATCACTCCTTCCACAGATCAGCAAATTCATCAGGCTCTAATTGGTTCGACATTTCATGGGTCTTCCTCCTACTCTTGGCCTTCACCTTCTTTGCATACTTTCCGGCCTTCTTTCTCTTCTCCAATGCTCGGATCTGATACAAGAAAAGAAAAAGCAATAAATGATCAATAATGCCACAGAATCAAAGTTCATACTGCAATGGATAATAATAGGTATACATGTGTATCTTGTGTGTTCTTACATTGTGTTTATATACATCCCGTTTGCTATGGCACCGTATATGTTCTATTACCCTCTCAATTTAAATGCAGATGACCATGATGCTTTACAAATTTTCAGGTGTCCTGGTTGATTCAAATGATACATCGCAAAAGATTGGAATATTAAAGAAGATGCCAGCAAAAAAATAACATATTAACCTCCAACTGATATGTTTCTCAAAAGGTCCCTTGAGGATTTAACAATTTAGGCTTCTGGTGGTCAAACGGAGTAAGCGTTGGCACGAAACATTAAATTCAAACGTCCACATGTTGAAGACAAAATCAATTGCCAATGCTGAGAATGGTATAAAACTCAATCTGAAAGCATCTCACAAGTAAATGATGCAACTTGAGCTTTAATGCCCAAACCCAACTGGAAAACAGCTATTAGTCGTAGATATACTCTTGTTATAACCATAGAAAAAAGGCACCTCAAATTATTGTATCTATGCAGATGAAATTGAAAGGAAACAATGGAAAACTTTTTCGTTACAAGAATGAAGTTTTTATTTTGGAATTAACCGTTTTCACAATGGAACTGAGGTGGGGGAACTTTAAAAAATGATCAACTAATTACCACTGCCATATGGCACAAGATAGTTGAATAAAAGCATCCCCCCGCAAGGAGTGATGATTATAAATAAGTATTAAAATAGAAGAAAATTTCTAGGCGATATTTAGAGATGCAGGTTGTCTTAGACTGCATGGCTAAAAATTTCTCGGAAGAGTTTTATCAGAGGCCATATATTAGTACAAGAAGCACAGAGGTGGTTAAGTACCTGGTTGGGCGATACATAAAATGGGTTCTCATACAGCGTCGGTCCACCAAAACTACCACCGAAAACCTTGATTGGGTTCAAACAAAATCTTGGACCAACCTGCTCAGATTTGTGTTCATGTTATAATCTGATGCAGCTTTGGGGAGAGAAACCAAAACACTGAAAAAACACACTGTTTTTTTTTTACCTCTATAAGTGTCATTTTGTCTAGACCTCCATGATCAACTTTATCAGTCTCATTGTGAGGAACAGAAATCTGCAGGATATATAGAGTTTTCATATATGTCAATTTCTCATAGATTTTATAAATTATAAACATAATGTTCATATACAAAAACATAACAATAAAGATATATTATATCATTCATAACTGCAACCATGAATTCATGAATTTTCATGTTACTGCAGTATCTTATCAGCAACTAAACACTAATAATGTAGACTTAAGAAAGTGCTTGGCCTCAACCCCTTTCACACCCAGCCGAGACTCACTTATAGTTATCAAATCTCAATTCATAAGAAAAACAATGTAAAGGTCTCCAATAGAATGAACTGAAGAATGCACAAATGGTATGTAACTTGACAAGAAAGTAAAAGTATGTTACTATATGAGGATACCTGATAATTCCGAAACCAAATGTGATCATCAACAATTGAAAAAACAAAAACATGGTCATGAAAGGGCTTTGCTTTCCGGTGATCCTTCGGTGTTTCAAAAATCTGCAATCAGAGAAAGCAAGTTTTATTATATTCCAACAATATAAACTTAAGGTACAAAATTACTAGTTCGTCATTTTTTTTTCTTTCCCTGGAAACCCTAAACATAAAGTTAAGTGGCTAGAAAACGTTAAGAAAAATCAAAATTTCCTTTTTATGTGATGACATACAAAATATCTAAAGGTGTGAAGCATAGAAATATTAAACAACAAAGCTTGTGTCCAAGTCTTTGGTTGTAGTTATGGCTCAGGCATGCCGAAAGATTCAACACTCCCTTACTCCTCGACTAAAAGAACAAAGCTCTTAACCCATGTTCTATAATCTAAATTAACCTCCAGTCCCACATATGAAGTCAAAGACCATACATTTTCATCTAAGCTTTTCCCCACAAAAAACGGCGTAAGCTCTAAGAAAGAAACGCTCAATGGAAATGTTTACTTAAGTTTATCACTGATCTCAACCCAACGTCCACACTCCTAACAGTGCCAAATTCATTGCAGTAGATGCGTGCATTTTCAACTTGTACAACCAAGAAGCATTTCTCCAGTATTATGCTAGACTAAGAAAGTGAAGACGAAATGATTTTTAACATCACCGATTCACCAGCATACACAACTGTGAATAGAGAATATGTTGCTAACACCAAATAGACAACTAGACTGAATAGATTCTGTGATAACATGGGCATAATATCTTCAAGCAGCAAGACAAAATATATAGAAACTACCAATAACAACATAGCTTGCTTACCCATGCCTTTTTTCTCAGTTTCACCCCAAGGTAATGGATACAAGGAAAAAACATCTTTTTTTTTTTTGAGTTTTCCCCCTTTTTGTTCTGAATGTGCTTGTCTCCCATATTATGTGTGTTTTCCCCATGTGTTTGTCCTTCTTTTAGTTGGAGAGGCACATGGGAGTGGGAGGGTAAGAATACTGTGTAAATTGTGAATCTTAAAATTTCAAAATAGAATACTTTTGATGATAAATCAAAAAAGAAAGAATGCAGAGGGGATAATAGACATTTGATAAAGCTTGAAATTTCATGATGGTGTAACATCAACCATATTGCACAGATGCATGCGTTAGACACCTGTAGCCAATTAACCACATTCAGGGTGGACCCTGAAATGCTGACAACTAAAGCTCAATACAAAATATATTATCCTCTTGACCATTTTTCATGACTGTCACTTGGATGAGAGTCTGGGAAGCACATAAACTAAGAAGAAATGCTCTGGTCTGGAGAAAAATAAAGAAAAGAATACCTGAGTTATCATTTCTTTCATAAGCATCCAGCGGGGTTCATTATTGAAATTTGAAGAAAAGGTTAAAACCGGTCTTGATCCTTTAAGGTGATTTCCAGTAAGTTTCAGTTCTTCCATAGTATGAACTGAGAATAAACAAAACAAGTTATGTATATATTCAGTAAGAAAATTTACGAATCTAGAAAACCTAACTCATTAATAAAAAAGTAACCACAAACTGCTTTCCTTGCTATCTTGCAGGGTCATAAATATTTTAAAAGACACAGAACACAGAACTTACCGGCGTTAACCAGGAACTTCACAGATGGACCACCAGGTGACCGCGCCATCCAGAGGTAAAGATCCTTCCCTTTTCTACACTGGTACAAATGTAAAAAAGAAGAACAAGATCGGCAGAGGAATAACAAACATTCTTATAAGGAACAAAACAAATTAATAAGACCCAACAATTCGAACTAATAAAGATCAGATAAATCAGATGCATGTGAAATAGAATTCTTCTCTGGTAAGATGAGCTTAAAAGAGGATAAAGAATAAGAAGAAGTGAAGCACAGTCATTTAGTAGTCTTGAAGGAAAATCGTTTATGCCGAAGTGGGTAAGAAAAGTCAATATGAAATTGAATACAGATAATCACAAAAAATATACTATATTCATTAGCCACTACAAGTATCCTATTAGAAGTATTTAAAACCCCACATTCTGGTTAGAGTATACACTACAGAGTACACTAGTTTTTGGCTTAAAAATCCAATGTTAGTCAGTGTAGAACTTATTTCACCTTTCAAGGGAGTTAAAAGGTATATTTTTATACACAAGCACAACGTGGGAAAATTCTGTCCCAAACTTTTGGGGTTGGCTGCATGAACACTGTCCCTCTTCAGGTCTATTACGGGTCATTTCCACTATTAAGCTAACTTTTATTATACCCTTTTCAATCGCGTACCATGAAGTTCATCAGGTCTACCTCTAGTCCTATTTTCCCCATTAATTATAATCTATTAATCTTTCCTAGCCGGCACACTTAATGATCTCCATTATACGTGACCATCATCTCAATTGCTTCTTGCACATTTTATCCTCAATAAAAGCAACCTCTAACATTCTACAAATGCACTCATTTCTTATCCTACCTTCTATTGTACGTCTTCAAGACAATCGTAACATTCTCATTTCTGCTAAACTCATCTTTTGCACCTGATTTTTTTAAAAAAATATCCCACATAAATATAAAATTTATCTATTCCTATGCAGTTCAATGAAAAAAGATGCAGCCTTTACCTCAAAAAACAGGCAATAGGAACAATTCCTAAGCTCCACCAGCTCATTTAGGGTAGCCCCTTTCGTCTCCTTCGACTCCACCTTGCTATCTTTCTTACAGTGAGGCAAAAGCGAAACTATATTCAGCATCAAATGCCGATACCTTCAAAATTTCAATAAAACCCAGAATCAGTAACAAATTACAACAAATTTTGCTATCTTCTCTCTCTCAAAACAAATCACTACCTGTAGATGATTCTCCTCGAGCACGTGACCAAGACCTTCTCCTTGTTCCTGAACACTGGAAGATCGCTCTTCTTCTCGACGACGGCTCCATCCTTAAACCCTAGAAGGGTTCGTTTGGGCCTCGGCGGGTCGACCTCTTCTTCTTTCCTCTGCTCTCGTGGAGGCTCCACGTGCTTCCTCTTCTTCGCCATGGCCAGCAAATTAGGGTTTTTTCTGGCTGCTCAGCTGGGATTTCTAGGGTTTGAACGAGATAGAAGGAAGAGGCTTTAGGGTTTTTGCTGTTTTCGAACGTGAAAAGAAAAAGATAGGGGTGTGCAAACAGTCGATTTGGTTCGGTTTTTATCAAATTTCGAACAACCGAACCGAACCGCCCATTATTCAAAACCGAACCAAACCAATGCAAGTCGGTTCGGTGTGGTTCGGTTCGGTTTGTTCGGTTTTAACTCCTTCAAACTATCAATAGTCTGTAACAAGAACAGAAGTCACAGAACGCAATCCATGGTGAAACGAACTATGCATCTACTTCGTATATAATTCCCAAGAATCCAAAATTTCACTAGTTATGTTTAGTACAAGGATTATTATAGTCAAAAATGTCAAAGGCTAACAAGTTATTGATATCATTAATCTTATAATATAAACTAGCTCCCATTGGTTCACTAAACAAAATGCCTGATGCACATATCTCTCATTGCAATTATTTTATCTTTTTTTTAACCAGGTTCAGAACCCAGAAGGCTTGTTCATTCTGCCACAAGGAAATTATTTCTATGTGAGAGGGATTACACTTCAGCCTGAAATTTACCATTTTATCATTCATTCCCACAAATTGAAATTACCATTTTATCATTCATTCCCACAAACTGAAATTACCAATTCAACATACTGAAATTACCATCTCATTTGCACAAACTCAACACGAAATAGAAGGAAAAAAATAAAAAAACACCTAAAGTCCTTAGCAACTTAACTGCCTGCGAGTGCCGCGACTGAGGTCCGAGACTGGAGTTGGATGCTTGGAAGCCCGCGATCGAGACTGGTAGTCGGAGGAAGTGGGCTGGCGAGGATGGCGGCGGCCGCGACGTTGGAAGAGGCTTGGAGAAAGGAATATGAAGCGCTCGTGAAGATCGCCTCCGAACTCCTATGGAATCAGAGAATCGTCGGAGTTTTGGAGAAGAGTTGGAGGAAGTGAGCTGGCGGCGGCTGAAGGCTCAGGTTAGAGATTTAGGTTTAGGTTGGAGAGGAGTTGGGACTTGGGATTTTTATAAAAATGAAGAACGGGTCGGGTAAATGAAGAATGGGTATGTATGGGTTACGGAAGTGAGAGATATAAACGGTTCGGTTCGGTTCGGTTCGGTTGGTTCAGGTTGAAAATTTTTCAATCCGAACCGAACCGTTAAATTTCGGTTAGTACGGTCGATTTTCTCGGTTTGCACCGAACTGTGCTCAGCCCAAAAAAAAAAGAGCACTTCGGATCCGGTTCACAATGGAGCTTTGCGAGATAGAAACAATCCGACCCGTTAACAGAGTTTTTAGGCTGGGCCCTAACCAAGAGAGGACCGTTTGGGCTTTTTTAGCATTTCTAATATCAGATCCGGTCCAAATGTACATTTAATATCCTTTTTACGCCGATTTAACGCCAGATTGATTTTCGTTCATGTGTGACGCCTGGAAACGTCATTAGTTAAGAGAGATTAGACAGGCGTAGTTGAAGGACTGAGAAAATTATATGTGGGTTTTAATATAATCAAGGCAAATTAGATGATAATCTTTTAGTACTAACTAACAGGATTCTTCTTGAAGAATGAAGATATTACAAAAGCATGTAGCAGATTTCAAGACTAAGATTAATTTTCTTTGAAATTTTTAATGGAAATCATCTTTAAAATAGGATGAGAATGGGAAAACCCTCTTTAAGAGGGTTTCGGTATTTAATCAATCTCCTTGACCTACTTTTGATAAAATATTGATTGAAATATAAAATTAGAAAAACTTTAAAATAAACCTGTGGGCACATGATTTGATCTTTAACCATCAGGCATGCAAATGTCTCCTCCTCTACGTGACTATTAAGGCATCATGGCCATTTTCAGTGGTTGTTTGATTCATTTCCTAGAATCCTAAGTTTTGGAGATTACTCGCGGAAAATAAGTGGTTGGACTCATTTTTATATTTTCAAGCATATTTCATGACTTTTTGGGAGGAAATGGATTTACTTAAATTTGAGACACATTGCACTATTTATCTTACTAGTGGGTGGGTCTCACATGCACAACATTTTTTTTTTCTTCTCTAAACCAAACACAAGAAAATGAAATCAAACACATTCACTTGGGTGTGTCGGATGTTTTGATTTCATGTTTTTAGTTTCTCAGCCGACCAAATAGCCCCTCAATAGAGATTTCACCACACACAAAAAAAGTCAGATGGTTGATTGATATCATAACTGTTGGAAATTTATCAAATAATTAAGATTATAGCATGTAGATAAATCCGAAAAAAAATAAACAATTAAAACTGGCCTGATTGGGAGCAGTCGTGTATTCACTGCCCTAGAAGATTGAGAACCCGTCTATCGCCCTGACGCAGATGGTTCCCTCCCCCCTATCGGTAAAAGCCCCCGTAAACGGCCGGCCTCTGCACTCGGGCGAGAGTGCAGAGCTTCAGCTCAGATGAAGGAAGTTGCCCATAAAATAAAACTAAGATGTAGATGAAAATAATATGTAGGGGAGAGAAGAAAAACAAGAGAAACTTGTTGTATATTTTTTCTTATTATTTTGAGCTCAACATACGGATATATATATAGGGTTGGAAAAGACGTTACAAAACCCGTAATTAATTCTGTAACGTTCGTCATAAATTTTGTAATGTTCCCCATAATTATATATCCGTTACACATATTTTTAATTGCATGTTTTAATTACATATTTATTATAATTCATGAAGGCAAAATTGTATTTTGTTAACAAAATATCTAACAGTCCCCCCCAAAAGGCAATATTGACTGAAGACTCAGAAATCAATAAATAAATCAAGAAATCATAAATCAAATATAGGTTGGGCAACCTTTCGTATCGTGAATTCGGGAGAGATAGCTTTCGGCTTTGAACCTTTCCTTAGTGAGTTCATCGCCACCTGAGGGACATAATGGACTAGGCCTTGAATTAGGCCCCTTTAATCAGGTATTGATGAAAACACACACAATACGCTTCATCTATTGAGCAAAGCGGGTTGAGCGTTAAAGGCCATGCTCACAATAAACCGACTCATGAGAGTTTCTAGGGGTTAGCCCAGCCCCCCCTAACCGCGGCCATCACGGTTCCTCTCACGTAGGTAAGTCCTCAAAGGGTACTACAGCTGTTTATTTAATACCCCCCACAATACACGCGTTGGACTTATTAAGAGTAAAACTCAGCCTAGCCAGCTGTATCATAAGAGCATCGTCATCATAGAGAAGGGGTAGTAGCAAATGCTACATAATGATATATAAATATATCTAGGTCGATGCTCCACACGAGAGTCACTTGTCCAGCTTGTTTCTACCACATTGAACCGACATTGGGACTACGTCTCCAAATAAGGGTTGGGTTGCCGCTGTCAGTGACCTCATCTATGGGCTTAACCCCATCTCCCTCGATGAATCCAGAACCACACTCCTGGATAATCCCTTAGTCAAAGGGTCATCAAGATTCTTTTCACAGACTTTACAAAGTCTAGAATCATAACTTTGCCTAGCAGGCGTTGTATTTATTTATCAAGTTCTTATTTTGTAATTAGTCCATCATATTGTTTGAAATTGACATTAGGTCATGATCTATGATCATAAAAGATCATAGTCTATGTCTGAAGAGATTGACCTTAATATCTGAACATTTCAAACTAATGTGGAACTAAAAATTCTGCAGTTATGCATATGCACATACATGAATGAAATTAATAATAGATACATGCAGAGCATAATAGGATTTCGTATCTTAAAATATATTTTCGTATCTTAAAATATATTTCATACTTCATAATTCAAATGCATAAAATTTTTAAAATTCTTCTATTATAAGAGGTTACAAATTGGTTGCCTACAAAGGAGACCGTCCAAATTTAAATCGGTTGCCTACAAATGAGACCTTCCAAATTTAAATTGGTTGTCTACAAAGGAGACCTTCCAAATTTATGTTGCCATTTTCTAGTACCACCTCTTATACAAATAATAATAATAATAATTGTACATACGTGCTTTAAAATTTTCAAGTGCATTCTTGCATAAAACCTTGCAATTAATCATGTAACAAATGCAAGTTATCCAAAAGATATATGAACATTTATTGTAATATCCATCATAATGCAATAAAAGAGATGGACTTTACATTTGAAGATTTGAACAATATCCATCATAATGCAATAAAAAAAGATGGACTTTACATTTGAAGATTTGAAATATAATCCACCATATAAAATAGAATTTTTTAAAAAAATGCACCTCTTTGATTTGTTTGCTCATATATTGATCATTTATCATTAGGCAATATATGATGCAAGAAGCGTAATTAAATAAATGCATATGAATTTTTCTCATAATTCCGGACCTCTTATTCCAAACCAAAAACTCCTAAAGTGAAAAGATTAAAGTTTTACCTGGGTAGTTAGCCAGGTAAGGATAGTAATAGAGGTTGATCAAAGATCAATTAAGTACCTTGTTCCTTGCAGAGCGCGTTACGCAACTCCTAAACCTTGCCTTAGACACCAACTAATCCAAGAAAACTTGAACCGGTTCACTCAATGAGTTTTGTATCAGAATATAAAAATGTTTTATAGGCCCATAAAAGTAAATAACATTGATAGATATACCTGCTGCAGACAACTTCCACATAAGTTATAGAACAAATCTGCATTCACCTTTTACCACATTCTGTACTAAGCTTATTAGATGCATAAACACTCCAAAGTATGGAATTATTAATAGAAGGCACCATATTGATAGATTAAAGAAATGAAGGCATTAAACCATGAAAAAAAAATCCAGATATTTCAAAGCATCTATGCATCCAGAGTTTGTTCTCTTTATTCTTGGTGCACATGGCACATGTAATTATCATTCACCTTCATCCCTTAAAATAAACATATCCAACAATAGTTGTATTTTTTTTTTTTACAGAGATCTCATTAAAATAAACATAACATACAAGCATCTTTGATATTATGACTGGTGGCACTATTATGAGAACACTGAGAATCATAACCTAGGTAGACTTTATTGGTGACTTCATCATTATGAAGCTTCACCTTCTTAAAAAGGGATACACAGCATCAGGCTTCGTGCTAGGATTGAGAAAATTTCACTGCTTGCTGGCACCTTGACAACAACCCCCTAAATAGGTTTCAGAATTATGTCTATCAACAAGAGGATGTTTTCTAAGACTGGAAACACAGACCTTCCAATCATTAACAGCAGAAAAGGGTACTATATCCAAGAGAAGAGTTGTTATAAAAATCCTAGAACGCCAATATTATGCGTAGAAAATATCTCACTTTATTTGTCATGCAAATTAATTTTGGATTTAATTATCTCACTTTATTTGTCATGCAAATTAATTTTGGATTTAATTATCAGCTGATAAAACAATTAAAGCAATTAACTGTTAAAATTAATTAGCAACAATAATTAACAATTAATTACTGCATTTATAAATTCGTATGAACAGTAAATTATTTTAATGAACAGTAGTTTTCATTTTACAATGACCAGCAATTCTGATTAAATTGCGAACAGTAATAGCAAAAATTTTATAACTTTTTTTTTAAATTCGGATGAACAGTACTGTCTCGAATGAACAGTAACTTTAAAAATTATTTTTCCGGATTTAAATCAAAAGCTATAAACTTTTCAATCTTCTAGATTGTTGGAAATTTATCAAATAATTAAGATTATAGCATGTAGATAAATCCGAAAAAAATAAACAATTAAAACTGACCTGATTGGGAGCAGTCGTGTATTCACTACCCTAGAAGATTGAGAACCCGCCTATCGCCCTGGCGCAGATGGTTCCCTCCCCCCTAGCGGTAAAAGCCCCCGAAAACGGCCGGCCTCTGCACTCGGGCGAGAGTGCAGAGCTTCAGCTCAGATGAAGGAAGTTGCTCATAAAATAAAACTAAGATGTAGATGAAAATAATATGTAGGGGAGAGAAGAAAAACAAGAGAAATTTGTTGTATATTTTTTCTTATTATTTTGAGCTCAACATACGGATATATATATAGGGTTGGAAAAGATGTTACAAAACCCGTAATTAATTCTGTAACGTTCGTCATAAATTTTGTAACGTTCCCCATAATTATATATTCGTTACACATATTTTTAATTGCATGTTTTAATTACATATTTATTATAATTCATGAAGGCAAAATTGTATTTTGTTAACAAAATATCTAACAATAACACTCTTATAAACGTCGGTTATGTATAATTGAACTTTAAATGGGGGATGTCTTCAAGTAAGCACAGGTTTACTAGAAGACATCCCCCGTTTAATACTTTTTATACTTCTTTTCATTATCAAAAGTACAAAGTTAGGTGAGTGTTAAGTATAGAAAAAAATTATATGATCTAACATGTTTTTGCATGTCGAGTTGTATGTAATTTTCATGAGTAGAAACCTGAACTACTTTACATAGCGATGTTTCTTAATCAATTTGATTTTGGTCTATGATTGCTACCATGTTCAAAAAAAATTTAGCTGCACAATAACTCTAAGGTGCGATGAAAATTTATTGCTTGAATTTGATCCCTAAGGCCCTGTTTGGTAAAAGGTTAAGGAAGATGGGTTAAATAGAAGGATTAATGTACTTAGTCCGTTCGATAATCTGAATGACTAAATTATTAATCCGTTAAATAAGTTTTATTTTAGTCATTGTGATCAGTTTTAGTGTTTGGGAATAACAATGATTTTGACTATTTTCTTTATAATTAGAAGAGTTAACTCTTAATCCTTCTAAATAGGAGTATTAGTAAACCCTTCATTTTGAGGGGTTAACTCATTTTAATCCCTCTAGAGGGGTTAGCTTAACTCTTCTATAGTTTTTATGTTTGGCAAATTATAGAGGGTTAACTCACTTTAACTATTGTATAGATTTTTTGTATTTGGCGGGTTAATAAGGGGTTAAGTCTCCTTAACCCCTCACTTAACCCTTTGCCAAACGGTACCTAATTGACCTATGACTCTCTTCAATTGCCATAGTGGAAGTATAGTGTGAGATGCATTACCTAGTTTTTCTTTGTTAGATCTACATCATAAAACTTGAGATCTAAAACCATATAGCCATGATTAATTCAAAGAGATTAACGAAAATCTAAAAGAGCGGAAGCTTATACCTGAATCCATTGCTTGATCTTGATTTTGGGTTTTGGATCTTCTAACCTTAGAGTTTCTCTAGAACCGAATTTCTCTAGCTAGATGGGGGTGTAGAGAATTAGAGAATGTAACCCTAGGTTAGGGACCATAACCCCTTATTTATAGATGTTGTACTTTTGTAATTTAGCCCCTCAATAAATTACAATTACAACCTGGTATCTGCACATATGACCCCATGATCATTTAAATACCAAATTAACCCAACTTAATTGATCACTTTAGTGGGTTATCCTGAAAGATAGCAATACACATTGATTAATCATATGTGCCCACAAATAGATTTATTAGATTAAATCCAACAATCTCCCACTTGGGCACCATATGATTCCTTAAATTGTGTATAACCTTATGAGCTCAAAAAATGCTATCACTGAAAGGGTATTTCCGAACAATCTCGTCCATTGACTATATCAATATAGGATCAAAGCGGCCTTCGTCACATTTATCGTGACTCGACCCATCAATGGTCACATATACCAATACAATCAAACGACATAGATCAATCATGGATGTGCAGCATGAAAATTACATGCAATGTGATCAGTACATGTCTATTTTCAACTGGTCCTCCTTAGTGAGGTCAAAACCAAACATAATGTAACAGAGTGTCTTAACTGAAAACTTTATTCTGATCAGACAATACAAACAAACATAAAGCACCACAAATACAAACTCCCACTAAAACATAATATCCTCAAATAATACCACACCCATATGAGCAGTATGCTCATGAAAGACCTTAGGTGGTAATCCCTTAGTAAGAGGATCAGCTATCATGGAGTTTGTCCCAATGTGCTCTATGGATATCTGTCCACTCTGTACCCTTTCTTTCACAACCAGGAACTTAATGTCAATATGTTTTGACTTAGTTGAGCTCCTGTTGTTATTGGAATACATTACTGCAGATTTATTGTCACAATATAACCTTAGTGGTCTTTCAACATTTTCCAAAATGCGCAGTCCCGTGACAAAATTTCGCAGCCATATTCCCTGATTGGATGCCTCATAGCAAGCTACAAATTCTGCTGCCATAGTGGAGGAAGCTACTAGTGTTTGTTTGACACTTTTCCATGATATAGCTCCTCCTGCTAACATATAAATGTAGCCTGATGTAGACTTCCTGCTATCTTGGCATCCAGCAAAATCAGAGTCCGAATACCCAATGACCTCTAATTTCTCTGATTTTCTGTATGTGAGCATGTAATCTTTTGTTTTCTGAAGATACCTCATAACCCTTTTGACTGCTATCCAATGATCCATACCAGGGTTGCTTAAGTATCTGCCTAACATCCCAACAATGTACGCAATATCCGGACGCGTACATACCTGAGCATACATTAGACTTCCTACAGCCGAAGCATAAGGAATCTTCTGCATTTCCTGAATTTCAAGGTTACCTTTAGGGCACTGATTGAGACTAAACTTGTCTCCTTTAGCAACAGGGGTGTCACCTGGTCTGCAATCTTGCATGCCAAACCTTTTAAGTACCTTATCGATATAGCTCTTTTGTGATAATCCAAGAATACCCCGAGAGCGATCTCGATGTATCTGGATCCCTAATATAAAAGAGGCGTCCCCAAGATCTTTCATCTCAAAATTCTTTGATAGAAATCTCTTGGTTTCGTGCAACATGCCTATATCATTAGTGGCAAGCAAGATGTCATCCACATACAGAACCAGAAAAATATACTTACTCCCACTGAACTTGTGATATACACAGTCATCAACAATGTTCATCTCAAAACCGAACGAGATAACTATTTGTTGAAACTTATGATACCATTGACGAGGAGCTTGCTTGAGTCCATAGATGGATTTCCTTAATTTGCAAACCATATTCTTTGGGTCTCCTGACACAAAGTTTTCTGGTTGCACCATATAAATCATCTCATCAATGTCTCCATTGAGAAATGCAGTCTTAACATCCATCTGATGTAACTCAAGATCATAATGAGCAACAAGTGCCATGATTATTCTGAAAGAGTCTTTCGATGAAACCGGAGAGAAAGTCTCTGTATAATCAATGCCTTCCTTTTGAGTATAGCCTTTAGCCACAAGACGCGCCTTATACCTCTCCACATTACCGTTTGCATCCCGCTTGGTTTTAAAAATCCATTTACAACCAATTGGTTTTGCACCTTCTGGCAATGGGACAAGTTCCCAAACCTTATTGTCTTGCATAGACTTATACTCTTCATTCATGGCATCAATCCACTGTTGAGAGTTAGAACTTTTCATGGCCTGAGAGAAGTTGATTGGATCATCTTCTAACATTCCACTACTTTCCTCATGTTCTTGGAGAAATACAATATAATCATCCGGAATAGCATTTCTCCTTTCTCTCGTGGATCTCCTTAATGGCACTGGTTCTTGAGGTTGTTGAGTTTGTTCTTCTGGAACAGGGAGTTGTTCAACATTATCATCTTGAGGTTCCGGATTTACTTCTTGAGCAACAACAGGTATAGGAACCTGAATATTGTCAAAAGTAACTGTATGGATTGGATCTGAAGCCAATTCCTCCTCAAAACTAATGTCTCTAACCTTATTTCTCCCCCCAAACTCAACATCCTCAAAGAATGTTGCTGTTCCCGTCTCAAAAATATTCCTTATAGTGGGATCATAAAACTTATAGCCCCTAGAGCGATCAGGGTACCCAATAAAGTAGCTGCTAACTGTTTTGGAGTCCAATTTCTTTTCATTTGGCCTATAAGGCCTTGCCTCAGCTGGACATCCCCAAATATGTAAATGCTTTAAACTGGGCTTTCGACCAGTCCAAAGCTCATAAGGTGTTTTAGCAACTGCTTTACTTGGTACTCTATTCAGAATGTAAGCTGCTGTCTTAAGTGCTTCTCCCCAGAGTGACTCTGGTAAAGAAGAATGAGCAATCATACTTCTTACCATATCCTTAAGAGTCCTGTTTCGTCTTTCAGCTACACCATTCATGCTAGGTGAACCCGGCATAGTGTACTGTGGGACGATACCGCATTCCTCTAGGTATCTAGCAAATGGTCCTGGACGTTGTTCACCTGAACCATCATATCTACCGTAGTACTCACCACCACGATCAGATCTGACGGTTTTAATTCTTCTGTTGAGTTGATTCTCAACTTCAGCTTTATAGGCTTTGAACATGTCCAGAGACTCAGATTTTTCATGAATAAGATATAGGTGCCCATAACGTGAGTAATCGTCTATGAATGATATAAAATATTGTTGACCATTCCAGGATTCCGTAGGGAATGGCCCACAAATATCCGTATGTATCAATTCTAAGACATCCGAAGATCTGTTGGCACCTAATCTCTTCACTTTGGTCTGTTTTCCCTTGATACATTCAACACATACGTCGAAGTCCGAAAAATCAAGGGAATCCAAAATGCCATCAGACACAAGACGCTCAACTCTACCTTTTGAGATATGACCTAAGCGCTTATGCCATAATGTCGCCGAATTTTCCTTATTTAATTTACGCTTAGTACCACGTGATTCCACATGCAAGGATTCATTGTAAGAAGCAATTGTATCAAGCAAATATAGGTTGTCATAAATACTCAAGTAACCGGTTCCCACAACATTTGAATTAAAAGATAAACTGAATTGACTGTTTCCAAATGAACAAGAATAACCTGATTTGTCCAATACAGAAACAGAAACCAAATTCCGTCTAAAAGACGGTACTACAAAAGTATCTTTTAAATCCAAATAATAACCAGTTCCTAACAACAACCTAAAGTGCCCAATTGCTTCCACATCTACCGATTGTCCGTCGCCCACAAAGATGTGTCTTTCAACATCACTTGGCTTTCGGTAGCTCAGGCAACCCTGCATAGAAACACTTATGTGAGTAGTAGCACCAGAGTCTAACCACCAAGTGTTTCTAGGTACTGAAGCTAAATTAACCTCAGAACAGACCAAAGCAAGGAACGTACCCTTATTATCACGCCAGGCGTGATATTTTGTACAGTCCTTCTTTACATGTCCAGGCTTCTTACAGAAGAAACAACCCTGATTATCCTTATGTTGTTTCTTCTCAACTGGACCCTTAGCAGCTTCCTTATCATTCTTCCTTTTCTTGCCCTTATCCTTAGAGGCATAGGCCAAATGAGCACTTTCTGTCTTATCTTGCTTCAACCTGTCTTCTTCTTGCACACAGTATGAAATGAGCTCATTTAGAGTCCATTTCTCCTTTTGACAGTTATAACTGACCTTAAATTGGTTAAACTGTGCAGGAAGAGACAACAAAACCAGATGCACTAATAACTCGTCACAAAGATCGAGTTTAAGTGCCTTAAGCTTTGAAGCAATATGAGACATTTCCATAATGTACTCCCTGATATTTCCTTTGCCCTTATACTTCATTGAAATCAAGCGAGCTAAAAGCGTGCTTGTTTCTACCTTATCGTTTTTCGCAAAACGCTTCTCAATTTCGGCAAGGAAATCTTTAGCCTTAGTAATCCCTTCGGATTCTATGCCCCTGAAGGCTTCCGGAACGCCGCGCTTAATGATCATAAGACTCATGCGATTTGAACGCTCCCACTTCTCATGCTCCTTCTTTGCATCAGGAGTGCTATCCGCATTGAGAGGTTGGGGTTGTTCAGTTCTTAATGCATAGTCAAGATCCATGCAGCCAAGAACAATTAATATGTTCTCTTTCCAAACCTTGAAGTTTGTCCCATTTAGCATGGGAATTGAGTTGATGTTAGCAGAAATTGTTGCAGCAGATGCATTAGCTGAAATAAAACAAAAGAAGCTCACATCAATAACCATAATCAATATCATTCAAATAATGACAGTCCCCATCCAAGATATCGGGCACAACATTAATATCAAGTCTTTGGACAGTAATATTAACTTGTAAGTGATACCTTGTTGCAATGATCAAACATTGACAATAACTCATGTCAAATAATGAAACTATCTTTGGATCGATTCATTATTCACATGTAAACCTTATAATTGTCACACGCTTATCATCGCAGATGTGTATACAGTCTAAATAAATATTAACCTTCCTTTGGGCCGATTAAATATTTACACGAAAGCATACACACAAACATCTCACATTCCTCATGAACAATCTACACAAGAGAGGTTACTTTGGCAACTTCTTGGTTCAATTAATCAATTGGAGTGAGAGACAACCTTAATACCTTAGTGTCATAATATTTGAATTAAATAATTGATTAAGAACCGAATTAGATTTAAAAAAAAATAATTAAATCAACTAAATTTCCAAAACTTAATTGGGGTCTCACAGCTTAATTAGGGCCCATAACTTAATTGAATAAATTAAGTATACCAAAGTGGACCCATGAAAAGCCGAGGCTTAACCATAATGAACACGAAGTTCCCTTAACTTCGAACGCAAGGTTCGACTGTATTGAGTACGAGACTCACTTAAGTACGAACGCAAGGTTTGTTTGAAAATGAACGAACGCGAGGTTCGTTTGATAAAAGAACGCGAGGTTCAACTTGGGAACGAACGCGAGGTTCGTTAAAAAAAATGAACGCGGTCAACTTGAGAACAAACGCGAGGTTCGTTAAAAAAGCGAGGTTCACCTTAGAACGAACGCGAGGTTCGTTAAAATTGAGCTTGACGCTCACCTGAGTTGAACGCGAGGTTCACCTTAGAACGAACGCGAGGTTCGTTAAAATTGAGCTTGACGCTCACCTGAGTTGAACGCGAGGTTCACCTTAGAACGAACGCGAGGTTCGTTGAGCGCGAAGCTCGGTTAAAATTGAACAAACGCAAGGTTCGTTTGAGGTAACCACCTCCTCAATTTTCGCCATGAACCCTTAGGGTTTCAAATTGAAACCGCCGCCGAACCCAAAAAATCTTTGATTTTTATTTTCAAAACAGATCCAGAATTGGAAAAAATTAAAGAAAAAATCAAAGAAAAATCTAAAAAAATCCAAAAAGTTACTGTTCACCAGCGATTTTTTCAGTTACTGTATCATCCGAAAAAAACTTTACTTTTCACCTGAAAAAAAATTTTCGTTACTGTTCACCGAACATTACTGTTCATCCGAACCCAAAAATTGAATCTTTAACCAGAGATTTAAGATCAAAAACCCAATAAAACTTAAATCCCTAAGAATTAATCAAGGTGGCTCTGATACCACTTGTTAGATCTACATCATAAAACTTGAGATCTAAAACCATATAGCTATGATTAATTCAAAGAGATTAATGAAAATCTAAAAGAGCGGAAGCTTATACCTGAATCCATTGCTTGATCTTGATTTTGGGTTTTGGATCTTCTAACCTTAGGGTTTTCTCTTTAGCCGAATTTCTCTCCTAGATGGGGGTGAAGAGAATTAGAGAATGTAGTAACCCTAGATTAGGGACCATAACCCCTTATTTATAGATGTTGTACTTTTGTAATTTAGCCCCTCAATAAATTACAATTACAACCTGGTATCTGCACATAGGATCTTCTAACCTTAGGGTTTTCTCTTTAGCCGAATTTCTCTCCTAGATGGGGGTGAAGAGAATTAGAGAATGTAGTAACCCTAGATTAGGGACCATAACCCCTTATTTATAGATGTTGTACTTTTGTAATTTAGCCTCTCAATAAATCACAATTACAACCTTGTATCTGCACATATAACCCCATGATTATATTTAAATACCCATTAACCCAACTTAATTGATCACTTTAGTGGGTTATCCTGAAAGATAGCAATACACATTGATTAATCATATGTGCCCACAAATAGATTTATTAGATTAAATCCAACATTCTTTTCCCACTTTACCGACACTCATATTATCTCCGTGAATGTTAAGAAAAAGAAAAAGAAATATATGAAATAATCTCTTTGAAACTACTATCTTATAAAGGAAATAAGTCTATCTCCTACTATCTTTGTGTTGAGAAAATTGGCATAACAACTTGTTGAATTGCGAATCGTGGTTACTATAGGGTACTCTAAACCTAACCATTACTCTTCAATTTGATGGTAAGTAGAGAGGGTCCAATTTTACCATAATTCGCACCCTCCATTTCAATTTCAAGAACCATGAAAATAGTAGTCTTCACGATAATGACTTAAGGATGATAATGACTTAAGAAAGACACATCTGACAGAAAAAAAAACTTTACGTATTGGTATTTAGGCAAATATTGTCCTGCATTGAGGAAACAAAATAAATCAAATATTCAGATGCCACCATGCCCAAATATCCAATGGTAACATAAATCACATTTTTAGAGGTCTATCAAAGGTGGAAACTAAGGTATCTATAAGAAAACCCTTTTGTTATGAACTAAAGACCCCTTAATCATTTTCTCGAGGATAAGTAGTTTAAGATGAGGTTCTGGAAATTGGATTGGGATCCTCTACTAAGGCAGAATGCCTCCTAATATCTCCTAATGCATCTCCACTTTTCATTTTGTGCATAAGCACAAAATACGAGGAGGTACTACGCAATGAAAGATGGAGATGCATTAGAAGATATTAGGAGACATTATGCCTTGGTAGAGGATCTCAATCCCTCGAAATTGAGGGCATCCAGTAATAGAAACCCTAACTTATCATTGCATTCACATACAACCCTAGCTACCCTTTGCTTCTTTGCTCATGAGAACCTTCCACTTTGTCTGGACCTTAATTTAAGTGTCAATTTGTACACTTTTTAGAGCTCATAATTGAGACTAGGGCCAAATGGGCCATTGGCGCCTCTTCCCACTTTGATTGGTACGTCGCGCTTATGGAGTAGCACGAGACAAATATAATTTGAAAAAAAAAAAGTGCACATGATGCATTAATATTTAATCATAGTCCCCCCTTTTTTTTTGTCATCTAGTTGCTCAATTTTCACAAATAAAAAAATAAAAAGAAAGAAAGAAAGGAAAATATGGTAAAACCAGTATTTTGGGTTTGATAAAGAGATGCAGTGCATATTGAAAATAAAAGAAGATTAAATAAATTAACAGAACTAAATAAAAATGCATACAAATCCCTGAAAATACTCCTTCCAACGACAACATCTAAATCCAAAGAAACAAGATTACATACATAAGGTGATGAGAACGAACAAAGAGTAGCCATTTCAAATTATCTCTTCATCTCAAAGAACATATTTTTTTTAAGGAGATAAAAAAAAAGAGAGAGAAAATCAAAGGAAATGGTGAAAAGGGTCTCTGTTGTGATGAACGGGGTTGGAGCCTGTTGGTACTTGCCTCTTTGATTCTTCAACCGTTGATTTATTCACCGTTCTATCCTCCATCCCAACCTAAAAAAAATACATAAAAAATCAGGGAAAAACATTATTTATTTATTTAAAAAAAAGAAACGAGCTCTTAAAATTTCTCATAATTACCCTGTTATCCATTGCTGGTGCTTCCATCTTCGCTTCTTCATGCAGACCTGCAATGGAGAATTAGAAAGAAACCCATTTTAGAACACATCAATTACAAAAAGACCCACATTTCAAAAAAACGACTTTTTTTTTTGTTGCTCATTTGCTTACTTGGATTAATGAGAGTACGAGAAGCGAGAGTGAGGAAAGCCATTGATATGAAGAGGGTGGCGGCTAGCAACCAGGAGCCTCTGCTTGCCATTGAAAATCCCAAACAAGAAAATTGAATAAATGGTGCTCGATTCTACTGCCTTTTTTTTCCTCGGGTGGGGAAAAAAAAAGCTTGAATAAAAGTTTATTTTCTTTTTTTTTTTATAATAGAAAAATAAGTGTGGGGAGCTGGCGGGAGAGGATGCACAGCTGTATGGACACGTGGCATCCAGTAAGAGGGTTTCTGTTGTACAGGAAAGCCCCCAATTTTACGCTGATTCACGAGAAGAGCCCCTCATTTTGGACGGGAGTGTTCTGCTCCCTCGGCGGGAGAGTGAGTGACAAAAATGCCCTTCCGTATTTGAAGAAGAGCGTTTAACCTCCGGCGATGTCAGGGGCAGATTGGTCATAATGGAAATATTGGTTTCGTTGCGATCGCATAACGGCCGACTCTGGAGTTGCAGAGCAGCTGGCGCTTCGGTGACACGTGGATAAATGAGGGCCGTCCATCACAAGACCTGTTACTTCGGCTTTTGCGGAAAGGCCCCTTCAGAAAATAGAGTATTTTTCATGAGTTTCTACCCGCGTGCGGTATTTAAGGAGATATTTACAGAAGAGACCCTTGTTTATATTTATTTTCATGAGTCCTATTTGATCTGCTAAACCCAAATAAGAGTCATTCACAGACCGGGAAGCCTTATCTTTTTAGTTCAATCTATTTGATCATTGGTTTGCAATTTAGTTTAAAGGTTGAATCTTATGATTTTGTTAACAACATGTAAGTTGCATTTTTTTTATTTTTGGATTTGCATATAATTGAGATTTCAGAATCCTAATTAAATATATACTTTTTACTTGACATGTAATAAATAATGATATCTAAGTCATGTGTAGTCCTTGTAAAAAGCTTTCATTCTTAATAGAGTTTTTGGAGATTAAAAAAAATAAACTTCCACCTTTCGTATTAAACTAAGTTCTTTAAATTTAAATTAATCATAATTTGACAAATTCCGAAGGAAAAAAAACACATATTATTGCGAGAACTTTTCTCTCATGTGAAAGACACTCCCCCAAAGGCAAAAATACCAAATTGATATATTATGTTTACCCTTAGTGACAATTTGATATTTTTTTTTGGCAACATATTGGTATATTATTTTTTCTCCGACGACAAATGGGCCTCAAAATTGGCCGGACCAAAACTTTCGGCGAAATTTCTCACGCAACGCCTCACGTGGTGTGAACGTGGCTGTCAGTGTGGCTTCCAGCGTCATAAATTAGCTCCAAACCTAAACCCTAACCCCTCAATCCCCTTCCTCCTCCTCCTCCACCTCTCCCTCTCCTCCCTCCTCCGCTCCTCTTTCCTCTCCAACACCTCTAAGACCTTCTTCAACATCTTCAAATCCCCCCTCGACTCTCAATGTAGTGAGCTTTAATACCTTGATTTCTAGGTTTTTTAGAGAGAAGGGGATGATTTTGGATGTGATTAGTTGTAATTATTTGTCACTAAGAGCTAAGAGCCACGCTGAGAAAAATGGAACACCTCGAAAATAGAACATCAATCACTTTTCACCTACTCCAAAATAGAGAATCTATTTTTGAGAAGTGATGTAAGGACCAGATTTGTCCGCCTCACTACCAAGTTCAATGAAAGAACTTAGTACCAAAGTTCTCCATATTTCTCTCTCTCTCTCTCTCTCTCTATATATATATATATATATATATAATAAATGGGTATGCTTGGTACTAAACATAAATTCTGTGCTTGGTAGTAAGGTGTCATATTCTCACCAAATAATATTAATTCATCTTTTGATTTTTTCTATTTTCATTACTATTCGCAGTCCCCAATTTTGTTCAATGGTAGACGTTTGACGAGTATATTCAGTTCAGCAAACAGATAAAGGAAATCCTTACGACTTATTTGGGAAGCATGTCCTTGAAAAAATAATTTAAATTTACACTTTCAGATAACTTAACATTACTCCTTAAACTAAAAGACTAGTCATTCAGAGCCTCGATTAGCATTTAAAACGGCATTAATGACAATAAAAAAAAAGTCCAGCATTTTACCATACGAGTCATGACTATGAAAAACTAATATCCTACAGATCTGAAAATGGAGAACGCTGTAGAAATTCACAGAACAGACGGAGGCATGGCCCTGTAAAACCAAGAAAGAAAAAGGATAATAAGCACATTTAAAAAGCAAAAAAAAAGCAAAGTATAACAAAAATAAAGATGAGTAAACTTACTTATGTTCCCAAGTACCCCATCAAATCATCATCATCCAAGATGAAGTCATCAATGTCAGGAATCGAACCAAGTGGACTTCCGAGACCGAAATCATGGGACATCGGATAAAGAGAATCAAACTGACTACCAACATATTTATTTGAATCGCTTTGGATCGGTTCCTCAACTGCTAACGGATGCACATTCCCAGCAATTTCCTCTGAACTTCCATTCATATCCAGTGCATGCCCGTAGATATGATTACCAACAGCAAGTCCAGTATCCTCGGTCCTCATTTGCTCTTTATTTTGGGTGTGCCCATATCCAACAGATGAGGGGAAGACCCTAAACGGCGGAGTTTGAGAGTGCAAATTACCATTGAAAACATCCTGATACATCAAGGGATGGTTGTCCACATACATATTTTGCACGGCAGCATTAAGAGGAGGAACACTTAATTGGTTGTTAGTATCAATCTCATGTGCATTAGCAACTCCAGGCTCTGGAACAATTAATTGATTCTCGTTGTGATTATCCCGAGTACTTGAAGAAGGATTTGTATAATTCTCCAAGTTAGCATTTCCCATATGATAACTGATAGCAGGTAAATCTGCATCATTCATATCAGGGATATAATTTCTTCGGTGTTCTTCTAAATGACTATTTTGAGATCCTGCTGAGTCACGATCAACAATTTTAGAACTCACACGAGCTCTTTTTCTCCTTGGCTTTTTAGTTGCTTGAATAGGACCATCAGCTGGAGAATTCTCTCCACCTGTTGAAACATCAAATTCTCTACATGATTGTGGAGCTTTCGATGAAATAGAGTCACGAGCGTCATCAACATCATACTCGTTATTACTGCTGTTAGTATCCTCTCTTCTCTCATCGTGGCAATTATGTGGATTCTCCGTCACATCAGACATCCCATTCTCACTGCTAGGCAACAGAATACTTGTTTCCTCTCCATTTAACACTCCCAACCAGATAGAACTCTCTTTCGCAGTCATCTTATCCTGCAAACACTTTGATTTCCTGACATGGGTTCTTATCTTCTCAATATTGGGAGACATATGCTTAATAACGCCAGTCAATACTCCGACCTTCCACATTTTCTTTAGATCATGTGGCTTTTTATAAGGGGGAATCTGGCCCTTAGGCAACCCTAGATTTATCCACCAGTCTTCATTTCCCGTAGGCCACCAAGGAGGAGGAACACCCTTTTCTAAAGGGAATTTACGCTGTGGAGGATCACAATGTTGCATTAATGACGATAGTAAAGATCCCAATGTAGCATCTTGAAGGTCCATGAGGCTGTAACAATTTTTTCCTCCGTTATTCTTTGCATTCTCGGCTGCAAGGTTCTCTGCTTCGTATTTTGCTATAGCCGCTGGTCCATTTTTATCGAACTTCACCTTCTCCTTCCACCAAGCTCTGATGTTATCTGAAGCACCACTCACCGGTTTTCCCTTCTCGGGTATTATTCCATAGACAAAACCACGGGCGTTGCACACTTGCATCAACTTCAACATATACTTAAGAATCCCATCCTGGGCTCTAGACATTTTCTTTCTCCGAGCTTGGTCAGAGGGCTGCTTGGGCTTGGATTTCTTAGCTGCCTGCTGGAGAGCAAGCTTTTGTCGCTCTTTAAGTCTCTTAAGCTTAACTTTGTCCTTCCACATTCTTCTAGTTAGATCCTCAGCCTCTATTTCTTCTTCACTTACATCATTCTCTGCAAGGTTTTCGCACCTGACATCGTCGACATCAAAGTCTGAACTATCACCACCCAGCCCATTTTCGATCATCATGAGCTGCTCCATGCTAGCAGATTATTGCTTAATGATCTAATTCTTGTCTCAACCTAGCAAGAAACTCTTCTTTCTTATGATCATCCTAAGAGTTCTTGGGTCCTGCCAAAAGGCACAGACCGAAATGAAAATTATATAGAAAATAAGAATATTTCACCACAGGCATCTGACTAATTGCAAATGAGAATCTATTCGATAGAATTAAATCAAAAAAATTCTCCGAAAGGAAGAGTGGGAAGTTCTACTGATAATGATCATATACTAAAACTTGGAATTCAGTTTCATGACACGTCTTCTAATATCTAGCACCATACAATAATTAATTCAATTATAAAAAATTACATAATCAAAGTATTAAAGACCAACAACTATCACAAAAAAAAAAGATCCTGTTAAAGTCGCATACTCATCGAATGACCGTGATTCTCATTGTTTAACAACCCTAAATCTAAATAATTTAGTAAAATTTCCAAAACTAGTACTAAATCTAAATAACAAAAAAAAAAGAAATTCATATGGTTCCAAAATCATCCAATTCAATAATCAAACTTTCAATCATCAAAACACGGCCCATGCAATTATGATCTAATTAAATTATTCCGACAAAAACATAATCGAGATCACTCCCTAAACAGCAAAAATACTTTACAGTTCTTCAAAGATCGGATTTCGACAGAAACGGACCACACACGAAAAAAAAAATCAACGGAAGCAATGATTGCTTTACAAAATCATCATAACAGAAAAAGGACAGGGATCGAATCATTACCTACAGCCGCTGCGAATTGGCAGCCCTAACGAATTCGAACGACCAGAAACGCGTACAACGTATCCAAAGATTTAATCTATAAAACCCTAATTGAGTAAAAGCTCGAACTTTTTTCCCCCTTTTGGGCAAGCAAAAAAATTTAGGGGATGAAAATAAATGAAAGAAAGAGAAGAAGACGGACGGGATTTGTTTCGGAGAGCAGAATAGAGCTGCGAATAGACGGAAGTGCCCCTACTTTTTGTTTTTTTATAATTTTTATTCCGGGCCGGAATGGGCAAGTCCAATGGACCAAGTTGGTCAGAGCACGATTGTTGCCTTTTTGTGATTTCCACTCAATACCTGTGCAATGAACCTTTTTAAGGATGAAAAAGAATATGGAAAGTATTTATTATATTTTGGTTAAAAAGGAATTTTTTTTTTAAGAAACCATCTTGTATTTAGGGCCAATCTAATACTATTCTAAAATCTAATAGTCATGTTAAAACATTTCTTCCAAAAATGTCCTTTTAAACATATACATACATACATGAAATACATGCATCCATACATAAACAATACTCATACATACGTAATAAGCCTCAATTAAATGCATGTCTTTTTAAACATATACATGCATATATAAAATACATACATCCATACATAAACTATACCCTTACATACATAACCCCAAATTAAATGCATATTCATAACCCAAAAAACATGAATGTTTTATATTAAATACTCACACGGAATGGTTAAAGACGTTCCCCCCCCCCCCCCCTCCCCCAAAAAAAAATGAATGTTTTATATTAAATACTCACGCATAATGGTTAAAGACATTTCATGTTTCAACCGATATAAGTTCAAACTCACTTTCATTTGTCTACATTTTTGTAACCTCCCATCAACATATTAATCTCTTTCATTAACTTTATTTTTGTTACTAAAAATAACAATAATTATTTCCGTTAACAATTATTACTAACAAAGTCAGTTATAAACATTATATATACTAATTCCACTTCAAATGCAACTCTACACGATTTCAAAGGTCTCAACTCTGCACAATAGTTTCTCATAAAATTCAATTATTTTGTAATTATTATTTTTCTCAAAATTTGCAGGTTAGACTTTGATTTTTTTTGGAGCTAGCACCATGCATCTTCAATATTAAATGAATGCAATGATACAAGACTAGTTTTTTAATACTTATTTTTCTCAAAGTTTGTAGGGTAGAGCTTGATTTTTTTTGGAGAGCTAGCACTGTATCTTCAAATTTATTTTTTTAATTCTTATTTTTCTCAAAGTTTGTAGGGTAGAGCTTGATTTTTTTTTGGAGAGCTAGCATCGTGTATCTTCAAATTTATGAAAATTAGGTTTCGACAATTAAGGTACAAGATTTACTTCTAATTCACTTAGATGCTCTTTTTTACTTGAACATGAGAATAACTTTTTTGCTTGAGAAATTTATTAATTAATACATAGAGTTTTTTATTTGAATAGAAAAAGAATAATTTTTCTAAAACTTGAACATTAGAATAACTTTTTTTCCCCTCCTATTTCTTTCTTCATTGGTAGCCTTTTTTCTTCACTTTTGTCAAATTAAGCATTTATTTTTGTCCGTATCTTATTTTAAACTTTCAAATCTCATATCTACAAGTTCCAAACTATATATATAATCTTAGAGGCTAGTGGAAGTTGGAGGAAGTTCTTTTGTGAAAGAAATGATGACAATGGATAATGTGATGATGTCAAGAGTGAAGAAGGAGTTGGGGTGTGGTAGACAACATTCGAGGATGAAAATGCAGCCATTAATGGATGCTTGGAGGATGATGGTGCATGCAATTGTTGAAGATTTGACTTATATTGAGGCGAAGTACTTTCAGTTTGATTCTCAACAAGGTTTTGCTAGAAAAAAAAATCATTTTTGTTGGCTCTCTCTTTTATGTTTACATTGTTGTATCTTTCTTTCAAGAGGTCTAGAAATCAAGTGTTTAGGAAGTATGAAAGAGTTGATATTATTAAATGAATTAAAAAATGCAGAATTTTCGTGATCATTGTTAAACAGATTGCTCAGTATATTAAAAGTTATTTTTTCTTGAATACAAAGTATAAAAAATTGCAAATTTAAAATTTTATATGTCTGAATAGTATAATTTCACATTAAAAACCTGCTCTCGTCATGTTAATTTTAGTGATGATATTATGTGATGGTTTAATGAAAGACAAATACAACAAAATAAAAAAAAAATTTAAAAAATCATGTCTTAAGAGTAACCATTAAATTATATTCAAAATTATAAGGGAATATCTTATAAAACTTATTGGTGATTTTCGTAAAACTATCAACATAATAACAAGAAAAAAAAAGGAGAAAAAAAAGGAGAAACAAAAAAGCACCTAAGGAAGTGATACCTCATATCCTTAATTTTTGGAATATTTTGCATGGCACCATTGGAGAGTGCATTAGAAAATATGACAAGTAAGTCCACGTGCAACGCACGTACTTTATACTAGTTATATATAAACGTGTTAGTATAAGATAACATAACTCTTATAGTACAGTCATCACTATTATATATAACTCCTATCACTATAACTCCTATACTATAGTCATCACTATTATATATCCAATTTTGTTATATTCGACAAATAATTTAAATGTTGATCATTTTCCTAGAGTCGACATGTGTCCCAGTTCGGCTTTGCTCTAACCAGGATAATTCAAACAGCCTAGCTCTCAAGAATTGTCAAGTTGAGGAGCATTCTCACTAGTTTGGGGCGACAACTTGCGAGGCGGACTAAAAAGGCGGTACTTATCGGCACACTCTTAGAATCGAGCCAAGAAACATTGTATGTCGTCTCTCTCATGAAGTCGAGTCAGAAGGCAGTGTGTCGTCGAGCCCCACATCAATAGCTGATTGCCAACACATTTAATAAATGATCAGAATCATTATTTCTTCAGCCCTGAAAGTCTTTATGACTCATCGGATCTTGTTAGCGTCATGCATGTTCTGTCACCCTCACATTAAACGCCTACATGACTAACCTCCCTCAGCAGTTGACACCTGTAAAGCAAATGACAGCTGAGCCACCAGCTTGACTCGGCCGAAGTTACATATCTACCTCTCGGATTTGCTATAAAAAGAAACCGATATCTGATGCCTAGGGTAAGCAAACTTCTTGCTAAAAAAGCAAACACTTTAATTCTTTCTTCTTCACTCAATCTTTCAACTGACTTAATTATCGAAGGAACTACCAGAGATCCCAACTCTGACCTCTTATGTATTTTTCATGTGCAGGACATGATTCTCGACCCAAAAATCAACCATCTAAAGGAGATTGAGGGCCCTAACACCCTTAATAATTCACACGTAAACTCCTTATTTGATAACTGACGTCAACAATTATGAGCGTCATAAAGTCTAATGGATATTTTAGTGAGTAAATTAGAAAAAGCCCAAATTTTTTGAGTTGTTTTCACAAAAAAAAACCATAAACTCCAAAATTCTGATAAAAGTCTCCCGACCTTTGAGGAATTCCACATAAGGTTCCAAATTTTTGAAAATTTTCACCTGAAAATGTAAGGAAAGGGAAACATGGGGAAGGTAATTTTGTGTTTATGGTTTTACTGTGAGAGCCGGGTAAGTTTTCTTAAATGATACTTTTCTAGGCGAACTTTTTGAAAGTTCATGGATCTCGTGAAACTTTCTAAAAGTTTTAGTGGGGTTTTCTCTTTGATTTTTGAGTTACATAGTCTCTCTATATGAATCACCCAAATTTCAAGCGTTTTTCTAAAAATTTTCAATTTCAATATCATAAGATCCAATTGGGCAAAAGGCTTAAAGAAAGAAAATAACAATCTATTTAATCTAATAGGATAAGAGATGTTTAAATTAGTTAATTCGTCAAATAAGATGTCTTTTGCATTGTGTGGGCTCGCTGTTAGATCAAAAGAAAACTTTTGCTTTAATAGATAAAACCCTAATTAATCTCAAGATTGTTCATGTCAAACTATTGAAATAATTAAGAAGATGCGGAACAATACCTGAATCCATGGAGTAGGAGGTGATTTTTGAGTTTTTTGAGATGTAGATCTTCCAAATCTTCTATGTATATATCCTCCTTAGAGAAACCCTAATACTTCTAAAGATGGAAAATCAGAAAGAGATTCTACGTAGAGATTTGGGGAACCACAACCCTATTTTATAACTGTTATCAGTTACTCATAATTATCAATTCAGTCAATCATAGAATTAACAATTATATTTTGGTCTCTACACATATGAGGCACATATTTTAATTATGCATTAAAAGCTCAAACCCTAATCACATCACTTTAATGGGCTAACCTTACTTGATAGCACATAATATATATCTATTTAATATATCGACCCATATACTGGATTTAAACCCAACAATCTCCCAATTGGGCCATATATGTTACTATGTAGATATGAGTTATGATATAACCTTATGAGCTTATGAATTTTGCTATCAAACAAAATGCAATCCTAAAAATCTCATCTATCAGTTATACTAACATCAGATCAAAGCGATCTTTATTACATTTGTCACAACTAGACCCATCAATGGTCACATATATCAATACAACCAACAACACAGATCAAGTATAGATGTGTAGCATGGAAATTTTATGTAGTGTGATCTTAACATGTCTATTTCCAACTGGTTCACCTTAAAATCTTAGTGAGATCAAACCATACCAAAAACTAGAGTGAATATGAACTGAATACTTTATACTGCAGTAAATAACCATATATTATCCATAAAATCATAACAAATATGGCTACAAATAAAAGCATCTAAAATACAAACTCCCACTAAAATGACATATACTGAAGATATAGAACACCCATATGAGCAGTGTGCTCATGAAAGATCTTGGGTGGTAATCCCTTAGTCAGCGGATCCGCAATCATGGAGTTTGTCTTAATATGCTCTATAGACACAAGTCCACTCTGAACTCTTTCTTTAACAACTAGGAACTTGATGTCTATATATTTTGACTCCGTCGAACTCCTGTTGTTATTGGAATACAATACTACTAACTTATTATCACAAAATAATTTAAGTGGCCTTTCAATGTCATCCATAATTTGCAGCCCAGTGATAAATTTTCGCAGCCATATCAATGATTAGACGCCTCATAGCATGCTACAAACTCAGCTACCATAGTGGATGGAGCTATGAGTGTCTGCTTAGCACTCTTCCAAGAGATAGCTCCTCCAGCAAGTAGGTAGATATAGCCTGAAGTAGATTTCATGTTGTCTTGGCCTCCAGCAAAATCGGAGTCAGAATACCCAATTATCTCTAATTGGTCCGACCTTCGATACGAAAGCATGTATTCTATTATTCTCTGCAAATATCTTAAGACTCGCTTGGCTGCTTTCCAGTGATCCAATCCAGGATTACTTAAGTATCTGCCTAACAATCTAACCACGTATGCAATATCCAGACGTGTACACACTTGTAGGCTGTCTAAAAATCACAATAGATAGTTGATCCCCTCATCAAACACCGATGATGGAAGTTACAATCTGACGACTTCCAAAATGCTATAATTTGAAGTCTTTTACGTAGATCGATGAAGGTTATAATCTGACGACCTTGATAACAACCGATGAAAGCTCTAGTTCAATAGCCTTCACAATCAACATCGGGAGTTACAATCTGACGACTCTCATATTTTTAAGGAGCCAAGATAAAGATTACAAGATGACGATCTTTGCAATGCTCTATAAAAGAAGTTATAAGTCATTAAGCTACTTCTAAAACGCAAAATTCACCTTCGCGTTTCAGTTCTAGAAACGTAGGCGACACCCGTGTTTCCAACCTTCAGCAAACGAAACGCAGGCGACCCCCACGTTTCCAACCTTCAGACTCCAAAACACAGGCAACCCTCGTGTTTTTCAACACCCAGCGAGTACCCAACTCTGCGTCTCCAGTCTAAAACGCGGAGTTAGGATCCTAAACGCCAACTGGAGCGTTGTTTGACTCATTCAACATGAGCTGAACGGTTCCAAAACCGTTTCCCACGATTTGGGGGCAGTTACACCCCACTTAGGAGTGATTTAAGGGGTAGTTACACCCCACTTAGGAGCGATTTAAGGGGTAGTTACACCCCTTAATCCTCTATAAATAACTAAAAATCAATTCAGTTCAAGGGGTTGGAGCAGAAGGGATTTGGCTCTGGGTTTTGGTTGGAACTTCTTGGCTTGGATTGACCCTAGAGCTTGGCAGCGAGGAGGAGATCTTTGGATGGAGCTTTGGAGATCGGCAATAGGAGCTTCTTTATCATTGGCTTATAACCGACTTTCGGTTAAATCAACTCTTCCATAGAGTTTCAAACTCGCTCTGAGTTATCAACTCGTCCAGAGTTTTAAACTTGTTTTGCAAGTTCTCCACAACATCGAATCGTGAGGAGGAGATACCGTTCCAGTGAATCAAGACGTGCAGATCGTCAACGGAGAGCAAACTCGACGAGAGCATTCGAGGGAGGCACTCCATCACCACTGTGAAGAACCCAGAATTAAACAAAGAGGAGAATCTAGATCATTCTCCTCTCTTTTGTAATCAAGAATTCAAATTGTAATTGAGATTGAGAGAATACAAATCAATTTTCTTTCATTTTACTTACCTCAAATTTTCCACCAAACAGCACTTGAGCATACATTAGACTCCCTGCTGCTAATGCATAAGGAATCTGCTGCATCTTCTTAATCTCAAAAACATTCTTGAGGCATTGATTGAGACTGAATTTGTCTCCTTTAGCCACATGAGTGTTGTCTGGTTTACAATTTTGCATGCCGAACCTTTTAAGAACCTTCTCGATATAGCTCTTTTGTGATAACCCAAATGTACCCGAGAGCGATCCCGATATATCTGTATGCCCAATACAAAAGAGGCGTCCTCAAGATCTTTCATCTCAAATTTCTTTGAGAGAAATCGCTTGGTTTCGTGCAATAAGCCTATATTATTGCTGGCAAGCAATATGTCATCGACATATAAAACTAGAAAAATATGTTTACTCCTACTAAACTTGTGGTATACACAATCATCGACTACATTCATCTCAAAACCGAATGAGATGATGACTTGATGAAACTTATAATACCACTGACGAGAAGCTTGCTTAATCCCATAGATGATTTTTTTTAATTTACAAATCATCTTCTTTGCATCTTCCTACACAAAGTTTTTTGGCTACACCATATAAACTATTTCATCAGTATCGCCATTGAGAAATGCAGTCTTTACATCCATCTGATATAGCTCAAAGTCAAAATGTGTCACAAGTGCCATTATTGTCCTGAAAGAGTCTTTCGATAAAACCGGAGAGAAAGTCTCTTTATAGTCAATACCTTCTTTTTGTGTAAAGCCTTTAGCGACAAGACGAGCTTTGTACCTCTCCACCTCGCATTTCGAGACCCTCTTGGTTTTAAATATCCATTTACAACCTATGGGCTTCACATCTTCAGGCAACGGGATAAGGTCCCAAACATTATTGTCCTTTATAGACTTTATTTCCTCATTCATGGCATCAATCCACCGTTGAGATTTAGAACTTTTCATGGCTTGACAGAAGCTAATTGGATTATTTTCCACCATGCCAATGTTTTCCTCATGTTCTTGGAGAAATATAATGTGATCATTTGGAACCACACTTATCCTTTCTCTAGTGGATATTCTTAATGGCACAAGTCCTTGAGGTGGTAGAGTTTGTTCTTCTAGAACAATTTCTAAAATGGAAGGTTCTATGACGTTGTCTTGATTTAGATCTGTTTATTGAACAATGTCAGGAATAGAAGTCTAATCAATGTCAATAACAGCTATAGGAATATTAACACATTCCTCTTCAAAAACAAAGTCTTTAACCTTATCTCTCCCGGTAAACTCAACATCCTCAAAGAACCGACCATTTTCCGTCTCAAATATTAACTTGGAAGTAGGATCATAAAATTTCTAACCCCTAGATCTCTCAAAGTAACCAACAAAGTAGCAACTGACTGTCCTAGAGTCTAGTTTTTTTTCATGTGGCCTATAAGGCTTAGCCTCAGCTGGACATTCCTAAACATGAAAATGCTTTAGACTAGGCTTTTTGTCCGTCCAAAGTTCATAAGGGGTTTTGGCAGTTGCTTTTGTGGGTACTCTATTGTGTATGTAAGCTGCAATCTTTAATGCTTCTCCCCATAGAGATTCTGGTAAGTTTGAATGACTAATCATACTTCTCACCATATCCTTAAGTATTTTGTTTCGTCTTTCGACAACATCATTCATGGTAGGAGAACCAGACATAGTGTAATATGGGATGATACCGCACTCCTCTAGGAATTTAGCAAATGGTCCCGGACATTGTTCACCTGAAACGTCATATCTGCCGTAATACTCACCATCACGGTCAGATCTGATGCTTTTGATACTTTTGTTCAGTTGGTTCTCAACTTTAGTTTTGTAAGCTTTGAACATGTAAGGTGATTGAGACATTTCATATGTAAGATAAAGGTAGCCATAACGCGAAAGTTCGTCTATGAACGTGATAAAATATTTTTGACCATTTCTAAGAAACTGTAGGGAATGACCCATAAATATCTGTATGTATTAATTCTAAGACGTATGTAGCTCAGTTGGAACCAAATCTCCTTATGTTTGTTTGTTTTTCCTTTATACAATTAGTACAAACTTCAAGATTTGTAAAATCAAGGGGGTCTAAAATCTCGTTTGACACAAGTCTCTCAATTCTCCTTTTGGAGATGTGACTTAATCTCTTATACCATAACGAAGCGGAATTCTCATGGGTCAATTTTCTCTTTACACCTCGAGGGCTTAATTACAAGGTTTCATGATATGATGCAACCATATTAAGCAAATAAATGTTATCAACATAAGGTAAAGAACCGGTAACAACCAAATTTAAATTCTAAAAAAGACTAAATTTACATTTTCAAAAGAACAAAAGTAACCAAATTTGTCCAATACATAAATATAAATTAAATTTCGTCTAAATGACGGTACTACATAAGTCTCTTTCAAATCCAAATAACAACTAGACTTTAACAATAACCTAAATATCATGATTGCCTCAACTTTAACCTTCTTGTCATCGCATACATAGATGTATCTTTCATCATCACTTAGCTTTTGACAGCTCAGGCAATCCTGCATAGATACACTGATGTTAGTTGTGACAGCAGAATCTAACCATCACGTGTGTCTAGATATTGAAGATAAATTAACCTCAAAATAAACAAAATTGAAAAGTATACCTTTTTTGCACGCCATGCGTGATAGTTGGTACAGTTTTTCTTCTTATGCCCCGCAGCCCCACAGAAGAAACACTCATCTCCATTATTTACTTTGTGTTGTTTCTTTTGTGGTTGAGCTTCTGCAGCTTCTTTATTTTTTATTCTTTTCTTCCCTTTGTCCTTGGAAGTACTAGCCAAATGAGTGCTTTCTGTCTTCTCTTGCTTCAACCTTTCCTCTTCTTGCACACCATGTGTGATAGTTGGTACAGTTTTTCTTCTTATGTCCCGCAGCCCCACAGAAGAAACACTCATCTCCATTATTTACTTTGTGTTGTTTCTTTTGTGGTTGAGCTTCTGCAGCTTCTTTATTTTTCATTCTTTTCTTCCCTTTGTCCTTGGAAGTACTAGCCAAATAAGTGCTTTCTGTCTTCTCTTGCTTCAACATTACCTCTTCTTGCACCCAATGCGGGATAAGCTCATTAAGAGACTAAGTCTCCTTTTGACAATTATAACTCACTTTGAATTGACTGAATTGTGTGGGAATAGATATAAGAACTAAATGCACAAGCAAGTCCTCAGAGAGTTCAGGCTTAAGTGCTTTCAGCTTTGAAGCAGTATGAGACATATCCATGATGTACTCCCTAATGTTTCATTTCCCTTTGTATCTTATTGAGATAAGATTTGCCAAAAGGGTACTAGTTTTAGCCTTTTCATTCTTAGCAAATCTTTTCTCAATGTCCTCAAGGAACTATTTGACAGTAGTTATCTTCTCAGATATAGTGCTCCTAAATGCTTCTGGAATGACCCTCTTCATGATCATCATATACACGCGATTTGACTTCTTCCACCTCTCCAAGTCTCTTTTCTCATCAGTGGAACTTTTGTCCGTAAGAGGTGCAAGGGAAGGAAGCATTAACACAAGGTCGAGATCCATGACTCTGAGAACTATCATAACGTTCTCTTACCATGACTTGAAGTTGGTGTCATTTAGCATAGGAATGGAATTAATGTTGGTAGTGATGTTTAAAGCAAAACTAATAACTGAATCAGAGAACAACATAAGAAAATAAATAAGCTCACATAAGAAAACAAATTAAAATTGGAAATACCCATCTCAAGATACCTAACACAACATTAATATTTAGTCTTTGAATAAAAATATTAATTTGTAAGTGGCACTCTTGGTGTAGTGATTAAACATTGTCAATAAGACATGTCAAACAGCAAACATTTCTTTGGACCAATTTATTGTCCACATGTTAAACCAAATAATTGTCACATATTTATCACCACATCTATGCATATGATTTATTCAAATATTAACATTCATTTGGGCTAATTAATATTTGCATGAACCATACACACACTGCCTTTTGATGTTTAAAAATAAATTGATCTATACAAGAGAGGCTACTTTGGTAACATGTTGTTTCAATTAATCATTTTAATACATTATACATCTTTAATAAACTTTAATGTCAAAATTTTGAATCAAATAAATAAATAAATAAATAACTAGATAAACCAATTCCAAACACAGGGGAAAAATATTGACGCATACATGCATGCGCTAGGATTCACATGGGCCTGCTTACGTTTTTTATTATAAAACATGCCAATGATGGGGGCGGCCCACTACAATATTTTGCTTTGTTTTTTTAATCATGATCCTCAAACCTAAAGCCTCCACACTTATCTCAGCCTGCAAACATATTAGTGGGCCAACGGAGAACAACACCGGAAAATTTACGTGCATTGTAGCAAAATATTCTTTTAATGTAGCAAAATCAACGGGAAAAGCGTGATAATGTAGCAAAATCGGCTATACAGTAGCAGCTTTTCTTTTCCCCGCCGGCACTGTAGAGGGACTGTAGCAAAAAAAAATTTAATTTTTTTTCCAATCAAACATCAATTCTTCTAAATTAGATGCATAAATTTTAAAATATAATAATCCTTTTAAATCCGAAATCAAGAAGAATATATAAGAGGAAGAACTACCAAATTTTGTTCTCAAATTAAACAATTAAAAAAAAATGATTTTTAGATTTGAGAGCATACAAGAGAATCACACCAGAAGTTAAAATTGATTCTCAATAGATTAACATGAACACCGCTCTGATACCAATTGTTAGATCAAAAGAAAACTTTTACTTTAATAGATAAAACCCTAATCAATCACAAGATTGTTCATGTCAAACTATTAAAATAATTAAGAATATGCGGAACCATACCTGAATCCATGTAGTAGAATGTGATTCTTGAGTTTTTTGAGATGTAGATCTTCCAAATCTTCTACGTATATATCATCCTTAGAGAAACCCTAATCCTTCTGAAGATAAGAAATCAGAAAGAGATTATACGTAGAGATTAGGAAACCACAACCCTATTTATAACTGTTATCAGTTATTTATAATTATCAATTCAGTCCATCATAGAATTCACAATTATATTTTGGTCTTTACACATAGGAGACACATACTTTAATTATGCATTAAAAGTCCAAACCCTAATCAAATCACTTTAATAGGCTAACCTTGGTTGATAACACATAATACATATCTATTTAATATATTGGCCTATATACTCGATTTAAACCCAACAATCACGTCCATGAAGTGACTCAACATTCATTGAGAGCTTTGTAAGGTAACCTCGTAACGGATGGTTCTATCCATTATTGTTAGGGTCTCAAACTTTTTTAGAGGAGTGTTTTTTCTGCATTGCTCTATACTTACGTACTGAAAATATCTCTACTTCTTGTTTGTGAATGCATGGCTAAATTGTGATTAGACTATGTTTTCTTTTGGCATTCCAGTTTTGTGGTTATTTGCATTGCTTTCCTTTTGAATTTACAAATATTATGTTAGTTTGCGTTGATGTTAGGGGTGGTTTCGCTTTCTTTGATTCCTAGCAAAGTATCGGAGCAAGGTGCACGCAATATGTATTGCATTATTTATGAGTGATTTTTGGTCTCTTTTTATGTCGTGTGTTATAGATGGATAGTAATACAAGCGGGACGATTAGCGTAAATGAAAATAATTGGACAGTATAAAAAACTTAAAAGGAGTGATCTATCTACTATATTGTATAAATCACTCATTTCTTTAGAGGGTCCTGATAGAATCCTTATGTACTATATCGATGTTATTAGAATTATCCCTATAAGAATGTTGTGATCTACATCATAAATAAAATGAGTTATAATTCTCAAACTAACTAGTTGACCATTAGTAAATGATATAAATCACCTCTATTTATACGGTGTACCGATAGAATCCCCACTCATCTAGGTATGAATTTTAATAGTGCTAAGCGACAAGAATATTTTAATTTAACTCAATAAAAAAAAAGATTACACGTGAGCGTGCACACACCTTAAATTAGGCCTGTGCAACGGTCGGTTCGGTTCGGTTTTTACTAAAATTTGAACAACCGAACCGAACCGCTTATAATTTAAAACCGAACCGAACTGTTGCAAGTCGGTTCGGTGCGGTTCGGTTCGGTTTGTTTGGTTCTAACTCCATCAAACTTCTTATCAAACAACAAACTGTGTTAAAGAAAAAAAATATCAACAAAGTAGGAGATTATGAAGCATTAAACACTGATATAATAATATTGTTTTCAACCCATAACGATCCAGAAAATAAGTTTAGAGTTTGAGTCTTTGACTATTTGGGAACGGGTCGGATAGGGTTTGAGATCAGAATGGATAGTATTGCACTATATTCGGTCGGTTCGGGTTGGTTCGGGTTGAAAAGTTTTCAAACCGACCCGAACCACCCTACTCATAAAACCGATATTTTCGGATCGGTTCGGGTCGGTTCGGTCGGTTTTTACGGTTTGAACCGAACCATGCTCAGCCCTACCTTAAATCATGTGTATTTATAAAAAAAACCCACAAATCTTAGCTTTTGCAAAGCTACCCCTTAAATCATCAACTTTGTGTGTAAAAATACCCTCTAAAATCAACAACTAATCAACTTGATGCTAAAATTTAATATTTTGTTAATGATTTTTATATTGCGATTACAAATTAGCTAATTAGAGCTGATAATTAATTGCTTTGAGTGTAATTTCTTCCAAAATTGACTATCTGAGGGATAGTTTTGCAAATACTAAGATTTATAAAGTAAATTTACAAATATTTATGAAAAATGCATGATAAATTAGTAAATATTCAGAATTTGGAAGTAAATTGGCTAATAAGAGAGACTTTTTGGGGGCAGATAGTTAAAATCCCTAAACTGCATTTACATTTACCATCTCCTCCATCCTCTTCACTTCGCTCCCTCGAAACCCAAAAAACGAAAAAATAAAAAAAGGGGAAAAAAATGAGCTCTGAAGAAACCCCAAATTCTCCTCCTCCATCGCCCTCTCTCCTCATCCTCCCTCGTCGCGAATCCTTCGACTACGGCCTCCTTCCGATCCCCAACCTCATCTTCAACGACGGAACCCTAACCCTAATCCCTTTGCGAGACAAGCTCCTCTCGGTTTCCCCTCGCGTCGACGCCCAAACCCTAGCCGAAGCCCTCCAGATCTCGATCGGAGACGCGGATCTCGTGATCGAGACTTTGTTCTCGGTTCTGCCCGCAGATCCAGGGAATGGGGACGAACGGGGTGTCGATGTTCATGATCTGCTGGTGTTTTTGTACGTGCAGAGCTATAAGAGGCTTGTTACCAGGCCGCATAAGGATGCGTCGACTGTTGCTACGTCGATGTCGGCGTTTGACGGGTGCTTGTCGGCGTTGTCGCCGTTACAGGTTAGGATATTTGCTTTTATTGGGAATGTGGTTGAGTTTGGATTGAATGCTTATAATTTGTTTCAAATTTGAAGAAAAATGCGATATTTGTCCCCCAGTGTTCATGCTAGTGAATGAGTTTAATTTGTTCTCAAAGGAATGTTTGTTATTTGGAACTAGTTGTTAGCCATGCGATACACGGGCGTTGCTGCGCTAGTGTTACAATATTGTTGCATGCGCACAGTGGAAATATTATGGTTTGACAAATACCTATCCAAAATGAACATCCGCCAAGACAATACTTATTAAAAACCTGAAAAAAGAATCAATTATCTATGTCTATGGGTAGCTATTTCCAAGATAAATCATCTCAACAATAAATGAGCTAGGTATTATTAATACCAAGAAAGGTAGAAAGACATGGATAATAAATTTTTCCGATGGAGAGAGGTTAGCAATGATCAACCCATGTCACATTCCTGCAACTGATGACAACTGCAGATTGATAGAGAGTTGAAATTAATTGACTGGAGACTTACTGCATGCTTCCTAGGATCGTTAGTTGGCTTTATGTTTGGATTGTCATTTTACAGGGTTAATTATGGATAGGCCCTCTTAGTGATTTTTTTGACTCTTTTGCCCTCAAGAGGTATATTTGTCTAAAAACAAATTTTCTCTATCTGTGAGGGTCTATGTTACCTGGGTACTTCATTATTGAAGCCGTACCCGTACCGGACACATACCCGACACTTTCTCGTACCCAAACTTCGTGGACACTTCTTGAATATATGCATGCATTTATTACAACATATACTCAATTATACGATATATGTGTTAATTTAAAATACTTGTCAAAGACTTCCTGGACTTAGAGCTTACACTTCACATCCGTCTTTTGAAACTAATGGGATACGGGTCGGGTTCGTTTCAGTCCATACCCAAGTTCAAAACTATATAGTTAATGGGTCGTTTAGATGTCTAGTAAAAAATGAGTAGTTTACAATTCATGATAATCAATATGATAAAATAAACTCAAAAATGTGATCGAAATTTTAATTCTAATGACACATGAAGCGGGAAAAAATTATCTCATGTACATTATTAATACATTATTAATTCAATATATATATGTAGTCGTGTCCCCGTACCCAACATTTTTACAGTTTTGCCGTGTCCCCTACCCGTATCCGCACCCGTACCAGTACCTGTGCCCGTTTCAATGCAACTTAGGTGAGGGTATAACAGTCACAAAAATTCATTCAGGGGGTCTATTTTCAACATTGTTTTAAAAAGTGGTCTAGGCGCCGGCCTAAGCCTAAACGACACTTACGCCACCCGCCTATGTCTGGGGAGTGCCTGGGAGCATGGGTCGGTTATGCAGACTGCACCACATCAAAAAGGTGCTTCTTGCGCGCTTTGGCATTGTAACAAATGAAAATGAGCCAAGTGAAAATGGATCGCATCAGAATCCTGTATCCAAGTCCATTTTGGGTAAATGATGGGGATAATATTTTGATTCTTTGAAAAGAAGCCTTCCCTCTTGATGCAAAAAACGCCTACATGCCGCTTAAGCAACCACCTATTGCTCCAGTGCCTAGAGCTTTCTCAAACATTGATCTACAACAATAGATTAATACTTTGGTTAGAAGGGGCTTCATTCTAGGACCACCGCTGTTATATGGAATCCGTTTGTAGTTGGATTGAATGCTTTTGTATGTGCATGACACTTCTTATTTATTTTGAATGTGGAAGATGATTCAGGCATAACAAGATTGTGGTATGACAGATGACAAACTGATTGGGGGAAGTTTTGTTAGACAGGAATGACCATTAGAAGTCTGCTAGGATCATAAGTTGATTTAGTTGTTTTTAAATCTCACCCTTTTTCTCTTTTACATGATTACATGAACTATTATGGGCACCGATAGATATGATAAGAAATGTTTTTGTACTATTAGGAAGAATTGTGATGAGCATACTGTTTAAGACAAATGATAGGATAGTTGTTGATGGTACTGCAACGGTTTGACCTAGATGAGTATGGATTGAGATAATAGAAGGGATATGGCAGCTATTAGTTCAACAACCAATGCCTTTCTATGGCGATGTATAATGTGATTATTGTACTAGACTCAGAATATTTGGAACAAAAGTTTCATTATTGTTTTGGATTGATGCTTCTTTTAGAAAAGATTTTGTTAGTCAAGTGAATATATATTAGTTATTCCAAATATCTTGAAGAAAATAATTGGTTTGAGGAATCCCGTCAGCAAAAGTATCTTTTGGTTGTTGCTCTTGCTTAAATAGAAATGTCATTTTCGAACAAAATGCTTGCATTTCAACTTTGAAGATACAGTTCGGCTAACTGGTGTTGTAAAAATACTTTATCTTTTTTTGCAAGAAGTTTTTGATTGAATTAAATTTGATATAAATTCTTTTCCAGGTGAATTTTTATCAAATGGTTCTCAATTAGTGTCTCATCTTTAAATATTAGATAAAGATCAATTTATAAGTCCTCTCGGAAACTCCAAGAGATGAATAGAACATAACTTCAGCTACAATTCTATTATTCTTAAGATAATTTCTTAGGAGGGTAGTTTTGCTTGAAATGATGAAGCAAGAGTAATGTCTTCAGGATCACTATTGAAGAAAAACATTATAATATGAATAGAACTGCACTAATTTGCCAAAAAGGCCTTTAATTGATATGTTGTTTATGATATATGTGAATGTCCATGAGAACCCATGTGCTTTGTATATTTGCAATAGTATGATTTGGGATGAATTTTGCGGAAGGATCTATGATACCACACGTGGCTACTGCAGGGAATTGACTTTAAATTGTATTTTGTGTAGCAATTTCATGAGTTGACTTGATATATCAAGACATTTCCTTTCTTGTAAAGGAATGCTCTGTTTGTCGGATTGTAACCCTCAAGCAAGGACTTTATTGGACACCATCCACATTCTATACTATTCATGTTTGTCGGATTGTAACCATCAAGCAAGGACTTTATTGGACACCATCCACATTCTTTACTATTCGTGGCAGACTTCACTTATCTACTTTTTCTTCCCTAGATTCAGTCAAAAAATGGTGTCTACCATTAATGTGTAAGTTCATTGGAACTAATATTACAGAAGGCGGTAGACGGCCTAGGCGTTCGAGCTAGGGCCGAGCGCCTAGGCGTTTGCCTATTTTTTTAAATTTATTTAATTATAACAATTCAAAAAATATGTATTAGGTTTATATAAAATCACAAAAAATATAAATAACAAGCTTAGATCCATAATCAACCATGCATAAATACTAAATAGCCAAATTGGTAACCGAATACTGAGAAACATCACCATGCATGAATACTAAAATTAACTAAATTTGAACAAGATTAAAGTAAAATTAACTAAATTAAACTAAACTGAACAAAAGTAACTATTTAAAGTTTAAAAGCAGTTATAGGTGCTAAAACAGTAAATAAGTTAAAACATAGTTTAAAAATAAAAAAAAATAAAAATTTTACTTGTGAGGAGGACCAGCGGCAGCAAGATAGGCTCCGGGGAGTAGGAGCGGCTAGCGATTGTTGGGAGCTGACACGGCTGCGCGGGCGTCCTGGGGTTTGCAGCAGTCAGTGCGCGGGTTGGGAGGCTGCATCGTGGCGGCGGAGGGAGGGTGGGGTGTGACAGGAGCTGGAAGAGAAGAGAGTCGAGAGTTTGAAGCGGCTGTGTGTGGGAGTGGGACTTGGGTGTAGAAAGGTCGAAGATCTATGTGTTACGTCTAATGGGTTTGGATTTGGGTTATGAACATGGGTTCAGGTTTGGGTAATGGGCCGAGTAAGGGGTTTTATCTTTTTTTTTTCATGTTTTAAAAGCTAGGCGGCGCCTAGGAGGAGCAGCCGCCTAGGCAGGCCGCTCTGGCTAGAATTAGGCGGGCATGTGTCTGCCTACGCCTAGGCGTCCGCCTAGGGTGCTTGATTAGAATTGTTATATACCAATAGTTCTCTACCTCTCGAGTGTCATAATATTCACTTTCACTTTGGTATGACATAACTGCCCGTTTATAATCTGAATTCTATCATGTACCACAAGCATATACAGATGTTAACTAACATGCAATGTGGGACATAAGGATGGGTCCATAGATTGTAGAAGTTCCCCAGCTGCATCCTGTCACATGACGTTTACCTTAAGCTGTTATTTAGATTTCCATGGCACTTATGTCCACCACACTTTTGGCTGGCACTTTGTCTTGATCTGATACAACTTGTAACACTTCGAGTGAGAGTGGGAGGTCACTAGTTCTAGTGCTAGTCTTTCCCATGCGTGTTTCACTGCGGAGTATTAGTCATATTACCTCTATAAATAATTTTATTTACATTAGTTGTTTAGTTCACAGGAACTGTGATATAACTCCCATTAAACTATATGTTGATACATATTTCTAGGTGACTCTGCTGAAGAACTGCGTTTTAGTTGCAATGGTTTAGTTGTTGATTAAATCTAATTAACGTACAAAGTATTTTATTTGAGCTTCTAATAGTGAGTGCATCAGGAATGCTACGTGCAGCGGTTTTTAATTAATGTATACCCTATTGGGAAATCCTCCGGGTATATGGATTTAGAACTTTAGTCAATTGGATTACTATCTTCTTAGATGGATTTTACAGAATATCATTATATGGAAACAATGTTTAATTTTGAATGGAATTATGGACAACTATACTGTTTTGTAGTCTTCATTGAAGAAAAGTTCATGCTAAAAGAATTTTCTATTAAAGTGTATTTCTCATAGTTTCTCAATTAATTTTACTACTACCCTTTATATTAAAATGCCTTCTATTTTGGACAAGGTAGAAACACAATTCCTTCTGGAATCCTCTTAGAGAAAGGAAACTAATTGAATTTGCACATTTGGTTAATTTCTACATAGATTTAATGATGTAGAAATGGTATTTAGCTGTGAATTACAATAGAAGAATCAACGGAAGTTAATTTGATTGCAATTGAATAATTGGGAATAAAATATGTTTAGCAGGATGTCTTGTTCTCATGAAAATTCTGAATGTGAAAAGAAGTTCCTATTTTAGTTGCAAGGTTTTTTGAAGTTGTCTTGTCACATATGTGTTTTGCGAGGTTTTAACTATTACTTTATATGGATATTGTCTTTTAACTTGGAAGCCAAAATTTTATGAGTTAATCAGAAGTTTTCTAAGATATACCTGATTATCTGTATGATCTATTCCTCTGTATTCTTTTAATATCTTGTGAGGAACCTTTGTATATGTTACGTGCCAATCACGGAGTGCACTTCTATGTCATGAAAATTTGGAAAATAAGGCATTGAAATTTAACTCATCATGCCTAAACTGGTTGGCTATATGTAGCAATTGTTATCACCATAGATGACTGACTTTGTTGGTGATCAAAATTTATTGACTTTCATACATCTTTTGCTGAAGTATTATCTTGTACTTTTTGACCAAGGATAGATAGTACGGTGAAAATTTCTGGCTACTGCACACTGAAGACAATATTTTGTGAATTCAGCATGTATGCAGTGAAATAATATTTTCGGTTCAGTTAATGCAATTAAAGGCAATCTTTTCTGCTTGCAGCTTGTACGCAGTAACAGCCGTCGATTTATGCCATCACAATCTGATGATGAGGCCCACCAGTTATCATTCCTACAGAAGCATATGGCAAACATACTCACTCTGTTGGCAGATCCTGTTGATGGAGATGATGAATCTCTGGTTGGTTATATTATATTTTCTTACTGAATATGCCTTTAATATTGTATACAATCTATCGCACAATCTAGTTCATTTCTTAGGCATAATTTTTGTTTTGATATTTTTCAAATCTTTGTCTTTCTACTATTCAGAATGCTTTGGTTAATTGTTAAACTTTTTATTTTGAAAACTCAAGAACAAATTTGTTGATGTATGCAGGTTTACTAAAGCATAATATTGGCTGTATTATAGTGTGATAATGCAGTAGTGTAGTATAATTGTCCAGAGCTTAAAATTTGTAGCTACCAACTAATATACGCTGACTATGAAGCATTTGAAAGACCACATTGGTTGTGTTTTGAAAATTTTCTTTGGAGCAATATTTTAAGAAAATATATTTCTAATATTTAGTTACAAAAGCTGTTTTTCTTATTTTTCACGCCTTTGGAAATTCAAATTTTTTGGTAGCGTGGGTTGTCACTTCTGAATTTTTTGCGCCTTTTGAAATTCAAAAAATTTGGGCAATTTCTTTTAAAAGTTTTAAGTTCAACATTTAGTTAAAAACTATTATTTATTTATTTATAGAAACGTCCTAGGTCAAAATTTTTGGTAGCGCGGGTTGTCACTTCTGAATTTTTTTGGGCAATTTCTTTTAGAAGTTTTAACTTCAACATTTAGTTAAAAACTGTTATTTTTTTATTTATAGAAACGTCCTAGGTCTGTCCATGTTAGTGACCTTGTCTAAGTTTGAACAGTTTATTATTTTGAAGTGTTTAATGGGAACCCAGGATGAACCCAGGATGATAAAGTGTGGGTTTATTAAGAGCTTAGCAGGGAACCCAGGATGATAAAGTGTGGGTTTATTAAGAGCTTAGCAGGAGATGGGTGGAGATATTGGAGGGTTTGGAACACCTGCCTTCAAGTTTCAGCTTAAATTTTTTGACTGACGTTTCCAGTCCATGTCCAAGTGTTGTGAAGGATTTAGAATATATCAATTAGTCTTGTCCCATAAGAGCTTTGCCTTTAACATTTTGGAAATCAATCCCATCCTTGTGATCTGTTACAAAAATGATTGTATATTGAAAGTCCAGAATGGTATCCAAAACAACTTTTTACTCTGTAGTAACTAACCAGTCTTGTGCCAGAAAGGCATTACTGCATCATGTTCAGCTGTATAGGGGGCATCATGTTCGGCTGTATAGGGGGGATCACATTCATGATAAATACATCCTGTTGTTGAAGCTGCTACAGGAAATTATGTTTGCTATTTAGACGGACTGCTCTATATAAAAGCTTGTGGCTGAGGTGGTTGGTCGTGTGGAAGACGTCCATGCGGTAGGCCCACCAGAGGAGCCATGGGACCTTTGATGTGGAAGTCAAGTTTGATGAGGACTTGGACCATGTTAGCGATGAAGGCATGGTTTCTTGCAAAACATTAAAACAATACAATGCAATATCATAGGTCCTTGTTCAATTCATAAGGTCTGTAGTTGTTGTAGTTACTTGCTAATGAATCCAGTGTTGTCAACCTTGGGTTAAATATCTCAACTGAAAATTGTGAAAAAGAAGAACGTCAATTTTGGCCACATATTACAGCACTGACCAAGGTTGTTTATTTTCGTAATAGAAAATGTTGGTTGGTTATTAGAATTAAAAAAACATTTTTCAAAATTGTTCTTTGTCTTTTAATTTTTGAATCTCAGAGGAAAACCTTGCTTTCTGTAACTTACTAAAAATGCATACTGGTAGGAATTAAATAAAAGCTGTAAATATGTCATTCAAGTTTAATGGTTAAATGTGCTCCTGATCTAGATAGGAACTTTGTGAATCTCAAAGATGGATGCATTATATAAATGTTCTTTCCCATGAGTGGAACTTTAGAAACATACTATCTGTAATTGAGGTTATTTTGTTCAAGGTTAAGGTTATACCTGTCCATAGTAACAAATGAATTTCAACAACACATGGGCTCAAAGCTACTGGGCTATAGCAGTCGGTGAAATAGAGATCGTCCTTCAGATAGGCCTAAAGTAAGTAATGAAAGTAAGAGAATCCGAATCCATTCAGGTGAAGTTGTTTAAGGCTTAAAGCCTAATGCAAGTCATTTCCACAGTATCATGTGTAGCAGCAGTTTGCTCATACGAGGCTGCCACTTCATGTGACAATTGGCATTACTTCCTGTCATAATTGAACAATACCAATATTCAGTTGGCATCGATACAAGGGATTGTGTAACATGTTATTGATTGCTCTCATACTTTTACATTGGTGTATGTTGTTTGCTCTTGCATATAATAATAAATTGATATTGAAGTCAGTATTGCTTTTTTAATTAAAAAAAATTCATGCTACCATCTGCTAGACCACTGCAGCTCACCGTTTCAATTTCAGAAAGCAGTTTCTACTTGTAATGCTGGAGAGTTATGTGCATTTACTCAGTTAAATGTTTAGTCATGGTGGTGCCTTTACATGCCTATTTGTTTGTTTGTTGCAGGTTATAACAGGAGAGAGGTTTCAGCACCTTGATTTACTTGTTCAGTTTGTTGAAAATGGTTGTGAAGTAGTACCATCTAGCAAGGCAGTTCCTTTCTTTGTAAATTCAGATCCGGACATGCTTGCTGTTCCTGCGTCTGCTGCCCAAGTTCTTGACTGGGTTTTGCAAAATATAGCGACTTCATTGGAGAAAGTATTAGAGAATACGCCAACTAAAGAGAATGGCTCGACCAACACATTAGATCTGGATATGGCCACGGCTGATGCCTCCAAGGCTAACAGCACTGCATTTTCCAGAAGTCAGACATTTGTAGAGGGTATCTCCAAAACTTCCGTCGTCAAGCAGTCTAGTGATATCAAGGGGCATTCTGTAAAGGTGAGGATTATTCTGCCCTTATTTTGGTAGTCTATATTTTTTCCACAATTCAAACGCCAACTTAGAGCTTTAAAAGAATTTGGACAGCTCACTGTAACCAATTCCTAAGCGATGGTAACTGTCTGAAGATGCCAGTAGCTTTCAGTAATATAGGGATGCAGCATCAAAGCCAGTATGTAATTTAAATAGCGACTGATTTCATAGTCTATGTAGCCACATTGCAAAAAGAATGGTCGAATTCTGTCTTAGAAATTGATTGTTATAAGTTATATTTTCCTTTTTATTTGTTTTGTATTGTTTTGGAGAAGATGCTTTAGATTTTAAGAACTACCATATAACTATATGAAGTCTCATTGTTTAACCTAAAGTATCGAAGCATTAGCATGCTATTCGATGATTTACAGTTTTGTAAATTTCTTTAGTTTCTTGTAAAGTCATTGATAGTTGATGAAACCTATATGTCTCATTATTTTATTTATGTACTTATGGAGAGTCATCTGTGTCTTTGTGTCATTGGTTTTAGGCAATATGTGTGTCTATTTCGCTACAACTGGACATCCAGATCTATGTTTATAGTTGCTTAGCCTTCTAGGTTCATTCAACTGCAAATAGAGGCATTGCAGTTTGATTGCTATTAACAACAGCTGCAGTCAAACTGGCTGCAGGAAATGTTGCAGCAAATTGAGCTGCAAGGTGTTTGTCCCCACATCATCAATGAGCCAATACTCGTTAAGTCTTTTCTAAATAAAAGGACACTATATTAGTTAGCCTATCATCTGGTATCTGGCCCCATCACAACTTCAATTATGTTGTATCATTGTATCAAACAAGAAAACTGTGTCAAAGCAAGAAAAACTGCATACATTTCTTTTGTTACATTGCACCACAGCTATAGGCGGACAAAAGTACCCTATACTAAAATCTCCAGATTATGGCCCTTTTGGAATAGTGACTCATGGTTCCATGAAGAGTTAAAGTGTCTTCTTGGTTAAACCAGTGTGGTTGATGTTGATACATGATCAAGTTGCATGCCACCGTCTTTGTGGGAGGCTCGTCCATTCCCATGAAGTTCTCCAAAGTTGGAAGCAACAAGTTACTGAGGAGTTGGATTAAGTCAGGAATCAGTTCTCTAGAAATTGGTACTTGCCTCTTGTAACCTTTTCTAGCCTTCAAATGCGATACCATTGACTACATACTTCCTAGCTTAAAGAGAAGTAGGGAAAAAGAGAATTTCTGTTACTGAAAAAGCCATTTTGATAGCTCTTTTTCAGATGTGTACTTTAGGAGACATTGAAAATAACAAAATGTCCAGCCAAAGTTAGAGGAGGGGGACGGTAACTTGTGCCGAGGAAATTCTCTAAGGGGGTGTTTGTTTCAAATCCTATAATTTTAGGATATGGATTTCACCATGAGATTTGAAATCCATAGGTGTTTTGTTATGGGTTGGGATTTCTAAAATGTTGTTTGTTTCATTAATATTTTGGAATTTGGAATACTATAATTTGTAATATTTTGTTTGTTTCAAGCTCAAATTGTAGCATTACCAAATGCCAAAATTTTATAATATGATGAATATGCTATCTTGGTGAGGTTACCTCCCACAAAAACTCAAAAGACAAAATTGAGATTTGTTAAATCCTCTCCAATTGACAGGTAAGCACACCCATTTATGGGATTTGTCAAAATCCTCTCCAATTGAGAGGATTTGGTAAATTCTAAAAATTAGGTACTTTTTGCACTTTTGGGATTCAATATTCTAATTTTTTTTAAAACAAACAACATATATGGAATCCCAAAATACAAAAAAACTCACTTTTTGATCCCAAAACTTGTAATCCATACCAAATGCTAGCCTTCAAATGCGATACCATTGACTACATACTTCCTAGCTTAAAGAGAAGTAGGGAAAAAGAGAATTTCTGTTACTGAAAAAGCCATTTTGATAGCTCTTTTTCAGATGTGTACTTTAGGAGACATTGAAAATAACAAAATGTCCAGCCAAAGTTAGAGGAGGGGGACGGTAACTTGTGCCGAGGAAATTCTCTAAGGGGGTGTTTGTTTCAAATCCTATAATTTTAGGATATGGATTTCACCATGAGATTTGAAATCCATAGGTGTTTTGTTATGGGTTGGGATTTCTAAAATGTTGTTTGTTTCATTAATATTTTGGAATTTGGAATACTATAATTTGTAATATTTTGTTTGTTTCAAGCTCAAATTGTAGCATTACCAAATGCCAAAATTTTATAATATGATGAATATGCTATCTTGGTGAGGTTACCTCCCACAAAAACTCAAAAGACAAAATTGAGATTTGTTAAATCCTCTCCAATTGACAGGTAAGCACACCCATTTATGGGATTTGTCAAAATCCTCTCCAATTGAGAGGATTTGGCAAATTCTAAAAATTGAGCACTTTTTGCACTTTTGGGATTCAATATTCTAATTTTTTTTAAAACAAACAACATATATGGAATCCCAAAATACAAAAAAACTCACTTTTTGATCCCAAAACTTGTAATCCATACCAAATGCCAAAATTTTTGGTGAAACAAACACCCCCTAACCATGTGCACAGTTTCATTTCAGCAATTCAATTGCAGAATCCTCAATGATTCCTAAAACTCTTTTAACCGTTATAGTAGTAATTGTATCAGTTATTGCAGATTAAATGCCTTGAATTGATAGTTGTCAGAAATTAATTTAAGCTTTGTCAAATGATGCTAAATAGTGAGTGTATATTATTGTTCCCATAGTTACTAGACAACAACTACTATACTTTTTATCTACTTGTACATTGTATGACACAGTAACAGAATAAAAAAAGGCACAGATTTAGATGACACGGAAGTGAATAAAGCATAATATCTTTGGTACTTTTTGTTCTTAATATTTCCTTTATTTTTGCATAACTATTTTCCTTTTTTTTTTGGTCATAGAGATGACCTTTTTTCCTTCATGAGATTTATCAGCGTCCTTGTAACACCACTAAAATGGTTATATACAGGAACCTAATTAGTGTTGTGAAAACCGCCTATGTGGATGCCTATGTGTCAGCTTGAGTGTTTGGCACTCATGACACTTCAGTTAGGCAGCCACCTAGGCAGGTCTAGGTGTTAACCGCTAACTGGCTCTTAGAACCAAAGGCTTTTCAAAACTGAACTTTGTATAAATTTTTTTGTCAAAAGCAATTCAGTTAAATGTCAATGTGGATGGCAATCTTCTCTTACATGTGGTGATTTGTTTATGAATCTTATTCCAAATTTAAACCAACAACAGCTTTTCCACATACGGCTGCAGCAATCATCAATTACAGCTATTCGACATATCTGTACCTGTAAGATATGTTGACAAAATACAGTCAATGGAAAAAAGTTACATGAATTATTTCCAATACTTTATTTCAATTAGTTTGGTAGAGTTGAAGTTTCATTGGATTAACTATTTCATAGCAATAATAGACAGACTATTTACCAAGCATGGAGTCATAGACTCAATTGTTCAAGTATTGTTTACCCTTGGAGTTTCATTGTTATCCATCCCCTTTTCCAATACAATTGATTGATCTAATCAGAATTTCTTTTGGGAGATTGATGTCATTGACGTACATGCTACTTAAGCCGCAAAGCTTATTAAGGTTTGTGATTACATTTTCTTGCTTACTTGCAGGTTTTAAATTGCCAGGACTCAGTAATCTACATACTAGCTCCTTTGAAATATGCTACTGTTTACGGATGTTCTGAATCAACAATTGTTCTTGGTGCTGTTGGTAAGGTATGTAGGGTTCTCTGCTTATTTCAATAATTGTTCTTGAGAACAATATCCAATATTTTATTTGAACAATTTGACATACACTTTGGGAACTATTTTTTTCTTTTGCTTACAACTGTTCATATTTTTTTTACCGTATTTAATTGATTGACCTGTTGAAAGTTTCATATCACGTCATAGAGAAAGGAGCACATCTGTTAGGGGTATGGTGCATTATGATCGTATCAACAAGCAATGAAAAGTTGACATAAATGATTGTGAGAAATTAAAGTTCTTAAGTGGAGATTGTTTGGTCTTTTCAGTGGCTTTAAAGCTTCATTTTTCTTACTTTTTTTTATCTTACTATGTATTCTCTTACTCTCAAGGAGTCTGACTACCTTTCCTCAAAAAAGGTAAGAAAACTACCCTTTATTATCTTGACTAAGGGATGGAATAAGTTCTTATTTGGCTGTTATGTAGAAAGGTACAGGTTAAAATAGAAGCTAATTCGGCAGCATATGCTGGTAGTATCTGAATTATGGAACTGAAAATGGGATGTAACAAATACAATTAAACCAGTTCAATGAATGAAGATACATTTTCTGAAGGCATATGATTGTCACATCGTCGTCCAGGAGTGCTCTAATTGGAATTTTGATGCTAAATTGATCATTAAGACAGATTTATTACGTGGAACAAGATGCTTTTTAGTGTTGAGTGCTCTGCATTTTGGACTAGATGCATTCCCTGTAGAGCAGCAAATACAGGACATCAACTAATGAAAGCAGACGAACATTTTAAGAAGATCAAACCTGAGATCTAAATTTATTGACACTAGTAGGACAAGAATCGCCCACTTAGTGGGAGTCTTACTGTGACGAGGACAACACAGCAGGTATGCAATTTGAAGAGTGAATAAAATCTTGTGGCTATTGTTGCTTGTCTTAAAGAGCATGTAACACTTTAGATGACATATTTTTTATTTTGGCTCCTGTCCAGTGACAATCTCGAGTTATGATGCTAATGCACCTATGCTTGCCTGTTGGATTTTTTTTTCTGTTCTAATTGATAGCCATATCATAGTTTTCACTGGTAAAAGTTTATGCAGAGCTGATGATCTTCTTTCCTTTTGTCACCTCAGGATTTATTTCTCTTCTATCTTTGGATGTGTTTAAAATACTCTTTTGTCTCTATATACAATGATGTATATTAAAAGACAGAAATACAATTTTATTAAATCACCAAATATTTGTAATAGTTCACTTTGGGTAACCATTCTGAAACAATTCTTTGCGCAAAAAATTAGGGTTCTGCTAGTTCACCATGCTTGGATAAATTGAGAAGAATCGATTAAGGTAGTATGGCCATGTACAATGTAGACCTCTTAGTGCACCGGATAGGAGAAGTGATAATATTATAGTTAATGGAGCAAAGAGATCTAGAGGTAGACCTAGAAGGACTTGGTTGGAAGTAATTAAGAAGGATATGGTTATGGTTAGCTTAACGGAGGAGATGACTCATAATAGAACGGAATGGAAGAATATGATTCATGTAGCTGACCCCAAACACTTGGGATAGGGGCTTTGTTGTTGTTGTTGTTGCTGCTGCTGCTAGTTCACCATGCTTGTAAGACTGACTTACAGAATGCTAACCTCTCAAATTCGCCTATCAGTATGATACAGTATTCTGTTGCAAATAGATGGTTTCGTAAAATCTGACAACTGATGCTTGTATGGTGTTTGTTTTCCTTTTCTCTTCAGTCAGGGGCTGTACTTTCTGACTTTCCTTTAGTAGTAGGCAAATTTCTTGTTTTCTTTGTGGTCTTGATTTTTGACCACCACAGAAGCATTCAGTTAAGGCATGTCGGATGTGCTTCCTATTAAGTATATGTATAGTTGTAACTGTGTTTTGTTTTCAGGTTGTAAGAGTGGAGCATTGTGAAAGGGTTCAAGTCATAACAGCTACAAAGCGAATATGCATTGCAAATTGTCGTGATTGCCTATTTTTCTTAGGTGTTAATCAGCAGCCACTTATTATTGGAGATAATCATAAATTACAGGTGAGTTAATACTTCTACAATTTGCCTGTTTCCTTTCGAAGCACCAGTTTAAGTGGGGGTTTCCACTGGAAAATCTGTAGGGTTGTATATTGTTGTATTTAATGCACTATAGCCGTGGCAGAAGTTTTTTTTTTATAGAATTCTGGTTCCTACCAATTAGCCTAGGCCCTAGTTTGATCTTAGTCCCTGACATGCGGGTCTGGTTTGGGGAACTTTGCAAGGCTTGGACATACTCTAAAGGGACCTACAAGTTTATAACGGGTGGGTCCATATTTTTATGGAGGTAGCTTCAAACTTGTTAATGTCAAATTAGGTTGACTGTAGACCAATATCCTTAGAAAGTGAGAAGCAATTTGTATTTACATTTATGTTAATTGGAGATTGAAATCCCTTTTCTATGTAATAATTGGGTCTTTTTCTGCTTTATTTTTACCCTTTTTTGGAGGTTGTGTGTGTTTACATCTTTTTTCCGAGGAATGGGTTGGCTTTGTAATTTGAAGTCCTTGGGTGTGTACTGCTGATCATCTAGGAATGTAGCTCCCTTAAATTTTATCTATTTATTTATTTGTCCAATCTGCATATTTAAGCCATATTTAAGTGTAGCATCCTTTCCAAGTCAATTTTACTGTGATACTTTAGAGTATCTATTTACATTATTTATAGCAAATGTGCAATTTGAACACGTTTATGAAGAGGATCATCTTCCTGCATATCTGTGATTTATGAACAGTGAACACACAAGGACTGGTGTCATAGTCTGACAGCCATGGGTGTTCGCTGGAAGTCTGAAACTTATGTAGAGGACCATTGGCTGTGTACATGAAATATGCATATTTGTGAATAATGTTTATTTGACATTACATGTTTTATTGACATTACATGTTTTATTGACATATGAAGAACTTTAAAGCATAATAAGAGAGAAATTCATCTATAATAATTTTTGCTAAAAGATACCCTGTAAACTTATTCTTGGATATTCTTCATAAAAACACATTGATAACTTTGAAATAAATTGTGACACTTGTTATCATGTGTGGCGTGTTAGACAAAGATAGATATACCACTTTTATTGTGAATTTCCATATTTTAGACCTCATTATTTCTTTGAGCTTATATGGTTTGTTCGTGTGTGATCCTAGAATCCTCTCGTTCTCTAAAAATGTCCTGACTTTTAAGTTAGCTCACACATCAGCTATATAATTGTGAGAAACGCCTACATACTGTAACATGATAGTCATATGGCCTGTCATAGTTTGTTTTTTGGGTAATATGTTGGAGTCCTTGATGTGCAGTTTCTCAAGCTGCACTAATCTTTTAATCTGTTTATAATGGCTTATGTTGTATTATATAGACTATAGATTGTAGGGAGAGAATTCTGGTAGAGTTCCCTTGCCGGAGCAACTACTGATTACCCATAAAACAAACTTTTTGCCACTTTTCTTTAAGCTGCATAAAAATATTTGTTATCATGCCTCTATGTTGTCCATCAAGAGTTTGAGTTTATTTTCTCTGTGTTCTTGTCCAATAGGTAGCCCCATACAATACATTTTATCCACAGCTGGAGGAGCACATGGCTCAAGTTGGCATCAATGCAACTGTTAACAGATGGGCTGAGCCCCGTGCACTAGGAATGGTTGATCCCCATGATTCACTCTCTCATCCTGCTGGGGTCTCTGATGTTCAAGCTGAGTCTGCTACTTGTCTTGACCCAGACCAGTTCACAAACTTTGTGGTATGCTACAACTTCATTTTATTGTTCCCAGCTTAAGAAAGTCATCTCTCTCATATCCTTCACCTGCAATTGCTGTCACTCCCTACCTACAATGATTTTCACATTTGACGTGCTCGCCTTTTGTTGTTAGTTAGCATTTTCTTCATCATATGTTGATGTTTGGTTCCGTTGCTTTCTGTGTTTGCTGCACTAGGTACCCTAAATTTGTAATGTTTTACCCTAAATTTGTAATGTTTTACCATCTTTTATGTACATATGCAGATTCCAAAACTTTTTGGTGCTGAATCAACAAAGCCTACCAAAGATAACCCATTTCCCTTGCCTGAGAGTTATATTGAATCCCAGAAGAAAACGGTAAGTTTAATCCTTCATTCCATAGAAATGCATGTGATAGTGCTATTGCGAGATTAAAGCTTCAGTTTATATATACTGTGAATGCTTAGATTCAAATATTCTACTCAATGTGCATTTTTTCCGGCCATCATGTTCTTGCAATCCCTTTCTGTGATTTAGTATTTTTTATGGATATACCTTTGTTTCAGTCACTTCGATATATGACACGCAATGTCTTTTTCCCCCCTTCAGCACTCAGTCTTGTGTGACATCCAACAAGTCATTAGAAATGCACAACTTGAGGAGAACAAGAAACAGGAAGTGTCATCTGCTCTTCATGTACATTTCAAAGATTGGTTGTATGGTAAAGGCCATTTCCTTTTACAACCTTTTTCTTCACTCTTTTATTTTGTGCTTTGCGATCTAGATTTACAAAAAAACTTCCTTATGATGAATTTTATTACACCTAAGCCGAGTTATTTCTTTACTTTTTGAACACACCCTGAGATGCACATGCCTGAGATATTCAATTCCATATACAGTTTGTCCGCTTTGTTAAGCACTCCTTGCTTTCACATTTAACGTCTATCTAGTGATGTTTCTGCAATAAAAGAAGACAAAAAGAGCAAAGTGATGCTCAGGATGGAGCTGAGATTTAGAAAGAAATTCATTTAAAAGCAAACCGTTTGACTCAGATGTCGGTTCAAACAGACAGTCTAAACTCAACCCCAGTTAACGGATTAAAATCTCTTCAGGATATGTGCAGGCTCATGAATCAGCGCATCTTTTGCAACGAGTGGATGTGATTGGTGATTCATTGAGGCTTCTTTTAATTTAAGTGAAGTGTATATGATTTCTTAATAATAAGACTATTAAGATGCTTCCTCTTCCCTTTATCTGATCGTGCCTCCACCTAAATGGGGTGCTTTCCTCTCATTTCTATTGTAAGGGTATCCCTTCACGCTTGCTGTATGCTTACTGGCTATAATGAAAGATAATAATCTGCCAACCTTAAAGATCAAGCACCTTGTTCTTATATTTGATTATAAGGGATGAATGCATCGTATAACATCCCAACACCTATGGGAACAAAATGTAGTTTTGTATAGAAAACCACCAACTTGTTGATTAGTATGTCAATTAAGTAAATTTTCTTTCTAGAGAAAACTATGACTATGTGTGTGCCATTCACACAGAGATCTAGCCGTAAAAATTCTTTATGAACATTCTGTTGATAATCTTTAAAAGTTGTAATACATAATTTATTAGGAGATTTACCACAGGTTAAAACTGAATGAGTAGATTTCATGAAATGACTAGATTATTTGTATTTGCTAAATGACTCTGGATACGAATACATGATAAAACCTTTATCCAATTCCTATCCGAATTATGTTGAATTGATTGCTTTTTTCCGCTTGATTTTATAGATGGAATGATAACATGTCCATATACTGTAATTAAGGTAAATCTTTACACTTAGAACATAGAAGACTAACTGTTTTCCTGGTTTATATGTATTATATGGCAGCTACTGGGAACATCCGCCAGCTTTACTGTCTACAATGATTTGATCCGATGTGGTCCTGTTGAGGCTTAAACCTTTCCATGAAAAGAAAGCTTTTTGTAAAGTTAGCACCGTCTGCAACTCTTTTCCACAAGCATTACATCTTTTGCGTTCACTTCAGTCTTCGGTGAACTATCTGTGTTGTACAAGTAATGGACATCGATCTGGGTGCAGATTTTATTGTAATCCCCTCCTTCCCTTTAACTCCCCCATTGTTGAGCGTAATTTTTTGTTATTGGCTACAGGGAGAGCATTCATCTGAGAATTTGAAGGTGGATGTATTTGTTTCAGTAGAGTGTAGTCCTATATATGTGAAGGTGCAGATAGCTGCACTGACGAACATTCTCATTTCTTGTTCACAATAATTAAAAAAAAAGCAAGTCTTAACTTAAATTCTCCTGAAATGCAGAATTTCTTCTTGTGATGTATTAGTCCGTGTGAAGCATATGTTAAAATGTCCCATTTCAACTATTTTTGTCCGGTATGTATATTTTCTTTGTAGTGTGTACATGCATGGAACACTTGAAGATCTTTCTCTCGCGGATGAGCCAATTTATTTCAATTGGCTTTTGTTGCTGGTGTAAATGTTTCTTTTACTGTTCAAATACAAGTATCCACGTTTGTTTTCGGCCTAGGGGTGCATTCGGTCCGGACATGGCTCGGATATGATGTTTACCATATTCATATCCGTTTACCCATCCCAGATACGGATATACCTCGGTAAGAAAAAATTATAACCATATCCGTTAAAATCGGATATGATTACGGATATACATGTGGATATATAAGCGGATATGCATACAGATACAAAATAGTATGAGAAATATAGTTCATGTGATACAAAAGAGTTCGTTAATATCTTCATTATAACTGAAAAGTTAAGATGTCTATACAAAAGAGTTCGTTAATATCTTCATTATAACTGAAAAGTTAAGATTAGACATCTTGATCATCAAGATTAACCACAAATCCTTAATCTAAGAACCAAAACTATCATAAGAGTACGACTAATATGTATTCGGATATTTCGGATACGGATAACAGATATTTCGTTATAAAACCATATCCGTAATCATATCCTTTCGATTATAGATTTGAGTAATCATATCCGTATCCTAACGGATACGGTTACGGATATTTCCTCGGATACGTATACGGTTTAGCACCCCTATTTCGGACTGATCATGACTGGTAATATATGCACATTTACGTTATGGGTCACTGTGTATTCCACGCAAAAAAATTGTTACCGTCAGATGTCCGAGACTGATTCAACAAAAGGTTTGCTTGATCAAACGTCCAAAAGAAAGATTTGAACTTTGCAAGTTCAACATTTTTCTCTATTATCTGGTGTTGTGTTTCCAGAATAAGAAGCTAATATTTTAAATTTTCATTAGTAGGGACTCCTCTATGGCTGATGACACTTTCACCGTCATGAAATGAAATTAATGAAAGATGGACCATTGGGAAATTCCTTGTTATAAGGTTAGATTTTACTGAATTGGCATCATCAACAACCAGCAACAAAGCTCTCTGACTCTCGTTACTCGGAGATCCTTCATCTCATAGAGAGCCGCAGCAATTAAGCACAATATCACCTACATTTTTTATGCGAATGAAAGTTGCACGAAGTAAGACTCAAGTTGCTACTCCTGATCCTGTATACTTGTTGCATACTGAACGCTCGGATGGGTGCTCTAATTAGGCCACAGGATACACCACAAACTCAAGAGAATGCCACTTAATTTCTCAAATAGAAAAGAACTGCAGGTAATTATTAGGAAACAGGCAGATACATCTCTCCCATTCATACTATGAATTTGTAAGAAACTACCATCATTACATGCCAAGCCAAAATGATTTTTATTTGAGATTCTATCCTTCCTCTGGTCCTGAAAACAGAAGAAAATACAAAAAGCTAAAACGGGGCGCAACCGTTAGCAAGCAGCTCCCTCTTCATTTACTGTGGTGGTTGCAAAATCAACTCGCGTTAGGCTTTTTACCGGTGGTGTAAGGATAGTACTCTTTACCGTTATCAGTTCTTGTTGTACGACCACCAATGTCCAAAACGGCTGAAGTGAAAGCTAGAGCGGAGCCAGCAGAAATGGCACCGGAAATGCTCCTTCCTGTGAGATTGGGTTTATGATAAGTTTGTGCCCAAACTAACTTAATGGACCTCTTTGAAGTAAATACTAGCGAGTTGTAAGTAAAATGCAAGTTCATTTTGAGTAAGGTGACAACTATATGCTACTAAGGTATGGAGATAGTTTCTCCTCTGTATATGTTCAAGAAAGAAAACTCCCTTCTGTACATGTTCAACAAAGAGAAAACTCTCCTCTGTATATGTTCAACAAAGAAAACTGGGAAAATTTATGTCAAATGATCTCTAAGTTGATGGAACAATGCTGGCTCACATTTTTGCTAAAGACTTAAAATATATAGCATAATTGGAGTCATTTCAGCTATTATTTTAAACGACTGATTAATTTGCTTCGCAATTTAGTTGAAGGCACCTTTATTAAACAACCCCGCCAACTACCCTCCCCCCCCGCCCCCTCGCGCCCACCCCCCTCCCCCCCACCCCCCAACCCAAAAAAAAAAAGAAAAAAGAAAAAAGAGAGACAACTTGTCACTCTCTTCAGGTTTCTAAAATACGTGATTATAGCTCATGACTAAACCCCATCTCCAAACCATAATAAATATCCCTCTCCAAATTCTAGAACTTCCCCTATTTCCTTACTTCAATGCACTTGCAGCTTATCTTCTGTGAATGATGCACACTTCTCTTCTCACTTTCATCTATAGCGAAAGAACTTATCAGAACGTTGAAAGTAATCATAAAGTTCACTAATGAGGCCACATGGGAACAGCAATATGTTAGGATTCACATTTCTCTAAACTTCACTAAACGATCAAAACCAGTTGAAAATACCGAATGTTCTCAGTATTAAATACAAGTCAACAATGTAAGCATCTGGAAAGGGTTCAAGGTCCAAATTTTTGGCCTGTTGACAATATCACGTTCCCAAATTTTGAACTATCAATGCACAAAACCATGTCACTATCAGAAATGAAACTCATATTAAAAGTTTGAATGGAAGAAAAACATCACCTTTGAACCCATAAATTGATGCACCAGCAACGAAACCACCCACCGCACCATTAATAAAGTCCCTCTTCATCCTCTGCTTCTGCACCAACTGCTCAACACCAACGTAGATTCCTCCAACAGCAGCAAAGGTGAGACCATAGTTACCGCACATCTTCAGGGTCCTGATCAACCCCGGGAGCGCAACACTTCTCTCTACACGAGGCACATCATGCCATGAGGCAACAATTGTACCCCAAATAGTACCGACAGCTAAACCCATGGTTGCCCCTTTAATCGTTTTCATGCCTGGGCTATCTTCATCTTCCAAATACCTAAGGTCTGTCTCGTCCATTTTCTCGTTCTAGAAGCTAAGCAATAAACTCCAATCAGCTGATATAACAAAACAAAAGTGAATCAGAGAAAAAAAAAGAGTATCAATAAACAAAAAAAATTAGCTATATAGTCTGAATAACCGATGCAGACATTGGTTTTCAAATAATGCACTTCCCCAGAAATCATCAGAAGCTACACGGTCAATATCTCTCCTCATCCCTCATACTTTACTATGTCAGAAGATGAACCCATGTTTCCCTTCAATTGTTTTCGCGGTTAAGGTTTCCTCATCTTTTTTCAATTTATCAAAGTTTCGACTCATCAATGCGCTCTCTCTAGAAACTATCTATGTAATAAAATCTAATCAAACGATACGAATAAACAAAACTAATCAGGGAAAGAAAAAAAAAGAATGTTGTGAACAAAATTCATCTTTCCTTATCCCATTACCGTTTACTGCGTCGACACATTCAATAAATCAACCCATCATCTCTTGATTATGGCTTGCATTCCAAACAATTGGAGTCAAAGTACTAATTTGACACAGATTGAATCGAGTTCAAATTGAAAGGGGATTATGATTTAAATAAATTCTAATCCTTATCACATAACAATAATCGGCCTTTTGGGTTAATGATCCATGGTGAATCAAAGATCATGCTTCCCAAAATTAAAATTAAAATAAACCTGTTATCAATATTATCACCATCCACCATTTTTCTCTCTAAGAGCATAGATCCACCCAAAACCTCAGCTAGCTAAAAAAAAACCCTAAATTTCAACATCAAATAGAATCGAGAAACTGCGTAATTTATAAAGTTTCAGTTTTGTATTTGATTAAATCATTTCGAAATTTGTAAAATTAGCTTTAAAAAAAAAGGAGAGAAAAAATGGGGGAAAAGGGCACGTACTCAAGCGAAGGAGATGATGCTCCCTGCGTTTCGCTCGACGAGAGACTCGGAGACGGCGAGATGCATAAATTACCAAAAGCCCCTCGGGCCTGCTTTCCTGTCCCGCGCTCATAGGGCGAGGGTAAAAAGGGAAAGAAAGAAAAGGACGGCTCTATGTTTAGTTTGATCCGACGGTTGATACATAGCGTTTGGAATTTTGGACTGTGCAACTTATGGGTCTTTTGTTAATTTTGGGAGCGTGTGCTAAAGAAAAAGTTTATTTACTTTTTTATTAGGGAAAATTGTGTCCAGGCCCCAAAATGAGGAACTTCATGTGACAAGCCCCCTCGTATTTCGGCCCATGTGTATTAGCCCCAAATACGCATAGTATTTGTTATGGGACCCCTAACTACTCTTTTTCAGAAGAACAAAGGCGGAAGTTACGCTCTTGCCCTTCTGATGAGACTGAACTCGGTTAACGCGCCCCATCCTTATTCAAGTACTCTCTCTCTCTCTCTCTCTCTCTCTCTCTCTCTCTCTCTCTCTTCCACCTCTTCGTTGTCTCAGAAACTCGAGATTGTGTCCAATTTCTCACCGCCGTTCAACAGTTTTAGGGTTTTCGCCTGAATCATGTCGTCCAGGGAAGGATCATTTTCCGATTTCGAGGTCGACCACCGACGCGCCTCGAAAGGCCAAGACGTATCGTCTGGGCTTGAAAGCGCGGAGGAGGCGACGCAAACCCTAATGGAGATGCAAAAGGAGGCGATAGCACGTCGAGACAGCAAAAGACGACCCTCGACGGCCGAGCGTACCATCCAACCCTCCCCCGAAAAACAGTATGTTCTATGTTATCGAGAATCTGGGAAATCGACCTAATTTTGCGTAAATTCAGTTCATCTCAAAAATACCAGTTGTAGATGAGTACACATGATGTAAGTGCTGGATTGATTCCAATGTTAGTTCTAGGTTGATTCAAATGTTAGTTCTAGGTTGATTCAAATGTTAGTTCTAGATGATTCCAATGTTAGTACATTGACTTCAATGTTAGTTCTAGGACGGAGATGTAAATGTAGATTTTGTTAGTTCTAATATTAGTCCGTTAGTTCTATTGATCCTACAAATTCGAATTGTTTTTACAGGGAAAATGTTGCACCTACAGGTGCGGCCGAGTCACGAAGGCTGACCTGTTTTGTTAGTTCTATTGACTGTTTTGTTAGTTCTATTGACTGTTTTGTTAGTTCTATTGACTGTTTTGTTAGTTCTATTGACTGTTTTGTTAGTTCTATTGACTGTTTTGTTAGTTCTATTGACTGTTTTGTTAGTTCTATTGACTGTTTTGTTAGTTCTATTGACTGTTTTGTTAGTTCTATTGACTGTTTTGTTAGTTCTATTGACTGTTTTGTTAGTTCTATTGACTGTTTTGTTAGTTCTATTGACTGTTTTGTTAGTTCTATTGACTGTTTTGTTAGTTCTATTGACTGTTTTGTTAGTTCTATTGACTGTTTTGTTAGTTCTATTGACTGTTTTGTTAGTTCTATTGACTGTTTTGTTAGTTCTATTGACTGTTTTGTTAGTTCTATTGACTGTTTTGTTAGTTCTATTGACTGTTTTGTTAGTTCTATTGACTGTTTTGTTAGTTCTATTGACTGTTTTGTTAGTTCTATTGACTGTTTTGTTAGTTCTATTGACTGTTTTGTTAGTTCTATTGACTGTTTTGTTAGTTCTATTGACTGTTTTGTTAGTTCTATTGACTGTTTTGTTAGTTCTAATGACTGTTTTGTTAGTTCTATTGACTGATTAACTGTTTTGTTAGTTCTAATGACTAACAAGTTAGTTCTATTGACTGTTTTGTTAGTTCTATTGACTATTTTGTTAGTTCTATTAACTGTTTTTGTTAGTTCTATTAACTGTTTTGTTAGTTCTATTGACTGTTTTGTTAGTTCTATTGACTGTTTTGTTAGTTCTAATGACTGTTTTGTTAGTTCTATTGACTGTTTTGTTAGTTCTAAGGAGAGTTAGTTCTGAATGAGTACCATGTTAGTTCTATTGACTGTTTTGTTAGTTCTATTAACTGTTTTGTTAGTTCTACTGACTGTTTTGTTAGTTCTATTGACTGTTTTGTTAGTTCTATTAACTGTTTTGTTAGTTCTATTGACTGTTTTGTTAGTTCTATTGACTGTTTTGTTAGTTCTAATGAGAGTTAGTTCTGATAGGTACCATGTTAGATCTATTTGCTGTTCTGATGAGAGTTATTTCTGTACAGTGTCATGCTAGCTCTAATGTGTAGCATGTTAGTTCTATTTGTTTACGTGTTAGTTCTAATGTTAGTTCTAATGTACAGCATGTTAGTTCTAAGTGACTGTTTTGTTAGTTCTATTGTCTGTTTTGTTAGTTCTGATACTCAGTGTGTTAGTTCTGTTAGTTCTTTTGTTAGTTCTATTAACGCTCTTGTTAGTTCTGAAGTATATTAACTTAAATGCGAAATATATTTGCTACAGCTATGGTACTACGAGATGACTGGCATTAAAAAATATGGTCTCGTAGATAGCTCCAGACCCCCAATGACAAATTGGGCACCGGATAGCATGAAAGTCCCATCTATGAAGGTGGTGACTATTACGGAGAAGGCTAAGGCAGCGTCAATAGCATTTGTCCACAGGCAAATTGAGGAAGTGTCTCCTCCTCTAGTTGAGCAGGCGTTCCCCGCTGCACAGAGGAGAAAAGTTGCGCATCATAAGCGCGAGACAAAGAGGAGGAAGGCTAGCCAGGAGAAAACGCCTGGGAACTTCTCTGTAGGCTACGTACGTATCCCCTTATGTTAAGTCTTACTCATTTTACAATAACTAAAAACAATATCCTAATTATAATCTCTTATTAATATCAGACCATGGCAAAGCATATGGACGTTTTTGACAATGAGGAGGAGATCAAATGTCTTCCCATAGATCAGCAACTTACATTGTGGAGAAATTCTGCTAAATTTCTCAAAAGATCGCTGGATGACACAAAGCAGACCAAAGAATTTATGATTGAGATCAACAGGCTGAACAAGATAATTAAAGATTTAAGAAGACATGATAAGATTGCAAATGGAAAAAGGAAGAAGCGGCGGGTAAATCAAGAGGAACAGAGGTCTAAACCGAGCAGTGTATATAGTGAAGACCCAAACACGCAGCTTAATGTACATAAGAATGTAGAAGAGGATGTTAAGCATCATGTTGACGTTGTTCAAAGAGAGGAGGAGGATATTGTAGAAGAGCGTAATGAAGAGGAGCATATTGCAGACGAGGTTGATGTAGATATCAAAGTTTTTGCAGAAGAACCTACTGATTTTGCAGATAAGAAGGAGGATATTGTAGATAAGGGGGAAGAGGCTTCTGATAAGTTGGGTGATTTGCTGGTTGATTTAAATGTAGATAGTAAGGTTGATGCGAAAGAAGATAGTGAGGCTGAGGAACATGTACATATGAAAGAGGAACATGAGAATAGGGACGACGATCATGTTGAACATGCACAGGTTATTGTAGATAGCACATTAACGGATGAGAGTCATGTTGCTTCAAAGGAAGCAAGTGAGGATTTACATCTTGTGAATAGTACGCACGACGTTGACAGAATTGTAGAAGTGCTAACTGGTAATGTCGAAGAGAAAGCAATGGGTAGCCCAAAGCCACGAAGGGCAAGCAAGAGATCTAAATGGCGGAGGACCCCATATACTGAAGGAAAAAGAAAGAAAAAGAAAATGACGACTATAGATATTATTTCAAGTCCTGAAAAGGGGCAAAAAGTTAACACGATTATTCAATTTTTTCCGGATAATCAAATCGGCAACTGGGATGTGATGAGTTTGAAGCCGATGACTCGTGAAGAGGTAGCTCTATTGGCAGAGCTGAATACAGATATTACAGACTCGTCTTTGTTTAACATCCGCATTATCGATAGCACGGGTGCTTTCGTACATAATTTTACTATATCACCTCTAGCAGCATCCAGACTCAACAAACTTGAAAATGATTTCTTATCCAAATTCTGCTCTCAGAAGATACACATGTATGATTCAGTTGACTATTTTTATTCTTATTTGTTAAGTATTAGTTCTAATTGCAGTTAGTTCTGGGTTTCAGGAGATATAAGGTTATTGAAACGTCGAATAGCAGCATCAGCAGAGCAGATTTGTTGACTTTGCTCCGAGGTGGCCGGCTTGACGACAAGGTTAGATTATACTTCAAGGCAAAGTTGAAAATGTATGGCTTAATTAGATCTTTAATGTATTTCTAATATTACAGATGGTTGAGTCAGTGCTGGACACGATTAGCGTGGATGCGCTTGGCAAAGGATATGGTCTCGTATCGGTGTTCTTTCTTGTAAGTACATGTTAGTTAGTTCTATACCTTATCATGTTAGTTCTATTCAGTACCATGTTAGTTCTATTCCCTATCATGTTAGTTCTAAATGAGTAATATGTTAGTTCTACGGTATAACATGTTAGTTCTATACCTTATCATGTTAGTTCTAGTCTGTTTAATGTTAGTTCTATCTCCGTGCTTGCAGCATACATTATACAGCTCCGAACCCAACTTTTACGAACTATTTTTGACATACATTGAAAAGTATACCGCCCTCCGCATTATGCATCTATTGATCCCTTTGGTCAGGGACGACCATTGGCATCTGGTTGAAGTTGACCTGAGGGATGATGTTGTCAAGCACTATAGTTCGGCCGGGCACGAATCGTGGTTGGAGCCGGTTAACAAAATTATAAAATTCTTTGATATGCAGCGCGTGGACTTTGTTGAGCAAAATGTGCGCAGAGTATTCCAATATGAAGCCGTCACATGCGAGCGGCAAATTGGGCGGTTAGTTCTATTACCTATCATGTTTCTATTTGCATTAGTTCTATAGCTACATTGTATTATTGCGAGAATGTCTGATTTAGTCTTCTGTTCTGCCTTCTGTTCTGCAGATTTGACTGTGGTGTGTTCGTCTACCTATATATAAAAGCAATAATTGATGGCCGCCCAACAACTCTTGTTAATCCGCCTGGCGAAGTACCTGATGCTATGCGAGCAAGACTCGCCGTGCAATTATTAATAGCTGGCTATGAACGAAGATGTAAAGATGAAACGGTGTACAGTGATGAATGACATGTCTATATAAATACAGAATGGAGTGTATATTTGTATAAAAAATGCGTTCTCGGTCCCAACTTCAACTTGGTACTCCACGTTGCCAAGTTAGAACAACTTCTTTTCTTGTTAGTTCTAAATGAGTTATAGTCGTAAAGGAGTGCTAGTTCTAAATGGGTGATAGTTCTAGCGAGGGCTCGTTAGTTCTATCTCATTGGTATTATTTTAGTGTTTGTTTGAAGAGATGACTTTCCATCACCGCCAATTGTTACTCCCGCTGTTCAGCTTTTTTCTCCTGTCACGTCCCATCGTACCAATTGATCACATCACACATTCGCGCGTTCCCAAGTGAGGTAAGGTGGTCATTTAATTACGACATTGCATCGATACTCACGTCACCACCATCAAGAACTTTAAGCCATTTTCGAA
>NC_033794.1:127005324-127049477 GCF_001876935.1 Asparagus officinalis
TAGGAATTTATCTGAAATCCCTAAGAGGCTTAGGTTCCGTTACATCTCCCCCGGCGACGGAAACATAAAAGAAGGCTACGCCGTGATGCAGGTCCAGAGCGGGGAGAAGTTGGAATTGCTTCAGGAATCCACGCCCGAGTTAATTGAGGTTGTTTGGGACGGGAGAAACATGACGGTCGAAAGAGACCAGTGGCAGCTGTTTCTCCGCAACCAAGGAGTCGGGGGTTCCAATTATCCCAGAGCTCTCCCAATACTCAATGATAATCGCCCATTAGACCCAGCCGGGGCGGATAGTGGTTCCACGGCTCCAAGCTCTCCATCCTCACATCGCAATAAGTCAGGTCGGGGAAAAAGGAAGGCAACTGACGGTGAAAGGGGTTTCTCAGATCGCTTTCGATCCAGCGAAAGTAGCAACAAATGAAGATCCGGCACCAATCGAGTTTAACGCTTAACAGAACAGACATTGGCCCAGTTTTATTTATATTTTTCATCTGAACAAATACAGTTTTAATTTTACCCCTTCTTCGGGTTAGTACTGATCGTCTTTGTACTTACTTATGTCTGTTCTGTTAGTTCTAATGCTCGGTGTGTTGGTTCTGTACAGTGGCATGCTAGTTCTAATATGTAGCATGTTAGTTCTATTAGGTACAAAATCTGTTTTGTTAGTTCTAATAGACTATTTTGTTAGGTCTATTGTCTATTTTGTTAGTTCTATTGTCTGTTTTGTTAGTTCTAAGTGACTGTCAAGGAGTCGGGGGTTCCAATTATCCCAGAGCTCTCCCAATACCCAATGATAATCGCCCATTAGACATAAATGGGTCGGATAGTGGTTCCACGGCTCCAAGCTCTCCATCCTCACATCGCAATAAGTCAGGTCGGGGAAAAAGGAAGGCAACTGACGGTGAAAGGGGTTTCTCAGATCGCTTTCGATCTAGCGAAAGTAGCAACAAATGAAGATCCGGCACCAATCGAGTTTAACGCTTAACAGAACAGACATTAGCCCAGTTTTATTTATATTTTTCATCTGAACAAATACAGTTTTAATTTTACCCCTTCTTCGGGTTAGTACTGATCGTCTTTGTACTTACTTATGTCTGTTCTGTTAGTTCTAATGCTCAGTGTGTTGGTTCTGTACAGTGGCATGCTAGTTCTAATATGTAGCATGTTAGTTCTATTAGGTACAAAATCTGTTTTGTTAGTTCTAATAGACTATTTTGTTAGGTCTATTGTCTATTTTGTTAGTTCTATTGTCTGTTTTGTTAGTTCTAAGTGACTGTTTTGTTAGGTCTATAGTCTGTTTTGTTAGTTCTATTGTCTGTTTTGTTAGTTCTAATAGACTGTTTTGTTAGGTCTATTGTCTGTTTTGTTAGTTCTATTGTCTAATTGACTGTTTTGACTGTTTTGTCTGTTGTGTTAGTTCTAATTGACTGTTGTCTATTGACTGTTTTGTTAGTTCTATTGTCTGTTTTGTTATTGTCTGTTTTGTTAGTTCTATTAGGTAACAATGTCTGTTTTGTCTGTTGTGTTAGTTCTAATTGACTGTTTTGTTAGTTCTAATTGACTGTTTTGTTAGTTCTATTGTCTGTTTTGTTAGGTCTATTGTCTGTTTTGTTAGTTCTATATTGTCTGTTTTGTTAGTTCTAATAGACTTTATTGTCTGTTTTGTTAGGTCTATTGTCTGTTTTGTTAGTTCTATTAGGTAACAATGTCTGTTTTGTCTGTTGTGTTAGTTCTAATTGACTGTTGTCTATTGTCTGTTTTGTTAGTTCTATTGTCTGTTTTGTTAGTTCTAATTGACTGTTTTGTTAGTTCTATTGTCTGTTGTGTTAGTTCTAATTGACTGTTTTGTTAGGTCTATTGTCTGTTTTGTTAGTTCTATTGACTATTTTGTTAGTTCTATTAGGTACAATGTCTGTTTTGTTAGTTCTATTGTGTTAGTTCTAATGCTCAGTGTGTTAGTTCTGTTAGTTCTATTGTTAGTTCTATTAACGCTCTTGTTAGTTCTATTGTCTGTTTTGTTAATTCTAATAGGTACCATGTTAGATCTATTTTTAGAAGTGTGCTAGCAAATCGGACAATACAGATCTATTTTCATTACATGTTTTATTTCAAAACACACTTAGTCATCGCTAGTTTCATTTCAATCACACTTAGTCAGCGATGGTTTCATTACAGGTTTTACGATTATGCCCTTCCAGATGACACCGAGAACATTTAACTGGCCGGGTGTAAACAGTTCTGTTGTTGATTCGCCTGGTCTTATTTCTCCCTTTCCTTTTTGTTGTAATTGGAGGTAGGATCTGTATCTCATCCCTTGGCACGCTGCGTTTCTCGTAGTCAGGTATAGGGTAGATGATAGGCTCGTAGCTCCTTTTAAAGGCGTCAACCGTCATAAACCAGTCACAGAATTGGTAGACATCCCTTTTCATAAACATAATGCTTGCGCATGCATGTTTGCAAGGGACACGGGTTACATCCCACCCACGGCAAGTGCATGTTTTATTGTCTAGATCCACTTGACAAGATCTATGGGATTGTACTTCAAATAAGCCTGTGTGGGACTGACGAACCTCCAACGGGCGTCCATTGTCCATGTTCTCCTTGAGGGCAATTTCAGCTTTGGGGCAAAGAACTTGATTCCAACTTTCAGCCATGACTCGTCGCTCATTCATGCGCACCATGATCTGTTTACGAATATGCTCTATCAGTTGGAGTATCCGTAGAAGCCTTGCCTCATGAATCCATTTGTTGAATGACTCTGCAACATTTGATGTAACGTGACCATATCTAAACATAGACAGTGTTAGTTCTATCTACTTCTATTAGTTATATGTAAGGTAATCAAATGAAATATTACTTGCCTAACTCCAGGAAAAAACGCATTGGCCCAGTTTTCTGGAGCATAGTTCATCACAATATTGTATGCACGCTCGTCAATTAGTCTGATGTCGTCCATATAATCATTCCATTCTGCTCTAGTATATTTGTAACAGGCAGATTGCAGTAGATTACCCAAGATCTGAGAATCCTTTGACTTGAATCCCAAATCCTTCAACTTTGTTCTGAAGTTCTCGACCAGATGCAGCACACAGCGAGAGTGTATAGAATCGGGAAAAAATTCTCTAACTGCTTCTCTGATCCCTTTATCCGCATCTGAAATTATCACTAGCTTATGTGGAGGGTTGTATGGATCTGCCCTTTCATAGAGAATGGACCACAGACCTACAAAGAGTATTGGTTAACAGCCCTTAAAGTTAACTACGAAGGAGATAGAATTAACATTATAATGTTGGAACTAACCTTGTAGGAACCACTTCCAGTTAACATTATTTTCTTGATCGCAGATACAATAGGCCAATGGAAATATCCCCTGATTGCCATCATATGCCACGGCGCTTAATAGTATACCTTTGAATCGATCTTTCAGAAAGGTTCCATCCAAAAATATAAGTGGTCTGCAACCTTGTAAAAAACCATTTATGCAGGCCGCATAGCAGATGAATATCCTTGTAAACCTACCCTCGTCTTGTTCAACATGAATGTAGCTTCCCGGATTTGTCTTCTTAACCTCGTCTACATACCTAGATAATTGAAGATTAAGCGTTAGTTTCAACATTATAAAGTTATGAGACTTATAGCGTCATATAAATGAAAACAACAGCAACTTGTGTATATATGATCTTCTGATTTACCATCTCAATTGATCGTAGGACTCATAAGCATCACCATATAATCGCTCTTGAGCTCTTTCTTTACCCCACCAAATCTTACTATATTCAACCCTAATCCCATATGAACTTAGAAACTCCTTCTGAACGTCAATAGGTCGTATATCCGGACGTACCTTCAACGTGGGTTGTAATTGGGTAGCAATGAAATGACGAGAGGCTCTAGATTGACCTGCATTATTGGCATGTTGTCCACAGTTGTGAATGTCCACGAACCTTTTTATTTCAAGTCTATTATCATTTTTCGGCGGAGAGGCAAATAACATCCATGGGCAATTTTTGGCTACCTTAAACCGGCAAAAAACTCGAATACGCTTTGGTTCATTCTTCACAAACTCATATTCGAATTTTTTGGCCATGGAGTAGTATAGCAAGGCCAATCTTAACTCCTTCGCACTTTCAAAACGTTGCCCCTCCCCAGTTAACGCAGTGTGCCACCAAGCAGGAATCCTCTCAGATCTGCTAATCATGTCATCAATCATCATAACATTATCTCTTGAAGGAATGTCATTGGGATTCTTATCTGCAACAGTTGTGGACGACAACTCCGGCGGGCCACAGTCTATACTTTTCGAGTTTAGACTTCTGGAAGCGCTACAAATATTAACAACAGGAAAATAGTTAATCATAAACTACACAAATAAAAGTGTTGATAGGGGTCTAACATGCTTTAGAGTAGCTCTACCCCATATGGAACTGGTGATAGAACTAACATACAATCGTGTAGAAGTAACAAAATAGCTACTAGAACTAACAGAAACCCCTATATGTATTAATAGAACTAACATGCATGCAATCGTGTAGAACTAACAAAATAGCGATTATAACTAACAAAATAGCCATTAGAACTAACAAAATAGCGATTAGAACTAACAAAATAGCCATTAGAACTAACAAAAACCCGTTCAGCAACAACACGTTGATTAGAACTAACAGGTCAACGATTACAACTAACATATTGTTGAAATGCATCTGAAATCCAGTTTAACATTCAACATAGACAAAAAGAAGACGATTAGCACTAGCGTTCGTTTACTTCGCAGTTAACCTACATGTCTTGTGGGACTTGCTCTTTGCAAGGTTGGACTCGCTCATTGCAGTGTATATTCTGCAAATCATCAGCTTTCATGTGAACCTCTTTCAGTCCAAGATTGTGGCAATGCTCCACCATAGACATCATGTCCCCCTCGTTCTCAATAGGAAATTTCAAGCTTCCAGCTGTTTCATCTTCGTATGACAGAATTAATGACTCATATGGAATACCTAACCTCTCTGCCACATCAAATTTGAGATCCAGGATGGTGGTTGAGGAGTTAATCTTCAAAAATACCGCTTTGTACCCCGAAGAGACAATGCAAATGATGTCCTTCTCAGCCATTTTGAAGAGAAGGTAAGATTAATGGCGCGAGTAAAGGAGAGAATTTTGGTCTGAGGAGAAGTAATGGATAACTAAATAGTTATAGCTCATGATGGGAAAAAAGGGGGGAAATTTCCCTCCATTTCTTCCATCTTATCGCATTAAAGAGGAGTGTCTACTGTTAAGGGACGGCGCCTCGTCTGGGGAAGAAGGAGAAGGGCAGTATCGCCTTTTTTGAAAAAATACAATCTGCTTTTGTACAACGCTGACGTGGAGGGGGCTTAAAACATTAGTCTTTACTTTTTGGGGCTAATACACATGGGCCGAAATACGAGGGGGCTTGTCACATGAAGTTCCTCATTTTGGGGCCTGGACACACCTTTTTTGAAAAAATACAATCTGCTTTTGTACAACGCTGACGTGGAGGGGGCTTAAAACATTAGTCTTTACTTTTTGGGGCTAATACACATGGGCCGAAATACGAGGGGGCTTGTCACATGAAGTTCCTCATTTTGGGGCCTGGACACAATTTTCCCTTTTTATTATTATTATGAATTCCTTCAAATGTGAGAGGATATTTTGTAATTTTTTGTCCGAGGCCAACGTATTTTTGTTAAGTTTCTGAGTCAGAGAACATTTTTATTAAGTCTACCAAAGATGACGGTGTCTATGCTGATATTTCTTAGTATGAATTGATTTCTTTTATTCTGAGAATGAAGCTCACTTGACCGAAAAAAGTGATTTTTTTGGACTAGATTTTATGCACATGCAATGCACATAGTTAAATACCGTGATTATGTATTTTTGGTTCATTTTCTTACTAAAATTTGCTCCTCGGTTACTCTTTGATAATTTTTGCTCACTTTAATTAAGTATTTTTAGTTTATTTTCTTACTAAAATTTGTTCCTCAATTACACTTTGATTATTTATTTATTTGATGTTTGTTTGAATAGGCTACACCCAGTTTAAATTTTTATGTTGATAGTTGAATTGTCAGGAGATAAATATAATCTAAAACTAATTTAAATTTTCATTTCATTTGAATCGGCATGAATCCGAGCTTGACCTGAGGAAGTATAGTGTTATGAAAGTAAAAACACTTGAAAAAATAACATTATAAAAGGAAAATGAGTAATAAAACCAACAAGCTAAGATGATTGATTTAAAGTGGGCTAAAATGACAGAAAATAGTTAATAAAAAAATCATAAACTGAAGATTATGATTGATTTAAAGTGGGCTAAAATGACAGAAAATAGTTAATAAAAAAATCATAAACTGAAGATTAATGCTAACTCTAGTACACTTTTATATGATAAAAAAAATCATAAACTGAAGATTAATGCTAACTCTAGTACACTTTTATATGATAAAAACATCCACATATGCGTATGAAACACTAAAAATAGTTTATGAAAATCCGTTCTAAAGGTTCCTAATTTTATTAAAAAAATAAAACTATTCTATAACAATTCATAAAAACATTATCTTTTGTTGCTTCTATTTTATTTTTTATTGAGTCGAGATCAATCATTCTTCATCTTTATCTTTTTTATGGGCAATTCTAGAGTAGTGTCTTCATCATCTACATCGATTGTGATATGAGACTGGAGCATGTTATCTTTACTTTGCCTCATTCATCTTTTGTCTTCTTATCTAAATTCACAAAGAAGTTGAATATATTTCTTATGTTCAACACAAACTTCTGTCAATACAGACTTTGATTTTTTTCTATTTCAATAAGAATAAATGTTAATTTCATATATATAATTTTTTTATGCTTTTAATTTATTACTTAAATAAGGTTAGGAGCTACCTCTTTTTTCTCTGCAATGAATTATTCTGTTGTGCATCCAATAAGAATTTCTGATGTGTCATAATGTTATATTTGCTCTTTCTGTATCATTTTTTATGAGGATCTGAACTAAATACATTACATTTTTCATTATCAATTTGCTTTAGATTATAATATTAATATTTAATTTTGATATATTTATTTCATGAAGAAGAGATATCACTTAACCTTGGTACTGCATCATCGACGATTCTTCAACATTTATCATCTGGACACTTATTATTAACATCTCTTTCTACTTTCTTGTTGTAGCATTTGCAAACATAGAACTAGTACTCAACTCTATTATAAATGGTAGTTATTGTTACCTTAAAGGTGCGATATTGTGTCTGTATATTGATAAATTATTCTTAGGTTTAATTGTATAAATTTTAGAGTAGGTTTTCTAAGATCATACCTCTTTCGAATGTTATAATGGTTGTATATATTAGTAATTTTATTCTCTCCTGCATTTACAAAGAACCTTAATGGAGATGCTTTTGTCTTGGCAGCTTATTCTAAAAGAGCGTTGCATATTAGCTTTAAAATATAATATTTTTTATGGTGTTATATGGATGTTTGCTTGGTTTACTTACTATTCTCTTATTTCTTTAGTAAGTTGTATATTTGGATTGATATATATTATTCACGCAATTTACGATGACATGCGTATCTTCTCTATAAATTTGAGATAGATATAAGGTGAATTTTATATTTAGTGGCCTTTAATAAGAATTTTTATCTTCTCTATAAATTTGAGATAGATATAAGGTGAATTTTATATTTAGTGGCCTTTAATAAGAATTTTAGTAATGAAATATAATACCTTCATATTTAGAAATCTTGAATTCTAATAGTGTTATTATATCTTGATCGTGTCTTTAAGAATTGATCCTTCGTTATTAGTCATACCCCTAAATAAAGTCACACGCAGGATCGTGATACTATATAAGAAAAAGAAAAAGGATGATTTTATATTTTTTTTGCTTACGCAGAGTCATGATATAGTAATTTTTTTTATCTTCCATGAAGAATATTTCTTTGATTGAAACAAAGTTGTTCAATATATTCTTCAAGGGGTATTCAGTCGGTGTTTCTTTGATAAATATAACTTATATTAGTGTTAATTGAATTGATTCATGGACGTTTCGAATTCTATTTGAAATGAAAACCGCTTGATTATTTTGAAGGATATCTCTAGATTTTCTAATAGTTCTCCATACATAAATCTTTATAATTTTTTATCCTATAAATATTATTACCATTAGAGATTGATACTCATAAATTATAATCAATTAATGTTAAGCTATTATATTATAGTCTTGTATTAGTTTTTTGTGATTTAGTCTTCTATTAATTAATGATACTTATATATTTTTGCTGCTCTAACATATAGGTAAAATTATATGTAATTACTTTAATTTATGGGAAAAATGTGTTCAGCCCCCAAAAGCAGAAACTTCATGTGACCAACCCCCTTGTATTTTCCCCCATGTGGATAAGCCCCAAAAAGTAATGTTAAATGTGTGAAGGCCCTAACACGTTAGCAGTATACAAAATAGAGATTGTATTTAAAAAAAACCCAAATTGCCCTTCTCCTTCTTCTCGAGACATAGCCCAAAAGCATAGAAAGTCACGTCATCCTTCTCTCTCTCTCTCTCTCCCTCCCTCTCTCTCTCTCTCCTCTCTCTCCCTCTCTCTAAAATAAAAGGGGCCCTCGCCCTCCTCGCCGTCATCACCTTTGCCCAGGCCCCCGGCGCCGCCCCCTAAGTCCCTCCGGGCCCACGACTGATAAAATGTTAGCTCTGGTATATGGTGAAAACAAAACCAGAAAAAGGCAACAACGGATGTGCTGGAGGTAGAGCTAACGCCGGAGCTCCGCTAGCCTCTTCTCTTCGTTCTTTCCTGCTCTGCCGTCGTCGAAACCCTTCCCCTGTCTCCGCTTGTTTTCTTCCACGAGGATTTCCGCTAAGAAACGTAAGGATACTGGCGTCAGTAGATTGGAGCTTGATATCTACGATTTCATGGAGAAATCTGAGAACCCGAGTGCGTTTTTGACGAGGGAGGAGCTGATTTCAGGCGGGAGACTGGGTTTGGCCGAGGAGATTCTGAAAGAAGGGGACTAGCTCTCGTACGGATGGACGAAACCATGAGAAGAGAAGGAAGCCGTCGAGATCTCTGAGCAGTGGTCGAATGATGGTTTCTTGGAGGAGGATTCTTCGTCTTCCTCTTCTGGTGATCTGATATGAGTGAGTTCTTGAAAATTTTGTGTTTTTGAGATTTCTGGTTTTCTTGTTTCTTGAGCTCTTCTTTTGGTTGTTATTGTAAAGTGGGGAATGTGAGGTTGAAGTACAAGGTGAAGGACGTGGAGGGTATGATTGGGGAGTTGTTTGGACGAAGTGGAATAAGATGAGGGAGAGGTGATCCATTTTGTTCAATGTTATTAGCCATTGTATTTACTAGTGTTTAGGGGTTGAACCCCTTCAAGAATCTGTATAATGTTTGGTTAATTGCACATAAACCTCATGTGTTATAGGGGGCCTTGTCATTTGTTGTCCCTGAGCCATGCATTTCCTAGAGAACAAGCTGTTTGAACTAGTTCATGTTAGTTCTAAATCAATTCTTACGTATTTTGTATTTTGTATAAGATTACTTCTCCACAAAATATAATGAAAGCGAATGTTGTGTTCTTACGTGGCATAAGATGGTCCGCCATAATAAAGATACCTACTAAATGCTTGTTTTAAATTCTCTACATGACCAGCTTTTAGTCATAGAGATGGTATAAAATAGAACTAACTTAGTATAAAATAGAACTAACGTGGTGTAATTTAGAACTAACGTGATATAAAATAGAACTAACGTGGTATAAATTAGAACTAACATGGTTAAAATTAGAACTAACTTGATATAAAATAGAACTAACGTGACATAAAATAAAACTAACGTGGTATAAATTAGAACTAACGTGGTTAAAATTAGAACTAACTTGGTATAAATTAGAATTAACTTGGTATAAATTAGAACAAACTTGGTTAAAATTTTAGAACTAACTTGTTATAAAATAGAACTAACTTGGTATAAATGAGATATAACATGGTATAACTTAGGTTTATAACGTGGTTTAAATTAGAACTAACATAAATTAGATATAACGTGGTATAAATTAGATATAACGTGTAATAAAATAGAACTAACAAGCCATCACACGCTACAGAATAGAACTAACACTGTGCAGATTAGAAATAACACGCTACAGAATAGAACTAACACTGTACACATTAGAACTAACACTCTACAGAATAGAACTAATACTGTGCAGATTAGAACTAACACTCTACAGAATAGAACTAATACTGTGCAGATTAGAACTAACACTCTACAGAATAGAACTAACACTGTGCAGATTAGAACTAACACTCTACAGAATAGAACTAACACTGTGCAGATTAGAACTAACACTCTACAGAATAGAACTAACACTGTGCAGATTAGAACTAACACTCTACAGAATAGAACTAACACTGTGCAGATTAGAACTAACACTCTACAGAATAGAACTAACACTGTGCAGATTAGAACTAACACTCTACAGAATAGAACTAACACTGTGCAGATTAGAACTAACACTCTACAGAATAGAACTAACACTGTGCAGATTAGAACTAACACTCTACAGAACGGAACTAACACTGTGCAGAATAGAACTAACACTCTACAGAATAGAACTAACACTGTGCAGATTAGAACTAACACTCTACAGAACGGAACTAACACTGTGCAGAATAGAACTAACACTCTACAGAATAAAACTAACACTGTATTAGAACTAACGTGGTTAAAATTAGAGCTAACTTGGTATAAAATAGATCTAACTTGGTATAAATTAGAACTAATGTGGTTTAAATTAGAACTAACTTGTTATAAAATAGAACTAACTTGATATAAATTAGAACTAACTTGGTATAAATTAGAACTAACGTGTTATAAAATAGAATTAACGTGGTATAAATTAGAATTAACGTGGTATAAATTAGAACTAACGTGGTTAAAATTAGAGCTAACTTGGTATAAAATAGAACTAACTTGGTATAAATTAGAACTAATGTGGTTTAAATTAGAACTAACTTGTTATAAAATAGAACTAACTTGATATAAATTAGAACTAACTTGGTATAAATTAGAACTAACGTGGTATAAAATAGAACTAACGTGGTATTTCAGTGACAAGGGAAAAAAGAGAAATATTTATGGATGATGTTGGCAGCTTCTTACAACAGAAGGCAAAATTCGTAAGCCAGCTTGATTTCAACTAGCAAAACTATGGCAAACATTAAAGATCATATTTCAACCAGTAAAAGAAACTTTGCTTCCCAGAGGGGACTGAAATAAACTTATAATTCTTTTCAACATAATATATTAGCACTCAGAATGATTCATTGATGACTTAGCTTTCATTTCAAAGCTCGTGAAAGGAACCAAAACCAACAAACATAGAACTAATAAATCTGCATATATCAAATTTGAAATCTGCTCGTGATGTAAATGCATTGATGACATTTAGTTCTAATACACTGGAGTTGGAGCAGGTGGTCTCTGCAGACCATCATGATCGGAGCGGCGGCGATCGCGGGCTAGGCGGGTGGCGAGCTCCAGCTGCAAGCTCGGGTGGAGGAGAGGAGGAGAGGGAAACGCTGAACTTAAGGCGGAGAGTGGCAGCGACGAACTCCGGCGTAGTCGAGGGTGAGGCGGGGAGCAGCGGCGAGCTATGGCGAGGAGGGCGGGCGGAGGAGAGGAGGGGAGGCGGCGGCGAACTCGAGGGGAGGCTTGGGGCCCTGGGCGGAGGCGACGACGGCGAGGAGGGCGAGGGTTAGGGTGACAGACTTCAGAAAGTCCTTGGTTTTAGAGAGAGAGAGAGAGAGAGAGAGAGATGAGAGAGAGAGGCATGGTTCTTGAATAGGAAGGGGGCGCAGTAAACGAGTACAGTCCCATCAAAGGGGTAAGTTCGTAACTTCCCATGGGCTTTTTTTTAAAAGTGATACTTTAGGGCCTCGTCACAAATACTGTAGGTATTTGGGGCTTATCCATATGGGGAAAAATACAAGGGGGCTGGTCACATGAAGTTTTTGCTTTTGGGGCCTTGACACATCTTTCCCTTAATTTATACAATAACATTAATTTTTAATCTGTCATATGTATTTTTTAAATTTTTATTCTTTAATTGGATATTTTTAATCTGTTATTATTACTACTTATTACCAATATCAACTTAACTACTTTTAGATTCTGAAAAGGGATAGTAAAAAATAGTAATAATAATAGATTAAAAATAGCAATAATAACATACTACACAAAATTATACAAAATAATAGTACAACATATTACACAAAATCATACATAATAGTAACAATAATAATAGTAATTAATATATACAACAAATTATATAAATAATACGTAATTAATATGATACATATTAATATGTTGTACTATTAATTAAAAATAGTAACATATTAATTACTATTATTAAAAATAGTAACAAATTAAAAATACAACATATTATTATTTTGTACTATTATTATTATTAATACATATTAATATGTTGTACTATTAATTAATATGATATGTATAACAATTTTTAATAATAACAAATTATACAAATAATACTTAATTAATAGTACAACATATTACACAAAATCATACGTAATAGTAACAATAATACAACTTATTATTTAAAATGATACGTAATAGTATCGATAACACAACAAATTAATTCAAAAGTTTTTATTGAACTAAATTGATTTATAAATATCAAAATCATTTAAATAAATATAAAATTTAGACTTTTAAATCGTAGAAAATTCTAGAAAATCGAGAAAAATATAAATACTCTTTTAAAAATAATAATTAAATATTTTAAAAAATTATTTTAACTGGTATAAAAAATTCACGGTTATTACAGATGGGATTCGTCTCTCCCAATATAGGGGGTTGATGTCGTAAGATTGTTTAATATAACTATAGCTTAAAAATCCTTGGCCAAGGTAAATAAGATAAACTGAGTGTCAGTTTGATCTTAAAGGTTATGAGTTTAATATCAACAAATACTAATCAAGCTATTAGAGTTTAATAGTTTTTCATATCCTAGGCTCTATAGTTTAATATGGTTTGACGAAGAGATCGGACTGTACAATATTATCACTGAGTGGTCCTGATAAAATTGTGTAAGCATCTTACAGATATTTATCACAACTTATATCCGGATAGTCTTCATGTGTAGTTAACACCTCTATTGTACTTGTGGATATAATCCATTGCCAGGTCTTAATTTGGGCCCTAGAGTCACACCAAGCGCGTACTTCAATCCTATAAAATATAATTTATAGAGTTAATGCATATGATTGATACACATATATGATTTTCACCGGATACACATAAACAGTTATATGTATCAGTAAAATCAAAATGTTATGTGATTAAGAAATGAATTCCAGTATTTTTCCTATAAAGTTAACTTTTAGTCAACAAGTTGACTTTTTAGTCAGCAGATAACTTTTGGTCAACTCATTGACTTTTTGGTCATGTGATGACTTATTAATTAATGATTAAAAATTACAAAAAAACATATTTATGAAACACTATATTGATGTGGTATTTTTATTTATAAAATACACACTTCATTATACCTTGATTAATGAGTCATGAGATGAGTCATTAATGTGGTACGGCTTGGGAACATGGTTTTAGCACATGGTTTTGATTCTTCATGACTCTTTGCATGACTCATGAGATGAGTCATTGCATGACTCATGAAAGGAATTATTATATTTAGATGACTCATGGCATGACTCATGAGATGAGTCATGACATATCTCACTCTATATATATGAGCTCTCTCTCTCTCTCTCTCTCTCTCTCTCTCTCTCTTATGGAGAGGTTAATAAAAAATTGGGTAAATGGTTTTTTCCATAAGAGAATAAAAGAGAGCTCTACCTCTTACTAAACTCTAGCAATATTTGAGTAAGAGGAAGTAGTAGGACTTTAAAATACCCCGGGGTGGATATCTTGCCTTGTGTCTCAAGAATACTCCGATTTTATCAAGCTCATTTGAAGACTTAGAGATCCACTACAAGGAGATTTACAACAACAAGGAGAACGAGCTAGGGGTTGTTCGATCTACCATCGAATCATGCTACGAAAGTAACCATTCGAAGTTCTTGGTTGCTCTCTTTATTATAGGGATCATGTTAGATTTAATTAGGATGGTCCTAGTTTGTATTTCATGTTCTCTACATGCTTAGTATTATTATACATACAGTCTTTTGGTGTGTATTTAGCATAAAGCATGTAGATTAAGTACGGGATCTCCAACACGTTGAGTATCACCCTATTTTATATTTTATTTTCTTTAGAAAACATAAACTGATCAGATATGGTGTTCAAATATTTTTTTGTTTAATACTTATATATATTATATAAATATATAATATATATATATATATGATATATATATATATATAATCATATATAGAAAAATGGGTATGTTTGGTACCAAGCAAAAAAGTTTATGCTTGGTAGTGAGAAGTGTATAATCCCCTCCCCCCATTCAAATGGTTGCATATCCTCATGGCACTCCTCACCATGTTGAATGTGGTCTGCTCATGCACTCCTGCAAACCCTTTTATATATATATACTGTATAATATATATAATATATATATAGTATAACTATATATATATAGAAGAGAGAGAAGAGAGCAGAGAGAGAGAGAGAGAGAGAGAGAGGAATATGGTTGGCTTGGTACCACACAAAAATTTGTACTTGGCTAGTCGAGGTGGTCAACAAATCCCTCCCACTCTATTAAATGGGACCATATTCACATGGGTTGATTGAGTGGCATGAGGATATACAACCATGTTGAATGGATGGAGGGGATTATGCAGCCTCACGTACAAAGTCAGCAACTTTCTTTTTTGGTAGCCAAGCAATGACGCATTTTTCAATATCATATATATATATATATATTAGTATATATATATATATATAGATTATATGATATATAATCATATATATATTGTATCGTTGTTAGAAAAGTTTTGGATTTAGGGATGTGCATTAGTGCATATGAATAAGACATTTCATCTACTTTATCATAAAGCAACAAATAAGTATAAGATTCCAGCTGGTTTATTTTTTTTAGCAAAATAATAAGCTCTATTCCATGTATTTTTAGTTCATATATGTGTATGTTCATGTGTATAGTAAAGTGATAATTCATATGGAAATTGTTTACGTATATGAAAATACATATTCATGTTTACGTATATGAAAATACATATTCATGTCCATGTTATTAATGATACAAATTGTTCATTATCATTTGCAAATTCTAAAATTCATAAAAATCATATATATGTCCATGCAGGGGCGGATCCAGGATTTTAGTTCTGGGGGGGCCGCGTACAAAAGATAGATAAAAAAATTTCTTAATGTAATTTTATTCACAAGAGATATACCACAACCCAAATAAAACGAGTAGAATAGCCAACATCAATATCTCCAAAATATTTCAAAAGAGGAAGACAAATATTATATAAAAAATAGTCAAATAAGCATCATCTATTTTTTTATAACTAATATTTCTTTAACTAAAAGGAATTCGACGTTCCTTAAAATTTTTAAAGTCTTCAATGATAGCATCAATGCTCAGACTTTTAGCAATTTCTCTTTCAATAAACACCATTAATACGTCGGAGAGGAAAGCATCCTCCATTTTGCTTCGAAACCTAGTTTTGACGATATTCATAGCTGAGAATGATCGTTCTGCAGTAGCAGTAGAAACTGGAAGAGTAAGCACAAGTACGATCACTCTAAAAATGAGGTCGTATGTAGCAGATTTATTAGTCTTTACCAACCATTGACACAACTCAGAAATGGTTGAAAGAGTTTTGAAGTCTGACCCTTTGGCTACATTATGCTCATAATGTTTCAGTTGCATCTTCAAACTCTCTTTTTCTTCACTTGTAAAATCTTGTGCATAAAACTTGACAATAATGCTCTTTTCTTGAATGAATCCATTAGTGTCCACAAACCACAACACAATAGATATTTGCTCTTTTTTTTTGACTCATCACAGGCTTCATCAACAATAATGCAATACTTGGCAACTCCAATTTCTTCACGAATTGCATTTTTCAATCTCACTGAAAACACATGAAGTATTTGTTTTTGAATATCATGACTTGTATATTTGGCATTTTTGGGAGCTTTCGCAATTGCCTTTGAAAATTCATCATTCTCCATGGCCAGCACATCTAAAAATTCAAGAAAATTGCCACGATTGGACGAACTAGATTTCTCATCGTGGCCTCTAAACGGAATCCCTTGGAGTGCAAGCAATCGCACCACAAGTATGTGAACTCTTAACCGAAGACGATTTGTTGCAACTTGTTCAGTATTGAAGTTGTCGAATCGCCTTGATATATGTTGCGGTTGGTTCATCAAATCCTCACATGCCTCTTCAGCATTACGATGGAGTGAAGATACATTATCTTTTCCTATTTCAATGAAACCCCCTTTATTAATCCCTTAAGAATAACCCCATTTATTAATAAACCCCCTTAAGAATAACCATTCGCTAAATACCTCTTCATAAATTTCCAATTTCAATGAAACCCCCTTTATTAATCTTGTTGCTGCTCATGGTAATGTATTTACTATTAATATATACATAAAACCCCTCAAATAATTAATATTCACAAACTAATTTTTTTCCCCAAATTAGGAATAGAGCACCCTAATTCCCCCCACCCCCCACCCCCAAAATTTTGAGGGGGCTTGAGGAATAGAGCACCCTAATTTTTTTTTCCAAATTTTTGGGGGGCCGTGGCCCCCCCTGGACTGTATGTAGATCCTCCCCTGTGTCCATGTGCATGTGCGTGAGGTTTAGAAGATGAACCGTGATTAATGTACCCAAATCCAATAATTTTCATTTATTTATACTCAAATCTTTTCTAAGTTTTTCCTAAAGAAATATTTTATTAGTGGTCATAAGTGAATATGAATTATGTACATCTCCTATATTATTAGAGAGACTTTATTATTTATTTACTTATTTTAGAAAAAAGTTGGAGCATCACGGTTGCTCCAACCAGCAAAATTAAAAACACGGTTGTTACAAAAATATAAACCATATTTCTAGCTCTAATAACATGGTTTGTAAGTCCGACTGATCAAAAATCATATTCGGGATAACGGCCCCCCGCCCTCACCCTCATCCTTCCCCCAAAATAATAATAATAATAATAATAATAATAATAATAATAATAATAATAATAATAAGTAAATCATCCTGCACATAAAAGTGATCAAAACAACATGTCATATTCTTTGCAACACATGTCAACGAGTTAGATGTTGATTGAATCCTATAAGATCACTTGCAAATCCAGTGAGAGGTTCTTTTTTGTTGCAGCGTGTTATTCTTCACAAAGAAACACTCAATCTATAGAGACATCCTACGCCTAATCAGCTCCACTTGAAATCTGCCTTAAATTAATCCAAAATAGTTCCCCCATTAATTTAAATAGAGAAATGATCATTAATATTCCTGAATAATATCTCATTAAGAGCCAATTTATTCTCTCTTAATAGGCCATTAATTCTATTATTTCTTATTTAATACATGGGTTTATTTGGGCAAATCTTCTAACATTTTCTAGGATCCACTGGATCCAAACCCACTAAGAAACACACAATCTGCTTAATTAATTAGTATCTGTTGAAATCTAAGTGACATTTTGTGGAAACCTAAAAGACAAAATGTGTAACTTTCTCAAGTTTATGTACACATGATTAGTGCACTGTGATATATGATAGTAATTATTACTTGTCTTTGGCCTCGAACATTCATTTTTACTGTGATATATGATTAGTGAATTGTGATTTTTGCACGATTATATCTATTGATTCTTTAAGTATCTTTGCCCAGAAGGCAAACACTTTAAATTTTCTCTATCAATTAAGACGTGAAAAATTAACGCCTCACTAAAAAAGTATTTATTTTTCTGGGCAATCCCTGAAGGATCCCTTTGATCTATGGAAGTCTATAGTCCTCCCTCAAGCGCAATTGAAAAACTGAATCTGGAATACATTCAGCTTTGTACCACATTAACTAGCAGCTGAAACTCTGTAAGTAGAATATTACAGACAGTGACAAAATTAATCGAAAAGTTCTTTTCCCTATTCCACGCAAATAATATTGTACTCCAGCAGTAGTACATGACCAAAAATTTCACGTAGCATTCTGAATTGATATCTACATTAGTAGTCGCAGAAAAGCACAACCAATTGTTGATTAGAAATCACAATGTCAAACTAGTTGGCTTACGAGTTGTGTTTGTAGCACATGCTACAATTCAGAAAATTACTTATATGTGTGGACAAGGGGGAGCTATGAACATAGTAGGAGATCATATCCTGTAGCCATTTTTGGATTTTAAATCCTCGATTGAATGCAATTCAACAAGTAACCTTGTACTCTTGCAGTAGTACAAGACTAAAAATTATATTAAGCATTATGAACTAATCCTTGCATTAGTAGTTGTTAAAAACACAACCAGCTGTTGTGAGAAACCATAATGCAAGTTTAATTGGTTCACATGTAGTACCTGAAGCACATGTCATAATTCAAACTAATATTCATAAGCTTGGATTCCTTAAATTTAAATGGGGCATTCAAACCAAATCCGACCTACTGCATATCACAATTTTTCTCCTTCATCTAATACGTGGTGAATAATCGAAACATTTCCCATCTGCGTATTCTTTATTTGCAGTCCATATTTCTATATCACCACCCTAGCGTACCTCTATTGGGCCTTAGCAAAGATAAGGTACATACATTATTTATGAAACTTCGTCAATAATTTAGTACCTATGGCCCATGTGAGGGGATCAATTTATAATTTGGTACGCTGACTGCATTTTTTGAAGATCAATTCTCGACATTAGGGGGAGATTAGCGCCCAAGATATAAAAGAATGTCGAGAAATTTCATAAAATGAAAAGAATCTTCATTTTATGATCCACGTACTAGTAAGCTGAACTAGAAGTTCAGTATAAAATTATCTGCCAAAGATAGGAGTGACTAAGCCCCATATTCATCTTGAGTATATCAACTGATAATTTGGTACGCCAGAAGCATACTGTGCCAGAAGCATATGAAACATGTTAGTGTAAAAGATAAAAGTCCGCGGTACACTAAATCTATTATAGAAAGACAATCACCCTCATAACCTCCGGAAGAGGCTTGTCCTGAAGACGAAATCTCCAATAAATTGCACGTGCACTTGATAATCATAATATTAGAGATGCGGAACGTCCAAATCCAAACGTTAAGGGAAATGTCGAGGATTTGGTTAAAATAAAATAAGCTTTGAAGTGGCCACGAATTTGTGAAAAAGGAGAAATATATAATAGAAATATAAAAGTTGTCGACAACATAGTTGCCTCTACAGTTGCTCTTACTATCTCTGAAAATAATCTGGATCCAGAACCTAAGTCGGTAGCAGAGTGCTTGAAGCACTCGGACTAGGTGAGATGGAAAGTGGCAATTGAGGCTGAGCTGAACTCGCTAAAGTATTTTGAACATGTAGTTCATATATCCCTGCAGGATATAAATGGGTCTTCATAAGAAAAATAAATAAGAATTATAAGGTGGTGAGATATAAAGCGAGATTCATAGCTCAATGGGTTCACGCAGAGACCCGGCATCGATTTAGATGCAAAATATTCTCCTATTGTTGATTATATTATGTTCCGCAAGTTAATACATATGGCAGAAACTATGAATTTATATATGCAGTTGATGGATGTTGTGACCGCATATTTATATGGGTCACTAAACGCTAATATCTATATGAAAGTCCCTGATGGACTTAAAATCCCTGAATTGAGAGAAATGAGAATCGCAACATGTATAGCATTAAATTGCAAAGGTCGTTATACGACTTGAAACAGTTGGGTAGAATGTGGTATAACCGACTGAGTGAGTTCCTCCTGAAGAGGAGATATGCAAATAATGATGTTTGTCCTTGTGTGTTTATAAAGAAATCCGAAAATAGCTTCTGTATCATCTTATTCTATATTGATGATATAAATGTTAGTGGAACGCACAAGGAGCTTACAGAAGTTAGCTCATGCCTAAAGACGGAGTTTGAAACGAAATAAACTTGGGAAAACCAAGTATTGTCTCGACCTGCAGATCGAGCATGTTCCTAAAGAAATACCAGTCAACCTACCTGAAGAAGGTCATAGAGAGATTTTAAAATGAATAAATCTCATGAATATAGCACACCAATGGTTGTTAAATCCCTTGAAGTGGATAAAGACCCATACAAACCTAAAGAAGATAATGAGGATATTTTAGGACCTGAAGTCCCGTATTTGAGCGCTCTATTAAAGCACTTCTTTATCTCGCAAATTGCATTATGCCTGATATTGTATTTGCGTTATACTTGCTAGCAAGAATTAGTGCATCTCCTGAAAGGAGATATTGAAATAATGTTAAATATATCCTCTGGTATCTTCAAGAGATCTTTATTTATTCTATAAAAGAAATCGAAATATGACATTGGTGGGCTTTCTGATGTTGGTTATATGACTGATCCCCATATTACCAAATCTCCGTCTCCCACGAGAATGTGTATATCGCTGATAAAACACATTCGATGATTGTGTGGCATATTAAACGAGGATATGACCCCCGATGTCCTTTCTAAGGATAATATAACTTGTGTTGCATAAATGAGATGTGGAAAATTTTTATCCACTTGCACTCGAAAATAATAATGAAATTAACATAGATAATTCGCTCTAAGACGTGACAATCTAGAAGATTTGATCACCAAATCCCTTAATACATCAACTTTTAATTTTATGGTATCGTGAATCACCAAATGCCTATGTACATAAAGTTTCTTTTCTTTTCTTCACCCCAGCAGGGCCTTTCTCTCTTTTCATCTATATTTATTTATTGTATGTGTAACTTAAGTCGAGTAAATCTAGACTAACTCTAACAGAGTACCCCCAGCATTTATAATTGGACCTCTTCATGCTGACAGCTGGTATTAAAATAGTCTTGTGTAACAATACTGTAGCAGTCTTTGAAATTTTATCTTCTAATGATAATTATAGCAAATAAATGTTATCAGAAGATGTATAATATTTTTCGGTTTCATGTATATTAACTGCATAAAACTTTGACAAATATGTCATCTTTAGCCCAAATGGTAATTTTCATCTTGTTATCAGAAGATTATATCTCTTGATTCTTTAAGTATTTTTGCTCAGAAGGCAAACACTTTAAATTTTCTCTCTATCAATTAAGACGTGAAAAATTAATACCTCAGTGAAAAAGTATTCACTTTTCTGGGCAATCCCTGAAGGATCGCTTTGATCTATGGAAGCCAATAATTTGATCGAAAAATTCTTTTCCCTATTCCCCGCAAATAATATTGTACTCCAGCAGCAGTACATGACCAAGAATTGCACTGAGCATTCTGAATTGATTAGTAGTCGCAGATAAGCACAATCAATTGATGATTAGAAATCACAATGTCAGACTAGTTGGCTTACGAGTTGTGTTTGTATCACATGCTACAATTCAGAAAATTACTTATACGCGTGGACAAGAGGGAGGCTATGAACATAGTAGGAGATCTTATCTTATAGTCATTTTTGGATTTTAAACCCTCGACTGAATACAATTCAACAAGTAACCTTGTACTCTTACAATAGTACAACTAAAAATTATATTAAGCATTATGAACTAATCCTTATATTAGTAGTTGTTAAAAATACAACCAGCTGTTGTGAGAAACCATAATGCAAGTTTAATTGGTTCAGTCATAGTGCCTGAAGCACATGTCATAATTCAAATTTATATTCATAAGCTTGGACGAGGGGAAGGTAATGGATCTTATCGAACTATTTGGTTTCTCTATATTTGGATTATATACATTTGTTAGACAATTTTAATTTATCTTGATTTTGCTTTAAACTCTTGTGAACCTATGTGGTTTTTATTCATATGTGTATATTTTAGAATTTGTCTGACCTAAAATACAACATGTTGCGATGAGTTTGAGATTTAGGGACCCAAATTCTTTTAAATTCTGGCATGAGCGATTGGGTCATCTTGGGCAAAATATGATTTGTCGGATTTTCTTAAATTAAATGGGGCATTCAAACCAAATCCGACCAACTGCATATCATAATTTTCCCCCTTTATCTAATACGTGGTGTAGAAGCAAAACATTTCCCATCTGCGTGTTCTTTATTTGCAGTCCATGTTTCTATATCACCACCATAGCGTACCTCTATGGGACCTCGGTGAAGGTACATACATTATTTATGAAACTCCGTCAATATATAATTTTGTACCTATGGCCCATGTTAGGGGATCAATTTACAATTTAGTACGCTGACTGCATTTTTATTGAAGATCAATTCTCGACATTAGGGGGAGATTAGTGCCCAAAATACAAAATAATGTCAAGAAATTCCATTGGTGAAAAAGATCTTCAATATTTATATCCACGTACTAGTCAAACTGAACCAGAAGTTCACATGATAATCTGCTAAGAAATGAGTGACTAAGCCCCATATTCATGTTGAGTATATCATTGATGATTTGGTATGCCATAAGCATACTGTGCCAGAAGCATATAAAACATGTTAGTGTAAAAGATAAAAGTCCGCGGCAAACTAAATTATATATATAGAAAGACAGTCACTCCCATAACCTCCAGAAGAGGTTCATCCTGAAGATGGAATCTCCAGTAAATTGCACGTGCACTAGATAATCACAATACTGGAGATGCGGAACGGCCAAATCCAAACGTTAAGGGAAATGACGAGGATTTGGTTGACATAAAATAAGCTTTGAAGTGGCCACGAATTTGTGAAAAAGAAGAAATATATAATATAAATATAAAAGTTTTCGACAACATAGTTGCCTCTACAGTTGCTCTTACTATCTCTGAAAATAATCTGGATCCGGAACCTAAGTCGGTAGTAGAGTGCTTGAAGCACTCGGACTAGGTGAGATGGAAAGTGGCAATTGAGGTTGAGCTGAACTCGCTAAAGTATTTTGAACCTGTAGTTCATATATCCCTGCAGGATATAATGGGTCTTCGTAAGAAAAATAAATGAGAATTGTAAGGTGATGAGATATAAAGCGAGATTCATAGCTAAATGGGTTCACGCAGAGACCCGACATCGATTTAGATGTAAAATATTCTCCTATTAGTGATTATATTACGTTCCGCAAGTTAATATGGCAGAAACTATGAATTTATATATGCAGTATATGTACGTCATGACCATATTTTTATGTGTGTCATTAGACGCTAATATTTTTATATGGAAGTCCCTGATGGACTTAAAATTCCTGAATTAAGAGAAAACAAGAATCGCAACATGTATAGTATTAAATTATAAAGGTCGTTATACGACTTGAAACAGTCGGGTAGAATGTGGTATAACCGACTGAGTGAGTTCCTCCTGAAGAGGAGATATGCAAATAATGATGTCTGCCCTTGTGTGTTTATAAAGAAATTCAAAAATAACTTCTGTATTATATCAGTCTATATTGATGATATAAATATTATTGGAACGCACAAGGAGCTTACAGAAGCTAGCTCATGCCTAAAGACAGAGTTTGAAATTAAAGACTTAGGAAAAACCAAGTTTTGTCTCGGCCTGCAGATCAAGCATTTTCCCAGAAGGAATTTTTCTACACCAGTCAACCTACGTGAAAAAGGTTTTTGGAAAGATTTTCCACTAAGCACATCAATGGTCGTCCGGTCCCTCGAAGTGGATAAAGACCCATTTAAACCCAAAGAAGATAATGAAGAAATGTTAGGACCAGAAGTTCCCTATCTGAGCACCATTTGAGCACTTCTTTATCTCGCAAATTGCACCAGGCCTGATATTGTATTTGCGGTGAACTTGCTAGCAAGGTATAGTGCTTATCCTATAAGGAAGCAATGAAATGGTGTTAAACATTTCATTCGCTATCTTCAAGGTACAAAAGATCTTGGACTATTCTATAAAAGAAACCAAGATATGACATTAGTGGGTTATTAGGACACTGGCTACATATCTGATCCCCATAATGCCAGATCCTAGACTGGTTATGTTTTTCTCTGTGGTGGTATTGTCATTTCTTAGAGGTCTGTTAAGCAGACCATGGTGACTACGTCTTCTAACCACTCAGAGATTATCGCTTTATATGAGACCTCACGAGAATGTGTATGATTAAGATCGTTGATATGATATATTTGTGGTTCGTGTGGTCTAGCGAAAGATGATATTCCCCCCACTGTCCTTTATGAGGACAATGCAGCTTGTGTTGCACAAATGAGCAGTGGATATGTAAAAGGAACCATGACAAAATATATTACGCCAAAATTCTTTTATCCACATGAGCTCCAAAAGAATGGTGAAATCGCCATCGAAAAAGTTCGCTCAAGTGACAATCTTGCAGATTTGTTCACTAAATCTATGCCTACGTCAACTTATGAGAAATATGTTCACAATATGCATAGGCTTAAAAGACTATCTGCTTCAGGGGGAGCAAATTCTTAAAGAACAATCCTGAAGATTGGGCCCTGAAGGTCTATTATCATAATTTGCCCCTTTTCGCTAAGTTTTGTCCCACTGGGTTTTTCTTAGCATAGACTCAGAAGATTGTCATCATCAGGGGGAGCGAATTTTTAACGTAATCCCGAAGATTGTACCTTGAACGATTATAGTTGTACTCTTTTTTCCTTTTGCTAAGTTTTGTCCCACAGGGTTTTCTTAGCTAAAGGTTTTTAATGAGGCAACTAATGCAACACAAGTTTGGATCCCGAAGATCTATAGTTGTACTCTTTTTCCCTTTACTAAATTTTGTCCCACAGGGTTTTCTTAGTTAAAGGTTTTTAATGAGGCAACTAATGCAACAAGAATCTACTAATGTCGTGTACTCTTTTTCTCGACTAGTTTTTATCCCACTGGGTTTTTCTAGCGAGGTTTTTAACGAGGCATTGACATTTCGAAGTAATGTCCAAGGGGGAGTGTTGAAATCTAAGTGACATTTTGTGGAAACCTAAAAGACAAAATGTATGTGGACATTCCTTTGTATGTGAACTATTAATTTCATGTCCTTTTGTATTCCATCATGTATCTATAAATAGTACGATGTATGGAAATGGAAGGTTGAATAAAAGATTACAATTTCTCTTCTTCTCTTGTCTCTTGTCTCTTGTTTCATTTCTTTAGTATATTACAACAGTATCAAAACCTAATCTATAGTTACTGAATTTGGACAGATTTCAGATTACCCAATTTCCACATCATATCATACTTCCTTTAAAAGTACGAGCTCGGGAAAATCTTTTCATGGTCAGCATAAGCCTTAACTTTTTTAAATATTACATTGTTATCATAATATATTCTATTTATCTTATCTTTTTTGAATTAGTAACTAAATGATTTATCATATTTAAAATGAGGCTTAACATGTTATTGGATAAAAAAAAATATTTGATATAATTTAAATCCTTTCCTTATTTCAGATCACAGAGAAATCTAAAAAACATATGCTAGCCAGCACCTAAATTTTTTTGACTTTGTAAAAAAAATCCTCCAAGTTTTTTAAATTGTAAAAACACCCCTACAAATTTAAATTTATATTAAAACATATTAAAAATTATAAATTTTACTTATTTCAATTCAGTGAGAAATCTAAAAAAAAGTATATGCTAGTTATAAACTAAAAGTTTTTTAACTTTGGAGAAAATATCTTGTAAGTTTTAAAAATTACAAAAACACCCCTAAAATTTCAAAATTTATAAAAAACACCTTCAAAATTTCAAACTTATAAACACACTAAAAACCTACAAATAATTTAAACAACCCCAAAAAATTTATGGAATTTACAATAAATACTCTGAACTTTTTACAAATAGTAAAATAAAGCCCTCAGAATTATAAATTTATAAAAATTCTGATAATTTCTAACCTAATAGTACATTAAAAATATAGGAATTATAAATATCCCTTACATAATTTATAATTTAAAGAAAACACCCTTGAAGTTTCAAAAATTACAAGCAAAACCTTAAATTTCAAAATTTATAAATATCACCCTGAGAATTTCAAACTCATTAGTAAATTGAAAGCATATGAATTATAAATAGTCTATAAATAATTATTAATCGGTAGAAAAGGCTTATAAGTTTAAAAAATTACAAAAAACCCCTAAATTTTATAATTTATAAAAAAAATATCATGAGAATTTCTAACCTACACAAAAATGAATATACAAAATTACTAACAACCCCTAGAAAACTAAATTTTACAAAAATATCATACTCAATTTAAAAGTATAGATTTAGAAAAAACCTTTCATGGTCAAAATTACCCGTAACTTTTTTGAAAAGAACATAAATAATTAAAAATCTATTAAAATTTATATTTACTGAAAAAACACCTTTAAAGTTTAGCACATTGCAAATTACCTCTCCAAAGGTTGAAAATTTTTAATGATTTTTTGTAATTTCTTGATTTCAACGTAATGTTTAATAGTTTTGTGTATTTGTAAATTACAAAATTTAGGGTGTTTTTTATAATTTTTAAACTTTTTAGGGTGTTTCTTTTGTAGTTTTCTAAATTTTTATTGTGTTTTCAGTATAATGCATAAATACGTTAATTAATGATGATATTGAAGGGTAAGTTATTCTTAAGATTATTAGGCTATAATTAAGTGTACAACACATCATTGTTCCTATACGCAGTGTAATTTATATATGCAAAAATTTCATATAAAAATTCCTTTACGAATTGAATGGTCACTCATCTTTTAAAAACTTCAAGATACTAATAAATAGAGATGTTGTACTGTATTAATATATTTATAACTCATAAATAATAGACCAGTCTGGATTGAAGGAAACAATAACGATAAGATTATTAGACCATAGTTAAGTATGCACATCACTATTCCTAGGCAATATAGTTTATATATGTAAAAGTTTTCAGATAATATATATAGTGGTTAAAAAGTTTTTGATTTAATGTACTATATTTTATAAATTATATTTAATGTGAATCCACCATATAATTTTGACTGTGGTCATTATAAATTTAATACGTTTGATTGATTGACTATAAACGTATATAGATCATATATTACTGTACTTTCTCACATGAGCTAATATTTGGTACTTAATAATTTAAATTATTACTTTTAAATTTAATATAGAGAGGATCTCTAATAACATTTATTTATTTACCTACAGCATAATACACTCTCAATTTTTATTTTTCTTGGAGATTTATTTCATAGTTAAGTGTATCAAATTAGTAACTAAAATAATAATTAATTTTGCTTAAATTAGGATGATTATAGTTAGTCACTCACTATAAAGTTTTTATGAATATATATACATTACTTTTTATAGCTATCTGCACTGCCCATGTATAATTTACAAACTACTTCTTAATTTGATACATTAAATTACTTTTTCTTTGTAGAAATTTCTTCTTTGACTTTTAGACTCTGTAATCACTATATCACCATTTTAGAGTAGAACGGACCTCACTCTAAATGGCTTCAAGCCAATGTTTGAGTTGAACTGAAGTACATACTTTTGCTACTATGTGCATATATTTTTTAAGAAAATTGTATCAACACTTTTTAAGTAAAAGAGAATATTCTACCCTCTGATATTATAATTGAGTGATTAGCAAAAGAGAACTGACATCAGAAAAGTATGAATAATAAGATAAAAAAAGGTAATAATATTTCCAATAATACTACAAATAGCAAACTACAATGTAAAGTTAACATATTTTGTGGAGCCTAACTACTGACTATAAGCATTGAGGTTTCTATATATACTTTATAATTTATTTAAAAATGTCATATATAGTAATATTACTGTAATAATATCATTATTAGAAAAAATTCTTCATGAATTAATATGTTCGTTACGATATATAAGCTATGCACTCCAAATTCTTGTGTCTTTTATAGAGTCAAAAAGTTTGAATACTAGCCTCTAACATGTTGCCCTCACAACAACAAAATCCACTTAGCAGATATGGATATTCCAGATGAGTTATGTATCCTATATATAATAATTACCCTAGGCAAGTGACTTATAATAGTATTTTTATTCACATCATTTAGGATAAGATTTGATAGGGACCATGTATCAAAGAGAAAAAAATATATTTAGAGTACATAGTGAAATATATCATAATCTTGTTGTTCTAATTTCGTAAGAAAATAATTCTTCATACTTTCAGTTTTACTTCTATGATACATAGAATGAGCTATAAAATTGTCACGCCCCGGGCCCGTTGGCGCGTGCAAGCCGTGAGACCCATCGAGTGTAACGTGCTATTTGGCTCAAACCACTGGCAAAGTCAACTAGCCGATGTTATACTTGGGTCTTTAGCTTCACTATATAAAGCCTTTTAATTCTCTCATTCCCACCGATGTCGGACTAAATTAGTGAGATGCCACATTCACCTCACCTTACAAAGGCGACGTCCTCATCGCGGCATGACAATTAGCACATTCCAGTATCACTGGCAGGCGATGTTGACTCTAGAGGTGGCTCCTACGGGCTCTAGAGGTGGCTCCCACCGCATCCACATGTTGTAGCACTTAGCCCCGCATAACACTTAGCTCCACACTTCTGGCTGGCAACTGCTATGATACCATTTTGTCACGCTCCAGGCCCGTTAGCGCGTGCAAGCCGTGGGGCCCACCGAGTGCAATGTGCTATTTGGCTCAAACCACTGTAAAAATTGACTAGCCGATGTTAGTCTTTAGCTTCACTATATAAAGCCTTTTAATTCTCTCATTCTTACCGATGTGGGACTAAATTAGTGGGATGTCACAAAAATTGAATGAGAATATTAGATAATATAAATATGAGTGAAACAATAACTAAAAGTTAATGTGAATATGAGTCAAACCACAACTAAAAGTTTAATGGACATATTACAAGTAAATTCATATGCAAAATTCTTTTACGAATTGAATGATCACCCATCTTTTGAAGACTTTAAGATACTAATAAATAGAGGTGTTGTATTAGATTAATGTGTTTATAACTCATAAATAGTAGATCACGTGGCCACAGTCTGGGTTGAAGGAAACAATGACAATATTTTATTTAAGAGAGAGATTATTGAGTTGATCAATCCCACAAAAAAACTTTATTTTCTTTTTTCTTTTTACTCTATTGTTATCAATTTAAATAATCATGATATTCAACCACGTGCATTACACGTGCATCTCAACTAGTCTCTCCAAAACTACAAGTTTCGGCTAAAACGCAAATAGAGTTACTAAGTTTATTTTGCTCATTATGCTATTTTTACAATTATCATTAACAAAAGAAGAAGAAGTGATTTAATTAAAAAAAGGGTTAAGTACAGAAAACCCTCAAGAACTTCTGAGGAGTTGCAGTAAACCCCCATAAACTTTTTTATAATGATAAACTATCAGACATAATTGAAAACTCCATATCCCAAAATTCGGATTGAATTCGAATCGAGCGACGTGCATTTTTTAATTCAGTAAGATCCAAAGAGAGGCACAAGTTGATCATCGACTAAATACCCATATTGGTATTTTAATTCCACCCAATTTACCAAGAAGGTATTTTAATTAGGCAAACCTGCTTTAAGGTATTTTAATTGATTCAACTTACCAACAAGGCCATTTTTCTCGTCGACGACCAGTTTTACGGCGAGAGCTCGTCACGTGCGTGGCATGTGATGACTTAAACTATTTTTTAGCTGCTGATGTGGCATGGATTTTCTGACGTGGCAGTGTTTAAAGGCAGGAATTAACCCTCTAAAAATCCCAATTCACCCAAAATAGGACAGATCCGTGCCATATTAGCAGCTAAAAAATAGTTTAAGTCATTACGTGCCACACACGTGACGAGCTCTCGCCGGAAAACTGGTCACCGACGAGAAAAATGGTCTTGTTGGTAAGTTGAATCAATTAAGATTGTGTCTTATCTAAGAGATTGTGTCTTATTGACTTGGTCAATAAGCTAGTAAAGCTGTTTGGTGACCAAAAATATGAGAAGATTATTTTAAAGATTGTGTCTTTTGCAAGTAGCTTTTGGAAAGCTACCTCAAGTAGCGTTTGTCTTTGGGAAGGAGCTGCCAATTTTTTTCTTCTGTTTTTACCCCTAATAATTCTAATTTTATATCAATAATATTGCATGACCTTTTTAGTCATTTAACAAATGCCAATTTTTTTCTTCCGTTTTGCCCCTAATAATTCTAATTTTATATCAATAATATTGCATGTCCTTTTTAGTCATTTAACAAATTTCAGCTAGTTGTACAGCTACTTTTGCCAAACAGCTCTAGTCAATCCGCTAGCTACACAGCTATCAGCTTTCAGCTACAATTTCACAGCTTTCAGCTAGCTTAACAGCTTTCAGCTATAATCTCGTAGCTTTCAGCTAGTTTTGCCAAACAGAACCTAAAATGCCTTAAAGTAGGTTTGCCTAATTAAAATACCTTCTTAGTAAATATGATAGAATTAAAATACCAATATGGATGTTTAGCCGTTGATCATCTAAACGCTTATAAATATTAGACCAATGATAGATGTAATCAATAATTACGTACAAATCGTTCAGTTTTTGCAGCTGAAAAAAACTGAGGTTATGATGAGTTTTATAATTACAACAGGATCCTTATAATATTATATACATTCAAGAATTTGTCAGTGGTAATTGTTGAAGGAAAAAAAGGCATGAGCCCACCGCTCACATCACTCAGTGTGGTTAGGCACAATGTTGAGAAAATAGAAAAAAATTATTAAAAATTTATGAATAGTATTTTCCCAGCTGTTATAAATAGACCCAAAACTCTTCAGGAAAAATCTATTCTAGAAATAAAACTCCACATATAGAAAAGTGAGAGAGAAAAATAGAGAGAGTTTCTCCTTGTAAAGAGAGATTGTAGCTTTAAAGTTTTTATTCATAGTAGATTCTTCTATCATTGTCCGTGGTTTTTTCTCCAAATTTAATTACGGAGTTTTCTACATAAATTTGTGCGTTCATTTTATTACTCCTGTTATACTATTCGCTGAGACTATGCTCTATTGGACCCCTTGTTTGTATCATAAACTGAGGTTATGATGAGTTTATAATTACAACAGGATCCTTATAATAATGTATACAATCAAGAAGTCGTATCAAGATTTTAATGTGCTGGCTCGTATCCACGTTACTCGGCGTTCGCGATGCGGATATTTTAGGCGTCACGAGAGACATGTGCGGCGTGCACAACCATTTTATACAATTTTCCGTATTCATTTGCTTTGTTTGTATAGATACGAACAAAATGTTTTTTTTTTTCTTTTTTAGCCTATCAAAAAAATCCCATTTGAACTCTATCGAATAATCTCTCGCTATTATCTAGTGATTAAGAAAACAACATGAAGATGTTGTGCACTGTGGCAAGAAATCGGGGTTAATCCGAAATCTTGAGTTGTTAGATATCGACATCGACACCTATAATTTTGAATTCTTTTGATTCTTCTAATAATCTAATGGACAACTATAGTCACATGTTATAACAATCTGAAGAAATGCAGTAAACAGCAAAGGATCAGCCAGAAAGTCTGGCGGTCGACCGCGAACGTGCACGAAGGACAGTAGGATTCGGAGCTGATGGCGGTCGACCGCCGCGGTCAACCGCGGATGACTGTAATTGATTTTTACTCTCGGGTTTGTGGTTCGGTCGACCGCCGCGGTCGACCGCGGAACCTGCGCGGTCCACCGCAGTCTGTTTGGACTGGGCCTTTTGGATTTTCACCCGTTTCGTTTCTGAGTTATATATAACTCAAAACCTGATTGTTTAGGGTAACTCAAGGACGATTTTGAGCAGCCTTGAAGAGAGAATTGTTGCATCCAATTGTGGGAGAGTTGTGGAGATCTAGAGTTTTGTTTTAAGGTTTGATCGGTGAGATTTGTAACTCTATTTGTATTCTCTTGATTTCTTAACTTACCGAACCACGTAAATCTCTTGTGTTATTTGGTGATTGTGCTTGTTTATTTGGTTGTGATCTCTCTTGTTCGGATTGTGTGATTCGACCGCTTCCGCGCCGCGTACAACAATTGGTATCAGAGATTCGGGTTCGACTTGAGGCTTGTTTGAAGGATTCGTTGAAGGATTCCTATTTGAAGAGTTAGATCGACAACATGAGTGAAGCAAGCACATCGGGATCGTCTCTTACGAAGACGATACATAGTTTGAGCATCAATAACATGAAGATCGATGTTCCGAAGTTTGATGGTAAGATCAATTTCGGTTTGTGGAGGTGCCAGGTGATGGATGCGTTGGACGCTCAGAATTTGGAGGAGACTCTTGAGTTACAAGAGAAACCTACCGAGATGGAAGCTAAGATTTGGAAGAAGATGAATAGTAGGGCGTGTGAAGTTATTCGGTCATGCTTGACGTCGGATCTTATTTATGATGTGATGAACGAGACGTCGACGAAGAAGATGTGGGAAACACTCAATGAAAAGTATCTTACTAAGAGCATTGAGAATCGGTTTCACTTGAAGAAGAGGTTTTACCAGTTCAAGATGAAGAGGGGAGTTTCCATTAGGGAGCATGTTAACAACTTCACAATGCTACTTTCAGACATGGCTAATGTGGATATCTTGGTTGAGGATGAAGACAAGGCGATGCTACTTTTGTGTTCGTTGCCCGATGATGATTATGGTACTTTTGTTCTCACTATGATTAATGGAAGAACGACTGCTAGCTACAAGGAGGTGACCTTAGTGTTTGCGTCAGGAACAAGTTCTGTTGTAGAATTCATTATAACTATTTATCGATAGCAGGAGATCGCGGTCTAGAGGTGCACATCGTGGGATTCGTAGGAATCAGTGTGCCTTTTGTAAAGAGGATGGACATTGAAAAGCCGAATGCCCAAAGTTAGATCGACCCGAGAAGAATAAGGGGAAAGCTATACAAGCTTCAGAGGTGAATATTATCAAGACTAGTGGCAACAATTCAGATTCGGATTCTTCAGGCTATTCATTGTCTGCACTTCCGTCAGTTTGTGTTGCCAACTTTACAGAGTGGATGTTGGATTCGGGTGCTTCATATCACGTTTGCCCTAGGAGGGATTGGTTCTCCAGCTTTCAGAAGTTAGAAAGAGAGGATGTTGTGCTCATGGGTAATGGACATGCATGCTCTATTGATGGTATTGGTACCGTTCGTATTCGGATGTATGACGGAGTGATTCAGGAGTTGGAAGGAGTGAGGTTCGTTCCGCAGTTGTCGAAGAACATTATTTCACTAGGAGCTTTGGTGGCATCTGGCTATAAAGTGACCTTGGTGGATGCACGTTTGAAGGTCACATTGGGATCCATGATTGTTATGAAGGGTGTCAGAAGAAGCAATTTGTATTATTTGCTTGGAAGCACGACGATTGATAGGGAGATGACGACTTCATCAGATTTGGCTAGACTTTGGCGTTGTTTGATGCTGGGTTATTTGATTGGTAATGCCGTGCATAGGTTATTGAGGAGTGCTTTGACCTGCAGTTTGAAGTCCTGTGAACCCATTGGTATGAGCGAGAAGACCGAGGTAGAGTTTGGCACTTCTATCCATCATTCGAGTGGTTTTCTGAGAGGTGTTCATTCAGACATTCGGGAGCCTTCCAAGGGAGCATTATTGGAAGGTAATAGGTATGTGGTTTTCGCAGTTGGGGATTGCTCTAGGCATTGGTGGGTTGCAACCAAGTCCCGTTGGTGTGAAGTCCTAGAAGCCCGCAACAGATGGAGAAAGTATGTTGGTAGAAAGGTAACCCGACATTCTGATTATGATAGGGGTTCTTTCTTGCATTTGTGCCGAGCTCACGGCAATAGGAGACACTTCATTGGTGTGGAAACTTTGAGGCGACAAGGCGAGATGACAGATTTGGGCACCTGTTCCTTTCTGGAGGAGGATCGGCGTTTGATGTCAAGCATTGGCATTAGTGTGCAGGCTACGACAGGTTTGGGCCGTCTCATGTATAGGTTACCGACTGCTGCATGTAGAGATATGAGATCTGGTGGAGCTGCTTCAGATTTTGGGTTGCGTCGGATGTTTGGCTACCTAGCACTTGGTCACATCGTGGATGTGAGATTTGATCCGATAGCACATTTGGGATTCAGAGGCGTGTTTGATCATCAGGTATTGGCTTCTGACTTTGTTCTGAGCAGGTATGTCACGTTTGACTCTCGGCAGGTGGAGAGTGGTGATCAGATCTTTGAGACATCATAGCGGGTGGAGAGTGATGCTACTCCACGTTAGGTGGAAACTCCAGATCATACTGCATCATTTGGGATTCCGGCTGACATGACACAGATTAGGAATCATGTTGATTTGGATGAAGATGATAGGTTGATTGATTTGAGTACAACTGATAGATGTAGTCTGGATATGGCCATTGGTTCATCTCAGGTGGAGATGTTTGGATTAGTTCAGTTTGGGGCCATTGGAGGTGCTATCAGCCGTAGACTTGATCGTGATGCTGGAGAAGGGTTGCGAACTCTTCTAGTGGATTGAGGCTTTTGGAGGCCATTTGGGTGAACTACGTTCGGCTTGATTCCTTGGGCAAGAGGATACGTAGGCAGTCTTTCAGGATGCCAGCCGTATCTTGATTAGTTGATTCAGATCGGCCGGGGGGGGGGATCGCGTTTCAGCTCTAGATTGGTTCCCTGACTTGTTGAGGGACTATTGAATGATTTGGTGTCGGCTCAGTTTTTGGTGGAAACATTCGTCGAGGTGGAGAATTGAAGAAATGCAGTAAACAACAAAGGATCAGCCAGAAAGTCTGGCGGTCGACCGTGAACGTGCACGAAGGGCAGTAGGATTCGGAGCTGATGGCGGTCGACCACCGCGGTCGACCGAGGATGACTGTAATCGATTTTTACTCTCGGGTTTGTGGTTCGGTCGACTGCCGCGGTCGACCGCGGAACCTGCGCGGTCAACCGCAGTCTGTTTGGGCTGGGCCTTTTGGATTTTGATCCGTTTCGTTTCTGAGTTATATATAACTCAAAACCTGATTGTTTAGGGTAACTCAAGGACGATTTTGAGCAGCCTTGAAGAGATAATTGTTGCATCCAATTGTGGGAGAGTTGTGAGAGATCAAGAGCTTTGTTTTAGGGTTTGATCTGAGAGATTTGTAACTCTACTTGTATTCTCTGATTTCTAATAGTAAGAACTCCCTCCCCCTTGCCCCGTGGACGTAGGCAACTTGCTGAACCACGTAAATCTCTTGTGTTATTTGGTGATTGTGCTTGTTTATTTAGTTGTGATCTCTCTTGTTCGGATTGTGTGATTCGATCGCTTCCGTGCCGCGCACAGCACAATCTCTTTCTTCAGTAGAGCTCAATTAATCATGAAAATTGACGGCTTACCATTAACTTGGTTTAAGTGGACAATCATGGAGAGCACCATGGTTACTAACACGCAAAGGATTTTTTTTCCTTGAAAATTTATGAACTAATCAGACTATAGGGAACAATCTTGGACATCAATCATCATTCGTGGCCAACAATAGTCAGAGCAACACGATTACCAAAATTATAAGATTTCTCATCAGTATGGACTAATCAGACATTAGTCTATCAAAATTGATATTAATCAATAATCATGTACCAACGCCACAGTCTACGCATTCCAACATTATTAATTATATTCTGAGTTCTTTTGGGGTAGACATTCATTTTCAAATATTGTAGGATTTTACACTTTGCTTTATTTGTGGGCTATCGTGTATTATGCATCATAATTGTAATCTAGTACTTTGTTTAGTGTTCGCATATTGTAATTAATATTAGAATTATCAACCAAATTAGATCGAATGTCTTTGTGGAATGAGTAAGAGTGTGGTTTCATATTGGAATGACTAAAAAAGACTAATGACCCTAAATAGAAAGTTAGAATCAATACATATCGGTTCAAGCTATTGGATTAGATTGATTCTCAACTTCTAATTAAGATCCATTAACTAGTAAGGAACTTGATTTTTCCACAACAAAGTTATATATTATGTATTACATATTATAAATGGAGAAAGTATAAAGAAAAAGGAAAACTTCATAGAGAAAACGAAAATAATAATTACAACACATAAGATCAGTAGTCGTGCAGCTAATGATCTACCCGTGGAGAACTCAGAAAAACCAGTTTTTTCTATCATAAGTCGACTCATGCACATGCATAAGTCGACTTATGGTAAGTCGACTTATGTCTGTGCACGAGTCGACTTACGTTCTGTTCTGGAGTTGTTGTTTTTGACCTCTGGCAAGTCGACTTAACATGCCTGTTAAGTCGACTCACAATCTGTTCTCCAGTTGCTGTTTTGAGCTTTGTCAAGTCGACTTATAGAGACTGTTAAGTCGACTTGTTCCCACTGTTAAGTCGACTTACGACATGTTTCAGGTCTGTTTTGGTGTCCTGTTTGGTTTGAGTTTCTGTTTTGATATAAATAGGAACACAATTTTCTAGGGTTAAGAATAAAAGATTTTAGATTGTACTGAGCATATTGAGAGGGAGAACTAATGAGCAAGTTGAAAGATTTGGTTTAGGCTTTGTGTGAGTAGTTTTGTGAGATTATAACCCTTTGTACTCTCTTTGATTTAGTGGAATCTCCCCATCCTCTCCCCGTGAACGTAGGCAAATTACCGAATCATGTATATCTCACTGTTGGATTTTCCACTTTTAGCGACGGTCTAATCCGTCGCTATAAGTCGATATTCCGTCGCTAAAACTTTTGGCGACGGAAAAAATAAATTTTCGTCGCTAAAAGTTCGACGCTATTACAGGGGTCCCTAAAAAAACTTATAGCGACGGAATTTCCGTCGCTAATTATTAGCGACGGTTTATTAGCGACGGAATAATGGTCGCTATTTGAAAAAAATAAAAAATTGAAAAAACATTAGCGACAGATTTTTCGTCACTAATAAAACTTTAGCGACGGATTAACCGTCGCTAAAACTTTATTAGTGACGGAAAAATGTGAGGAGGGGGAAGGAGGAGATGGGGGGCGGGGATTCGACGAGGGGGCGGGGAGATCGCGACACTGCGGGACCGCCGGGATTCGACAGGCGGGGGGGGGGGATGGACAGCGGGGTGGGGGGGGCGGATGAGGAGAAGCGGCGTCGGACCAGGCGGGGGGCGACCTAGGTATTAATTTCGGTGCGCGAGCTGCCCAAAAAATTTGGGCGCCCGCGCCCAAAAAATTTTGCCCGAAATAGTTTTTAGCGACGAAAAACATTTTTTGTCATAAAATATTTTAGCGACGAATATATTCCGTCGCTAAAACCTAAAATTCCGTCGCTATAAGAATTTTTGCTACGGAATAATAGCGACAGAATTTTCCGTCGCTATAAACAACATATAGCGACGGAAAATTCCATCGCTATTATTCCGTAGCTAAAACCTCATTTTCTACTAGTGTCTCTATGTTTGCTTTGATTTGTCGTATTTGATTTGAATTGTGCTCGTATATAGTTGGTTCTCTTCTCCGTGATCACAGATTTGTTCGGTGTGCGAGCATGCTTTCGCATAGGCGCGCAACAATTGGTATCAGAGCTCAGATTTTAGATCTAGGATTTTGGCATTAGGTGGAGAAAGATTCGTCGTGGAAGTTTGGTTCTTAGAGTTCTAGGCTTCGGTGGAGATAGTGTTTGGGGTTGCCGTTAAGGATTTTGCTTTCCTCATGTGGTTAGAAGATCTATTTTGGAATCCATTCTAGGGTTTAGTTGGGTAACATCTAAATTCTATCAAGTTTGAATCTTTCTTTGGAATTTGGAGTTTGTGATTATGGATGAAGAAGTTGGTGAAAGTAGCAAGATGGCGGGTACAATTTAAGTTGGTTTTCAGAACACTAAAATTAGTGTGGTGAAGTATGACGGCAAGATCAATTTTGGTTTGTGGATGAGCAACGTACAGGACACACTCAATGTTCAAAATTTGGAGGAGACCATCATGGTCCATGAAAGGCCACCAAAATATGAAGATGCGATATGAAAAAAGATGAATAGGAACGCTTGTGGGGTGATCAGGTCTTGTTTGGAACAAAGCTGAAATATGATATGATTGGGGTAATATCTGCAATGAAGATGAAGGAAATTCTCAACAATAAGTATCTTACGAAGAGTGTTGAGAATAGTTTGCACTTGCTGCGTAGGTTATTCAGATTTTAGATATTCCGAGGCACCTCACTAGTAGTTCATGTGAACAACTATACTAAGTTGTTGTCGGACTTGGCGAATGTTGATGAGAAGACTGCATAAAAAAAACAGATCGCCCTTATGGTACAATAGGGTCACCCTCGTTTCCATTTCTAGTACAAGACGATTATTTTGTTGGATTCCTTACTGGATGAGGAGTATGATACATTTGTGCTTACTTTATTGAATGAGAGATCTTCTATCACTTATAGTGAAGTAACTAATGCTTTGACGAATTATGATTTGAGGAGGAAGGACAATGAGACTTCCCGCGCTAGTACTCTAGGAAAGGCCTTGTCGACGAGAGGTAGAAGCCTATATCTGAGAGGTGGTAATAAAGACAGGTCAAAGCCAAGAAGCCATCACCAACTAGGAAAGAACCAATGTGCATTCTGTAAAGAGCATGAACATTGGAAGAGAGACTGTCCAAAGATCAAGGAGAAGGAGAATAGCAAGAAGAAGAGCCCTGAAGGCCAATGAGGTGAATATTACGAAAAACGATGATTCCGATGATTCGAGCTTTTCTCTATTGATTACTCTGGAAGTGAACCACTTGGATACATCAGATTAGATGCTTGATTCTAGCGCTACTTATCATGTGACACCTAGGCGAGATTGGTTTATATCATTTGAGAGACTCGATGGGGGTGTTGTTTTCATGGGAAATGATCAATCCTGTGGTATTTATGAGATACATACCATGAGAATTCAGATGCATGATGGAGTAGTTCGTGAATTGAAGGACATGAGATTTGTTCCTCAGTTGAAGAAGAATCTTATCTCAGTTAGAGCTTTGAAGGCAAAGGGATTCAGGATGATCTTTGAGGATGCTGTAGCAAAGGTTATTAAGGAATCTTTGATGGTGATGAAGGGAGTCTGCAGTCGAAACTTATATTATTTAAAGGATAGCACCAAGATTGGCCAGGTTGTTTCAGCTGTTTCAGAGGCGGATATTAGCAGACTTTGGGATTATAGGTTGGGGCACAAATGAGAGAAGTCACTACAGGTTTTGTACAAGCAGGGGCTATTGAAGCGAGCCAAGAGTAAAAAGATTGAATTCTGTGAGCACTGTGTTCTTGGAAAGAAGACGAAGGTGAAGTTCGGGACTACCATTCATAGGAAGAGAGACATCCTGGATTATGTGCACACTGATGTTTAAGGTTCCACTAAAACTGCATCACTTGGTGGTTGACATTAGTTCGTTACATTTGTTAATGACTATTCTAGGAGTTGTTGGGTGTACACTATGACGAAGAAGAGTAAAGTCCTAGATATATTTGTGGAGTGGAAGAAGAGGTTGGAACTACAGACTGGAAGAAAGATTAAGATGTTGCGATCTGACAATGGTGGCGAGTACACATCAGACCCATTTCTACAACTATGTCGAGACGAGGGCATAGAGAGACACTTCATAGTTAGTCATACACCACAACAGAATAGGGTGACAGAGAGGTTAAATCGGTCTTTGCTAGAGAAGATCCGATATTTGTTGGCGCATAGTGGTTTGGAGAAGATCTTTTGGCCTGAAGCACTTTTTTATGCGAGCCACCTCATTAACAAGCTGCCTTCATCTGCGATTGAGGGGAACACCCCTGTAGAGATGTGGTCGGGAGAGCCAGCACACGACTATGACCAGCTCAAGGTATTTGAGTGCCTTGCATACTATCATGTGAAAACTGATAAGTTGAAACCTCGAGCTAGGAATGCCATATTTGTAGGATTCAAGCGTGGCATCAAGGGATACAAGCTATGGGATGAAGTTGATAGGAAGATTGTGCTGAGTAGAGACGTCACATTCGATGGGGCTTCTATCTTGAAGCTTCCCAGCTCTTATCTGGTGGAGAGCGACCCGACAGAGAAGATATCGCAGGTGGTGGATATTGATGCAACTCCACATTATCCAGATAGTACAATATCCATTAGAGTACCGACTGAGGTGATGCCAGGCGAGCACGATGATGACGAGGAGGATACAGGTACAGTTATACAGGATCAGGGACTAACAGCTCAGGTTTATGATTCTATTACGATTCGGAGATAAAGGAGAGACATATGGATGCCAGCACGGTATACCGACACAGTAGTTACATATGCACTTTCGGTGGAGAGTTGTAGGCTGTCTAAAAATCACAATAGATAGCTGATCCCCATCAAACACCGATGATGGAAGTTACAATCTGACGACTTCCAGAAGGATACAATTTGAAGACTTTCACGTAGATCGCTGAAGGTTACAATCTGACGACCTTCATGACAACCAATGAGAGCTCTAGTTTAACAGCCTTCACCATCAACATCGAGAGTTACAATCTGACGACTCTTGCATATCAAAGAGCTAAAGTAAAGATTACAAAATGACGATCTTTGCAACGCTTTGACAGAAAGAGACTACAAATCGATGGTCTCTTCAAATCAAGACGTGGAAGTCCTCCCCTCGTACCAGCATCAAGATGCGCCGTGTTCATAGCCACGAACGCAGCTCAAATGCAACTCCAAAAGTTGCAAACGCAGCTTAAATCGTCACTGGACGCAGCTCTATTCGCTGCCCGACGCAGCTCAACATCGCTGCACAACGCAGCTCAACATCGCTGCTCGACGCTACTCAACGCAGCTCCAAGCGCTGCCCAACGCAGCTCTATACCGCTGCCAAACGCAGCTTTCATCCGCTGCAAATGTAGCTTCCAATCACTGCGTTCAAGCTTCCAGACACTGCGTTTGGACACAGAATTCATGCCAGAATGCAGGATCTGCGTTTGACTCGTTCAAACACGAGTTGAACGGTTTCAAAACCGTTTCCCACGATCTGAGGGGATCACAACTCCACTCAGGAGTGATTTAAGGAGCGGTTACATCCCATTAGCCCCACTTAGGAGCGAATTAAGGAGGTGGTTACACCCCTTAATCCCCTATAAATAACAACAAACGAAACAGAGTTAAGGATCAGATTTTTGATAATCAGATCAAGGCTGGATCTTTCGGTGGCGGTCTGTTGGAACTTCTTGGCAGCGAAAAGATGATCCTTCATCCTTCGGTTGGAGCTTTGGAGATCAGCAACAAGATCTTCTTCATCCTTGGCTTATAACCGACTTTCGATTAAATCAACTCTTTCATAGAGTTTTAAACTCGTTCAGAGTTCTCCACAACGTCAAAATCGTGAGGAGAAGACCACATTCCAGTGAAACAAGACATCGGATCGTCAACGAGAAGCAAACTCGACGCGAGCATTCGAGGGAGGCATCTCATCGCCACCGTGAAGAACCCAGAATTAAACAAAGGGGAGAATCCCGATCATTCTCTTCTCTTTTGTAATCAGGAAATCCAATTGTAACTGAGATTAAAGGAATACAAATCAATTTTCCTTCGTTTCTTTTACTGCAAATTTTCCACCAAACAAAAGATGGCGACTCCGCTGGGGAAGAGCTTCTCTGACGAAGAAGTGGTGGCGCAATCCGATGTTCATCTCACTGGAACCACGGTTGAAACTCTCGTCATAGAGTTCGATCAAGCCAAGTATGAGGAAGTCCTCTCCTCCGGATCCCTTATCCCCAAGGCTATGCGTAAGATCCACAAAGTCTTCAAAGAGACTAAAGCTCCAACTGCTCCAATTACAGCCGAACCGCCTAAGGAAGATTGCTCGGACAGCCCCTCCCCCGATGGAGTGGGCTCAGCTTCGGCCAAACTCGTCCACCGAGTTGAAGGTGTTGCTGCCAAGGCCTTGAAGCAGGCTAAGAAGAACGTCGCTCGACGGAGGAGGAGATCCTTACGACGAGCACATCTCCGAGAATGCCGATCCTCAAGTCAACATGAGCTTCGTGTTTGTGAGCCTAAACGCGACCCTATGCCCTGCGTTTCTGTTTCAGAATGCAAGTCTCGCGTCTATGAGCCCAAACATAGGCTCTGTGTGAAGAAGACTGAACGCAACCCTCAGGGGCGCATTCCACAAAATGAACGCAACCCTCAGGGGTGCGTTCCACAAAATAAACGCAACTCTCAAATATGCGTTTCATCAGCAAAACCTGAAGCTCAGGCATGCGTTCAGTTGACGAAATCCAATACAGAGCCTGGTATATATCGTGGAGCTTCGGGGCGCTGCCCCGAACCCCGCCGGGGGGTATTCCATCCCCCCCGGACCCCCTGGCCAGGGGCGCGCCGCCCCCTGGACCCCCGGCTCGCTGACCGGGCAGCGAGACCCCCGAATACTCTGCGTAGCGCGACTAGATTGAGGGGCGGATGTCAAAAGTCCATGGATTCAAGGCATCTCAACCAGATCCATGTTCACCAAGAGCCAGTCTTGTCCAATCATGGACTGGGGGTTCCAATTCAAACCTCACGATCAGTGAGCAATTCTCCTCGAATCTTCACAATAGATTTGAGTGAGTTCATATCGAGAGAAAGACCGATGCAACAAGTCATTCCTACGGTCCTCTCGGAATATCAATGCTGCTCATATGTGGCCAAACTATTGGTGTTCGACCAATTTACGAATGTTGCTTTGCCCAACCAACGACGATGTTCTCACAGGAAGAAGTCTCCAGAGACCGAGTATCCTGAAGTCACTATCAATGTGATCGAAAGAGGGAAAGCCTCAAGTCCTAATTCCGATGACTCAGAGACAAGTCGTTCGCCGACCGTCAGAGAAATCGCTAACGAGTTTGAAGGAGTCTACCAACGCACTCGGACGCGAACAGGAACAATTCCCCCTATCAACTATCGGAGGTTAGCCCAAGGAACTAATTCCGATGATGAACACTCAGCCATTGCGGAGTCTCAATCATCAAGCTCTGTCATTAGGTATGAGAGTTTCACCCACATGGCAGAACATTCTGAAGATCTTTCAAAGAGGGTTGCGGAGCAAGACGCCATGCTCAAATCACAGCAGAAGACCCTCAATGAACTCCTAGACCTGTTGACTCAACTCGTCGCAAACAAGGCCAAATCTCAGGAGACAGATTCGCCGTTTAGACAAGAATCTTCCCGGAGAGGAAAAGCGTCTTCATCCCGACTGCCATCAATGAACTCATGGCCCTGTTGACTCAAATTGTCACAGACAAGGCCAAATCTCAGAAGACAGATTCGCCACCTAGGCAAGAATCCTCCCGGAGAGGAAAAACGTCTTCATCCCGACCTCACACAAGCAAAGGGAAGGGAAAAGTGGTTGATGACAGGACTTCTGACCAAGAAGCCCACAACCTAGAATCTTCCTCTGATGAAGGAAGAGAGACGGAGTATGAGCAAAATCCTCAGTCGGCTAAAATCGAGGAATTGGAAGCCCGCCTCAATGTCATTGCTAGCAGAAGCGAGCTCCAAGATGAGGGAGTTGTCAGGCCCTACCCTGCCGAATGGGACGCAGCCCCTTATCCTCCAAAATTTGAAGTCCCGACGCTACAAACTTTTGACGGCACGGGATCACCGAACCAACATATCTATCATTTCAAGTCACAGACTGGAAATGTGATATCAAACGACGCCATACTGGCTCGATTATTCATTGGCACCCTCAAGGGAGTTGCCTTTGAATGGTTCAGAAAACTACTTGCGGGATGTATCCAAAAGTGGGCGGATCTAGAGAGACTCTTCCTGTCAAAATTCTTTAAAGAGGATACAGAAGTCTCCATCCATACCCTTCTTGCCACTAAGCAGAAGAAGAGGGAGTCCGTCAAAGCCTTCATCAAGAGGTTCCGAACCATGGCTCTCCGGTGTTCGTCAGGTATAACACAGTCTACTTTAGTAGAGACCTGTCGACACAACTTGCAGACCAACATCCTAGCTCGAATAGGGGTTGCAGAATGCCGTTCCTGGAGACAACTGATCTCTCAAGGCGAACAGGCTCAAAAGATCATTGCCAGGATCAAAGCTGAAGAACCAAGTAGGCAGGATCAACCTGAGCAATCGGACCAAGCCCAA
>NC_033794.1:127054148-127080003 GCF_001876935.1 Asparagus officinalis
AATCTTTCACATCGTCGAGTTAACATTACACTTCTGACGATCATCATCCCCACAAAGTATGCATTCAATTTGCATCACTCCCAATTTGTCACGTTAACACTACACCTCTGACAAAAATCCACTTATCGACTCTTTCCAATAGAGCGATAAGTCCTCAAAATTGCTCCTATAGCAATATTCTTCTTGTCACGTTAACACTACACCTCTGACAAAATCCGCTTATCGACTCTCTTCAATGGAGCGATAGGTCCACAAACCCGTCAAGTTAATATCACACCTCTGACGACATAATCAACTTATCGACTCTCTTCAATAGAGCGATAGGTCCATAAAATACTGTTAGGTTAACATCACACCTCTAACAGTCAAACCCCCCAATGAACTTGTTAATCCTTTTTCAACAAGATTAGCAAGTTGTCATTATAAAATCCCCAACGGATTAAATATTTTCTGGAATTATCCTAGTGATAATAAAGAAAATTTCTGAATTTCACTCTAAGTGAAAATTCATGCCAAGTTAATATTACACCTCTGGCGTTTCCAACTTTCTTTCAGTGTTTCAAGTAACACAGGAAGAAATAACGACAAAGTCCACGTATTCAACATCGTGGCAGGTTGTTATCAAAATCCATACCTCACACGCATGGGGGACTTTATCTCGATTCCTAATTAGAGATAAGCCTACGCCTAATACGCGTTGCCGGTTAGTCTTTTCCCGTGAAAATGACAAAGTCTATGTATTCAAAATCATAGCATCAAGTCTAAGAGGGTTCATTCTCTTAGCACAACGTTACATGTGGAACGGACTTAGACAATCCACATGCTAGCCCGACTCAAACGGTAGTCGGTAAAGGCTTATCAAATCCGTTGATGGCTGAGGGTTTGCCAAAAATCCTATGCACGTTTGCAGGTCCATCAGCTTAATGGATGTGAGCCGAGACTTAAAACAGATGAGCCAAAGACAAGTCTCAAAGACTTAGTCAAAAATGCACGGAAGCCACTTCCATGTCTTAAGTCAAAACGTTGAGGTCAGACCCGCGATGTAAAAACCGAACGCCGAGGTCACACCCGTGTTCCAAATTCAACATGCAAGGGTGAGACCCGCATCTCAAGTTCAAAATGCAGGGTCCACCCCCCACATTCCAGAAGCAGGATTATGGCGCATACCTTCACACAGGTCCTACGTGGCAAATCCCTTCAACCATGATGCCTTCGAAGCAAGTGCAGATAACAAATCCTTTACCACAAGGAATCAACAGCTCCAAGATCAGAGTTGAGATCCAAAGTATTCCGAAAATTCGTCCCAGTCAACCGCGAACTTTCGAAAACTTTGGAGGGGGTTCTGTAGGCTGTCTAAAAATCACAATAGATAGCTGATCCCCATCAAACACCGATGATGGAAGTTACAATCTGACGACTTCCAGAAGGCTACAATTTGAAGACTTTCACGTAGATCGCTGAAGGTTACAATCTGACGACCTTCATGACAACCAATGAGAGCTCTAGTTTAACAGACTTCACCATCAACATCGAGAGTTACAATCTGACGACTCTTGCATATCAAAGAGCTAAAGTAAAGATTACAAAATGACGATCTTTGCAACGCTTCGACAGAAAGAGACTACAAATCAATGGTCTCTTCAAATCAAGCTGCGGAAGGCCACGAACGCAGCTCAAATGCAACTCCAAAAGTTGCAAACGCAGCTTAAATTGTCACTGGACGCAGCTCTATTCGCTGCCCGACGCAGCTCAACATCGCTGCACAACGCAGCTCAACATCGCTGCACAACGCAGCTTAACATCGCTGCCCGACGCTGCTCAACGCAGCTCCAAGCGCTGCCTAACGCAGCTCTATACCGCTGCCAAATGCAGCTTTCATCCGCTGCAAATGCAGCTTCCAATCACTGCGTTCAAGCTTCCAGACACTGCGTTTGGACACAGAATTCATGCCAGAATGCAGGATCTGCGTTTGACTCGTTCAAACACGAGTTGAACGGTTTCAAAACTGTTTCCCACGATCTGAGGGGATCACAACTCCACTCAGGAGTGATTTAAGGAGCGGTTACATCCCATTAGCCCCACTTAGGAGCGAATTAAGGAGGTGGTTACACCCCTTAATCCCCTATAAATAACAACAAACTCAACAGAGTTAAGGATCGGATTTTTGATAATCAGATCAGGGCTGGATCTTTCGACGGCGGTCTGTTGGAACTTCTTGGCAGCGAAAAGAGGATCCTTCATCCTTCGGTTGGAGCTTTAGAGATCAGCAACAAGATCTTCTTCATCCTTGGCTTATAACCGACTTTCGGTTAAATCAACTCTTTCATAGAGTTTTAAACTCGTTCAGAGTTCTCCACAACGTGAAATTGTGAGGAGAAGATCATGTTCCAGTGAATTAAAACGTCGGATCGTCAACAGAGAGCAAACTCGACGCGAGCATTTGAGGGAGGCACTCCATCGCTACCGTGAAGAACTCATAATTAAACAAAGGGGAGAATCCAGATCATTCTCCTCTCTTTTGTAATCAGGAAATCCAATTGTAACTAAAGGGGAGAATCCAGATCATTCTCCTCTCTTTTGTAATCAGGAAATCCAATTGTAACTGAGATTAAAGTAATACAAATCAATTTTCCTTCGTTTGTCTCTTTTGTAATCAGGAAATCCAATTGTAACTGAGATTAAAGTAATACAAATCAATTTTCCTTCGTTTCTTTTACTGCAAATTTTCCACCAAACAAGAGTATCGATGAGTTGATGCCTACTACATTCAGAGAGGCCGAGCAAAATTTGGAGGCTGATTCGTGGCAGGTGGCTTTACAGGAGGAGATGAAGTCTCTTCACAAGAATGATACGTGGGAGCTTGTTGAGCTTCTAAAGGGGCGGAAGACGATTGGTTACAAGTGGGTATACACGAAGAAGGAGGGAATTGAGGGTACTCTAGTGAGGTTCAAGGCTAGGTTGGTTGCGAAGAGCTATGCACAGGAGAAAGATATTGATTATAATGAGGTTTTCTCTCTAGTGGTAAAGCACTCTTCGATTCGGATTTTACTAGCTTTGGTGGCACAGTATGGATTAGAGTTAGATCAGTTGGATGTGAAGACGATATTTCTTCATGGTGATCTTAATGAAAAAAATATATATGACTCAGCCATTGGGATCCCGAACTGTAGGGAAGGAAAACCTGGTTTGCAGGTTAAAGAAATCGCTATACGGTTTGAAGCAGTATCCTCGACAGTGGTATAGGCGATTTGATGGTTTTATGATTGGTCATTCGTACACTCGGAGCTAGTTTGATTCTTACGTGTATTTTTACAAGTTGAAAGGAGCTGCGTATATCTATTTGTTGCTTTATGTCGATGACATGTTGGTTGCCTCTATTTCCAGGTCTTCTATAGATGAGTTAAATGCACAACTTTCAAAGGAGTTTGAGATGAAGGATTTGGGTGAGGCTAAGTATATTTTAGGGATGGAGATCGACAGAGATAAAGACAAGGACAGAATTTGTTTGACACATGTAGCTTATTTGAAGAAGGTTCTACATCGATTTGATTAGCATGGATATGAAGCCGGTTAGTGTACCTTTGGGAACCTATTTGAAGCTTTTAGCTGATCTCTCACCGAAGATAGTTGAAGATCAAGAGTTGATGTCAAAAACTCTATATGCGTGCGCGGTTGGGAGCTTGATGTACGTGATGGTATGTACGAGGCCAGATTTATCACAGGTAGTGAGCATGGTTTCGAGATACATACACGATCCAGGAGTGGGTCATTGGGACCCCGTGAGATGGATTTTGAGGTACATTCGAGGTACGCTCAATGTTGTCTGGTTTTTGAGCGGGACACTAGAGGTGGGCAGTTGTGCATTGGCTATGTTGATTCGGATTATGTCGGGGATTTGGATAAGCACCGGTCTATTACGGGGTATGTGTTCACTTTGACCAGTGTGCCGATGTGTTGGAGATGCACCTTACAGTCTACGGTAGCTTTGTCGACGACGGAAGCAGAGCATATGGCAATTACGGAGGCTGTGAAGGAGGCTATTTAGCTTTAAGGACTTTTGGAGGAACTTGGTATATCGTAGCAGTCCGTTACTATTCACTACGATAGTATGAGTGCTATCTATTTGGCAAAGAATCAGGGTTTTTATGCGAGGATGAAGCACATTGATGTTCGGTATCACTTCGTTCGAGATGTTATTGAATATGGCGATGTGGAGATTGTGAAGGTCCACACAAAGGATAATCCGGCAGATATGCTCACTAAGGTGGTTCCGAGCAACAAGTTTGATCATTGTCGAAGCTTGTTGTACATTCGTGATTGTTGAGACCATTGACGGCCATTTGAATGAACTACGGGCGGCTTAATCCCTTGGGAGAGGGGGTACATAGACAACCATATTGGTGCAACCGATTTTGGAGAGGCGACACATTGGTGCTCTTTGTTTGGAGTCAGCTCAGTTTTGAGAAAACTTCGTCGATGTGGAGAATTGTGGAAAACTCAGAAAAACTAGTTTTTTCTGTCATAAGTCGACTCATGCATAGGCATAAGTCGACTCATGCATAGGCATAAGTCGACTTATGGTAAGTCGACTTATGTCTGTGCACGAGTTGACTTACGTTACGTTCTGGAGTTGTTGTTTTTGACCTCTGACAAGTCGACTTAACATGCCTGTTAAGTCGACTAATGATCTGTTCTCAAGTTGCTATTTTGGGCTCTGTCAAGTCGACTTATGGTAAGTCGACTTGTTCCCACTTTAAGTCGACTTACGACATGTTTCAGGCCTGTTTTGCTTTCCTGTTTGGTTTGGGTTTCTGTTTTGATATAAATAGGAACACGATTTTCTAGGGTTAAGAATAAGAGATTTTAGATTGTACTGAGCATATTGAGAGGGAAAACTTGTGAGCAAGTTGAGAGTTTTGGTTTAGGGTTTGTGTGAGTGGTTTTGTGAGATTGTAACCCTTTGTACCCTCCTAGATTTAGTGAAATCTCCCCATCCTCTTCCTGTGGACGTAGGCAAATTGCCGAACAACATATATCTCTGTGTTTGGTTTGATTTATCATATTTGGTTTGAATTGTGCTCGTGTGTGGTTGTTTCTCTTCTCCGTGATCATAGATTCATTCGGTGTGCGAGCACGCTTCCGCATAGGCGCACAACACTGCTTTTTCTTGCAATTTTATAATCATTAACAATACTTCATTAAATTAATATTAGTCTAGTATTGTGTAGATAAATAGTATAGATTACCGAAAGACAGGAGAATTTACAGAAAATGTTCATCCTAACATCAATTCAAATTTGAGAAAGCAAAGTAAGACTATAGTTAAAACAAGCAAATTTGACCCGCGCATCGCCACGGCATTTGTGTCAACAATAAAAAAATTGTATTTAACCTAAAAATAAATTGTACACATATTAATTTGAATAAAATAGCAAGTTAAAGAAAAATATATCATCATTTAAATTTCAATAACTACAATAAAAACATATTTAAATTAGTTATAAATCCAATTAGTAAGTTTATAAATTAATTTTAATTAAAATTATTGTCTTTAATTAAATAATTAAATAAATTTTTAAAAGAAGCTAAGGTATACGAAGTCTTGATTGTTTTGCATTGTTTACACACACACGCATAATACTAATCTAAATAACTCACCGTCGACATCATGTGATTCATTTATTTTTTAGAAAACACATACACGCATAATACTAATCTAAATAACTCACCGTCATCATGTGATTCATTTATTTTTTTAGAAATGAAAGACCCTTCCATCCGTTAATTTAAAAAAAGCTAGATAGTACGTAGTTCAAAAACAAAAACACATGAAGCTTAATAATAATAGAAACCTAATGCTACTAATTAAGGTAAATAGCATACATTAAAACGGCCCCGAGATATGGGACCCCCTACATCACGGCTTCCAACTCAAAGAAAACGTGTTGAAATAATAAGAAAAATTCCTCAAGGACCCAAAATATGGGACCAATAGAGGGGAGAAGTGAGGTGTCCCCCTTCTATTGGATAATGAGTTGACCATCATTAATGATAGCCAACTCATTATCCAATAGGAGGGGGACACCTCACTTATCCCTCCTATTGGTCCCATATTCTGGGTCCCCGTAGCAAAGCTCAAATAATAATTTGTCGTGTGATATTTGAGTCAGCGTTTTTTAGCCGGAAGCCCGGAACCACTTAATTAGTTTAAAAAACGACAGTTATCACAGTCAACGATTCTGTAGCTGGAACCACTTAGCATAAAAAGACAGCGACCATAACTCATCTTCTCGTCTAGCTTCTGCTTCTTCGAGTTCTTAACGAGCAATTAATGGCTCGTCCTCTTCTCTCTCTTCTTCCTTTGCTCCTCTTCTCATCTCCGCCTGCTCTCTGTCAAGTGACCATAACTCACCTCCCCGGCTTCAAAGGACCTCTCCCCTTCCACCTTGAGACTGGGTCAGTACTGGTTATAATTAATTAATTGCCACATAATTGCATCCATTTATCCCCTTTTTTTCTTCTCCCTTTTATTTAACTTCTTCTTGATTAATTAGTTTTTAGTACTTTAACCTAAAAAAAAATTACAGGTATGTAGGCGTTGATGAGGTGAGCGGCGTGGAGCTGTTCTATTACTTCATACAGTCGGAGAAGAACCCTAAAGAAGACCCACTCATACTTTGGCACAACGGAGGCCCCGGCTGCTCTGCATTCAGCGGTCTCGCCTTCGAAATTGGTACAGAAACTAAGATTTATATAGATCCCTACCATTTTGATGTTAATTAACGTACGTATAATCAAGTGGTACACACTAAAAATTATTTTATGCTTGGTAGTAAGGTATCTCATTATCACTCTCTCTACTGCATGTGAATGTGGTCTCTCATTTAAGTGAGTGGATGAGAATGAACCACCATATTACTAAACACAAAAATTTATATTTTGTATTAAGTTCCTCTATATTACTCATAATATAGAGAAAAATGTAGGAACTGTTGAAATAAATGATTCTTAGAGGGATTTTATGAAAATATATCATTTAATGATTGGATTCCATAGATGAAATTAAAATGTACTTAATTAGCAATATGCGAGTTTTTTAGTCTCACATTGGCTAATTAAATGCATTTTAGTTGGTTTAAATTAACACACATGTTATTTATGGCATAACAAAGGTGTTAGTATTACACACTTGTGTTGGTATATAAGCGAGCGTGCGAGCAAGAGAGCAGGACCGTGCACGCAGTTCGGCACATGCTCTTTTTGCACGTGCTGTGCTTTAAACGAGCTTAAACGTTTTGCATGCGCTCACTTAAAACCAGCTGAACGTTTCGTACGTACGTTACAAACGTTGCAATAACTGAAATTTAAATCTTTGTCTCTCATGAACCTAATTAATAAAAGGGCTTCTTCTGATCATTTGAAAGACACAGAAAAAACGAAATCTCATGTCTTCTTCTTCTTTCAATAATTCTATAAGCTGTTAAGTATTGGAGATTCAGACAAACCGAAGAAGTATTTGTGGTGTTCACAAAAAAAGAGTGCTTTTTTGGACTGTAGCCGTCTCATCCTCGGAAGTACTGTGAAAACAATATTGGTGCCATAAAGATTGCTAACAGTCTCATAATTCATTTGCGCACTAAGCATCGAGATTGACTATAATTTCACATCTCATCACTAATGACACTATTTTCTTACCTTATGTTAGCTCTAAGATGCAATTGACTGATTTCTTTACTTAATTTCAGACCCTCCAATGTCATCTCGTTAACATAACCAAACTCTTGTTGATTGATCAACCATGAGTTTTAGGGGAGTGTTGAAGTAGATATAAATACCTAGTTTAATCCTTAGATTGGTCCCACATCGGCTACATGTAGAGTAGTAGTCTTATGTACATTTAGACATTTGGCCTTGAGCCTAATGGAAATACATACTGAGATTTCCCTGATTTCAACAGAGAAAACCTTTCAAAGGTTAACCACAAGATATTCTCCCAAGGCCAGCAGGGAAAAAAAGTTAACCGGAATATACATAGAAAAGAAAGTCATATTCTAGTAAATACCTCCCTTTAATTTGCCCCAGAATTTTCCAACTGCGAGAATGCAAAATCACAAAAAAAGAATAGATGTTCAGCACACTTAGGATGGGAGTCACACATAGTACCAATATTATGGGAAAACCCATTTTCTGAAGTCTATCCAGAGTTACAAGCCTCATCCTCATGGCAAGCCGCTCATTAAAGCAATAATATTGTTTAGGCAAACTTAATTAGAGTTCACCAGATCAGGGGAACCCAAGTCAAATGACGTGAACAGGAGACGCCCATTACCTTGGGGCCTTCCACAAATATTAAAATGATGTTCGAAAATTTTTCACATGCCTTCCTAACATCATAACGAGGGTTTTCTGACAGTAGCGTTGAAAGTTGATAGTTTTTTAACATAACGTTGAAAGCTTGGGGGTCCTCTGAAAGTAATGTTGAAAGTTGGGGGGGTATGCTGAAAAAATAGTCAAACATAAGAATCTATTAATTGGAGTTTATTTTTGAGTGCAGAAGATGGGACCGTTCATGTATAAAAGATTATAGAAGATATGAAAGAAAGTATTATGACAGGTTACTCATTCAATAATGTTGCTCCTAATTTCACCCATTATCTATTTTATGTTAAGTTTAGATTAATTTAAAGTATAACCTAGGTAAGGTTATTTTACGATTATCGTGATTTGACAGGATTCATCCCATGAGCTCCGTAATAATTTGTTGACACTCTCCTTAATTATACAGGTCCTCTAAAATTTGTGACTTCAAAATATGATGGGAGGTTACCATCTTTGGTATATAATCCTTATGCATGGACGAAGGTCAACTCTCTAACATAGTTTAAGTGATGCAATCCTTTTTTTTTTGTGGTTCTATATGTTTTAATTTTACTGAAAATTTAGGTTGCTAATGTTATCTTGGTCGACTCTCCTGTTGGAACTGGATTCTCATTTTCGAGAAATCCTAAAGGCTACGTGGTTGATGACACGATTACATCAAAACAAACCTACGAGTTTCTGAGAAAGGTATATGATTACATCTTGTGATTAGTTTCTTTGATCAAAACATAGATTTATTATTTACCTCAGTATTATGCATATATTGCTGCAGTGGCTTGTCGAACATCCGCAGTTCATTTCCAATCATCTCTATATCGCTGGTGATTCATTTGGAGGAAAAATTGTTCCAGTCGTTGCTAACATGGTTGCGGAAGGTAAAGTCAACCACTAATTCCCATTCAATGCGTAAAATTGGTACAAATCCATCTTCTTCTTCTCCTTCCTTTTTTGCCCCCTTTTTTTATTTTTATTTTTGGTAATGGAAAAATATTTTCGGTCTTGTTAGTTTATTTTGTCAGCTTGATAGAGTAGAAGTTGGCATGGGGTTCTGACAACATTCTTTATGGACAACAGGTATTGAAGATGGCGATTATCCGCTCATGAACCTCAAGGTATATTCTTAGCATGCTGTAAAAAAATTTAATTATATAGTATTGGTTTTTATAGTTGAAGACGCTCGCTTATTAGATTTAAATTTCTTTTTATTCTTGCAAAGAATTTGCAGTTGCCATTTTCTTTTCTTTGGTTACAGAATGAGCACACTCATGTCTTTTCGGATTCTGCTTCACTCAATACATCATGATCTCTTTAGTTATTAGATGTAGCAGTTTGTTAGGTATGTTCATCCCTATTTGGATTTGCCCCCAGCGAAGGAAAATTAAGTGAACATTGGTCATTGGATAAGTTAAGGAAAGTTAAAGTAACAACAAAATTTATTTGGGAATTTAGTAAGGAGAATCAAGGGGAATTTATTTCACCCCATTTGAAAAGTTTAATAAGGTGAAGGTAAGGTAAGAGGAATATATGTAAATTTACATAAATAACCTTACATATTATTTCGCCAATTTGAATCTCATCTTGATACAAGGGTAACTTTTGATTTGTGTAATATTTTGTTTTTAAGAGTTCCTCTTCATTACGCCCCAATTTGAAGGGGAACAAAATCTCAAGTTGTTCCCATTAGTTCCCTCAACTCCCACAACTTCCCCAAATTATCTACTGCAGATGAATTTCTAAATATGAGTAATGTATCCCTTACCTTCCTTTACTGCACATTAACCCTATTCGAAGTAGGCCCTTAGTGGTATGGCATTCACTCCTAACCCTTTTGGAACTCTTAACAATTAGGAAATCCTCTTCAACATTCCTTTACTTAAAAAATTTGAATTCTTCTCACAATTCCATAACAAGTACACCCACATAGCCACTTGAAGCATGAATTATTTTACTCACCGCTTGAAGCATTGCTTAAGGTCTTGTTAGTAATTTCTACTCGAGATTGATAAGAAATCCAACCATTCTTTTAGAGGTTAACGCAGAAAAAAGTCACCGAAATAACAACGAAGCACAAATTAAAACCAGCATATGCAATCACAAAGCAAGAAGGCGAGATTTACACGATTCAACAATTTTCCTACATCCATGGTGGAAGGGGATTTACTTTAGCTAGAAGAAGAATTACTAGTTCTCTCAAACCCCAGTTTGCAATCCTCACAAGAAATAAATCTCTCTTCTTCTCTCTTTCTCTCTCTTTTGATGGTTGTAAACTTAATAGGATTAAAATTATAACCTGTTAGGAAAACCCTATTTATTTATAGAGTTATAACTAGATACAACAAGACCCACAAAAAAATTCTCGAAAAAACCCAAACTGCAACTGAATTGGTAGGGAATTTCCGTGCCTACCTCACACTGTATATGCTCTGCACTTGGAAGTGTGCAGTGACTGCACCGTATCAAACTTCTGGACAAAACAATGTGTGGTTATTGTTGTGCGCAACAGAAATTTCGGCAGCACCTCTGGTGCTCAATAAGAGAGTAGGTCTCAACTAAATCCTTGTTTCATTAAGGAAATAAGAACCGAAAGTAAAATATCTCAACAAAGTGAGATATCAGCTCTTACTCTCATCAGTTCTAGGACTGACCTATCGAGGGAACCTAAACTCTCTATTATAAATCATGACACAAACAATCAATTTTAACGTGGTTCGGCAAATTACCTACGTCCACGGGGCAAGAAGGGGGGGGGGGGGGGGGTAGAGGGGGGGGGGGGGGGAGATTTACTATTAGAGGGAGAGAGTACAAATAAGGTTTACAATCACACAACTTAAACCTTCAAATAAAACTCTCAAATCTCTCACAAAGGGGATGCCAAAACCCTCTCAAAACAGAACAAAAGACTGCACAGAAATCCACGGTCAAAGTTGGCGGCTAACTGCTTTCGCTGCTGCTTTTTCCTTTGCACTCCACCCAAAAAAAAACTCTGCAACCTCTTGCATGAACCCCCCCTTTTTTGCACTTGCACCGAAACCCTAGGAACCAAATAGAAGCTGAAATATATAGCTGCTGTACTCGAGTGGGCTTTGTCCAGAAAACAAAAGCTTTGTACCAGCTCGTGGCCCCCACTCATGGCTATCTCACGCAGAAAACGGAAAGGCAGTGACCCCTACGCAACAAGAAATCGCGTGAATAACTTGAGAACGTGGCCACGTTCTCAATTGCAGCATATATGGCCCCTATACACTTTATCTCCTCACAGTTATCACACAATGTCGGCCATAGATACTGCTACTTCCTTTGTTGATGTTGTTGCTTTTAATATCATCGCTTTTAATTTGAAGTCATTCACAATAATCTCCATCTTGGCTCAAACTGAATCTTTCTCCCCCTCCACCTTCACAATTCCTCCTAATGCCATGTACCCTCCTCAAAATCATGAGTATACCATACAAATGTTGTGATGTCCACAAAAAATTGGGTAATGTCATGGTCCCCATCCAAGACAGCTTGCCATCCTCACTGAGTACCTAGATGAAGTTCAATGATGCCTTCAACTTCTCTGTAGTGATCAGCTCAATCATGATATACATATAATTGTCCCTTGTGTCAATCTTTACTATCTTGATATCCTTTCTTACCTCTCACTCTCTGATTTTATGAAACCTTATCTCAAAGTCTTCGACTCCTGATGAAACATTTGATCCTTCACCAAATAAATGGCGCGCTGATTGTCATAAAATAATTCTGTGATAGCAGCCTTGAACCTGAATGACTGACCAATCCCTTCAAACATAGTGTCTCCTTACTTGCTTCAACTATTACCATGTATTCTGCTTCTGTCATCTGAAGTGCAATAGTATCTTACAGCTGCAACTTCTAACTCACCGACCCTTTTCTTACTTTGAATATAGAGCCTATTATCGATCTTCGATGATTGGGGTTCCCTGCATAATCTAAATCTACATAATCCTTCAACTCGCTTTGCTTCTCCTTCTTCTAAAATAATAGCCCAAGTCATGTTGCACCTTTAAGATACTGTAGTAACCACTTCACCACATCCCAATGGGGCTTCTCTAGATTTGACATGTACTTGCTCACCAAACTCACACTGTATGATAAGTTTGCCCTCGTGCAAACCATAACATACATAAGTGATCCCATTGCACTTACGTATGACACTCGAAATATCTCTTCCTTCTCATTGTCTATATTCAAACACATGTATGAGGATAACATGAAGTGACTGGCAATTGGGTGCTCCCTATTTCATTTTTCCCTATGTTGAACCCTTCAATCATGTTTTCAACATATTTATGTTGGGATAAGTAAAGCTTTGCTATTTTCCTATCTTGATAAATCTCCATCCTAAATATTTTCTTAGTTTCGCGCAAATCTTTCTTATCAAACTCCTTGCTCAACTAAGCCTTCAAACTTTGAATCTCCTACTTCTTCCTTCCCACAATCAACATGTCATCCACATACAACAACAAGTATATGAATGCTTCCTCACCATATTGCCTGATGTAAAGTCAATATCTTACTCATATCGAGTGTATCCCATTGCCAACATGAACGAGTCGAATCAGTTATACCACTATCTTGGAGATTGCTTCAATCTGTAGAATGGCTTCATGAGGACATACATGTAGTCCTCTTTTGCTTCCTTTATAAAATCTTCAGGCTACTTCATGTGATAACCTCTTCAAGCCCTCCATGTATGAACATTGTGTTCACATTAAGCTGTTCTAATTCTATGTCATACTCCACTATCATTGCATGCAACACCCAAATCATGTATGATTGAACACCAGAAAATATCTCATTATAGTCAACCCCCTTCATCTAAGCATATCCTTTCTCCATGAGGTATGCCTTGTACTTCTTATTGTCCTCCTTTTTGAACAATCACTTGCATCTTATAGCTCGCTTCTCCTTTGGAAGACTGGGTCCCATGTCTCATTCTTTAAAGTGACTCATCTCCTTTATGATGACAATCATCTTGTTCCCGTCCTCGCTATCATATGTTTTTTATAATTGCTTGGATTGCCACTCTTTATTATAATTAGAGCAAATGTTACCTGTTTACCTTTGAAACTACACATGACTAGTGCCTTGTGGGTCCTCCCCCGTCATCCTTGTGCTATAGAATACTCCTGCTAGGGTTAAATCTCCTCCTTTCTATTTGTAGCTATCTGCTTGTCCACATTTGCATCTCCCTTCTAAGTTATATCTCATGTTTCCATACCTTTAATCTGCTTTGAGCAAGTTATCTCCATCTATATTGAATGATCTTTCACTTCTTCATTGCTCTCCTTTTGTGGTTCTTGTCCAACACTATCTGACATAGACTCCTCAACGAAAGTGACATCTCCGCTGATAAAAGTGGTATTTCTTTCTAAATCCAATAACTTAAATTCTTTAACGTGCTTCAAAAAAACCTGATGAAATAGCACCTCCTTGACTCTGCATCCATTTTGCTCTTTTGTTTCTATATACTAGAGAGTAGGCAGGGTATCCAAATGCTCTCAATGAATCATAACTGCTTGGCTCTCCTATCCAAACGTCTTTTAGGATCCAAAGATTCAAGGGGGGTCGATCGTGAATAATTGACTAAATAACATGCATGATTTATCACTTCTTCCTAAAAGCCCTTTGACAATCTGGATTGTAGTCTAATTGACTAAATAACATGCATGATTTATCACTTCTTCCTAAAAGCCCTTTGACAATCTGGATTGTAGTCTCATGCTTTTGCTCTCTCTATTAGTGTTCCACTTCTTCCTAAAAGCCCTTTGACAATCTGGATTGTAGTCTCATGCTTTTGCTCTCTCTATTAGTGTTCGATTTTGCTTTGCTACTCCCATTCTATTATGGTTGCTCTGGTATTGTTAGTAGGTGTTGTATGCCTTGTTCAATACAAAATTGCTTGAACTCCATCGAGTTACCTCATTATTTGTCCTTATATACTTGATCTATCACCCATCTGCTTCTCCATGGCCATCTTCTACTCCTTGAACTTTTGGCACACTTGAGATTTAATAGTTAGAAAATAAATTGATATCTTCCATGAGAATTCATCGATGAACATGAAGAAATATTCCGCACTACCTTTGGAGCTTCTAAATGCGGGCCCTCATGGGTCTGTCAATAAGTCACTTATCTCGTGCACTTATGTAGTAAAGGAACCTTATGTTACTTTCCAATCATGTAGAACTTGCAAAATTGAAGCTTCACTCTGTAACTCATTTTAAAAAATTCTTTCCATGCATTATCTGAGGGCCCCTTTCATTCATATACCACATATGCATGTGCCAAGCTTTTGAGGTATTTCCCACCTATTTCTCTGTAGTCCCGATCAAAGCACCAGTGATCACTATGCTCCCTATCAACTTGTACAAGGTCACCCTTCTCTCACTTTAGAGATATATTAGTGCACCCTTCATCAACTTTAGTGCGGTGCCTTTCACCCTGAACTCGCATCTCGTACTCTCAAGTGCTCCTGGAGAAATCATGGTCTTCAACTCTGGAACATGTCGTATGTTTTGCGGAGTTTATACCATCTCATTGTACATTGTTACCTTAATATTGCCAACGCCAACCAATGTACATTTGAGTTTTCCCCTATATCAATTGTTGCACAATTGTAATCCTCATATATTTTAAACCGCTCATAGTGAGGACATATATGGTATGTGCACGCAGAATCAAGAATCCATATGTCAAAATACATTCCTACCGTAGATGCAGTCAACACATTGCAATCTTTCTCGATCTCCTCTGCTTCTAAAGATATACTGGCTTGATCCACTTGTTCCTCGCTATTATTGGATAATTTTAACTTTAACCAATACTTGTATTTAGCGTAGTCTTTTATGTGCCCTAGACTTTTGTAGAAGAAACAACCCATACCATCTTGAGAGAAAGCCCTTGATTTGGATCTGGATCTATTTCCTCCTTGAATACCGCCTCTCCCTCTTTCCTTGACAATCAATAGGGAAGAAGTACTTGATTCTATTCTAGACTTCTTTATAATCATACTGGTTAGAAGAATAGTCGTCACCCTATCCATATTGAGGGTGTCTCGTCCATAAATATGATTGTTGCCACCAAGTGCTCATATGAAACCAGGAGCGATGTGAGGACTTACTACTCCTCCAAATTTACTCTTAGGCATTAAAAAAATCCTTTATAAGTTTATTGAAAGTATGTAAGTGATTCATAAGTGGCGTACTTTCCTTCATCCAAAGCTTGTAGAGTTGTTTCTTGACATAAAGCTTGTAAGATAGACTCTTCATCATGTAGATACTTTTAAGCTTTTCTCGAACTCTTTTTCATCATTTCTAACATTATCTCATACATGATTTGTTAAGCACGCGTTAATGCTGCCCGAAGTCCTAAGATTGAGATCATCCTCCTAATCTTCATCATCTGTATATGTAACTTCCACCAACTTTCTCTTTGAGGCTTTCAAGGTGCTTTCTTTCACCAAAAATGCCTTGACCCTCCTTTGTCAAAGAGTGAAATCCCCTTGCCATTAAACCTTTCCACATTGTACTCATTTGAGATGTTGTTATAGTAGTCACCATGACATTCAATCCCTTTTCTGACTCTTTCTAAAATAACCTTGTTAGTGCTATTTGATCTAGGATGGGATAAATCGATAAATCTTCGGCTCTAGTAGCAATTATTGAAGATCGATCTGAAATATAACATTTCTTTTAGAGTTTTCTCTAGAAAATTGTTAGCGAAATAACAACTAAGCACAAATAAAAACCAGCATGCAATCACAAAGCAAGTGATTTACGTGGTTAGCAACTTGCCTACATCCACCACAAGAGTAGGGGAGGAGTTTCTTTACTTTATTGAGAAGAAGAATTACAAGAGCTCCCAAACCTTAGCTTACAAATTCCCACAAAAAATGAATACTTGATTGGTTTAAAACCCTAACCTACTAGAAGAACCTTACTTATAGAGTTCTAATCGGATACAATAAGACCCGTCAAAAAATACATGAAAAAACGCAAAGTACAGTTGAATTCATAGGGACAGCGTGTGCCTATTGCACAATACACATGCTCTGGACATGGGATAGTGTGTGATGACCTTACACTGTCAAACCTCTAGACCTGAATTTTATGCCTCTGCAAGTTTATGTTCAAGGATAGTACATCTATATTGCAACACAGATGCAGGTGCTAATAGGGACAAATCCATAATTGTTTAGGGAGGGAGGGAGGGGGGATTACGGCAGTGCCAATCAAGCTTTTTATCAAAATCAGAAGCTAATTAGCTAAGAAAAACTCGGTAGGTTATATTTACATAGAAATAATAAAAAATTAATTATCAATTCAGATGTTTAACGTTATATCATTAAAGAAATAAATAAAAACCCAACAATCTTTTTAAGAAAAAAAAATAAAAAGCAAACATACAAATAAATTTAAAAAGTTTAATTCTAATAAAAAATGTACACTGCTACAAAGGAATATCAAGGACTGAATGAGTGACACCTTGAGATCACTTCGAGGCTCCTTAAACTTCACAATTTTCTTTGTCGATAAAGAGACGTCCAATTCATTCCCTAATCTAGAAGTAAACCCAAAAAAAAGGATTTTCAGGTCCAAATCATTAAGATTAAGAAGAGGAGAAATAGATAAAATTTTAATGCTAATGTAATTGAAAAAAGAGTCACTACAAGATACAAGACATCCACGAATTAATGTGTTACTGCCACTCGCCTTTCTTGGATCTCAAAAAAAAAAAAAAAAAAAAAAAAATAAAAATTAACTTCCAGCCAATCATGCTTCTGTTGTAAACATAATCGTCTAGATAATATAATAATACCTAAATTGTGGATCCCATCGGCCACTTGATTACTTCTCCTCTGTGGGTTGAGATCTAATAATTTATTTTGGATCCAACAACATTCTAGCGTTGTAAATGAAAATAACATAGACACGAGTATTAATTTGTGGACCCCACTACACATATGTCCATAACTAAGAAAAGATTAAAAATTCATGGGGGAGCCATGGCCCTCGCTGGCCCCTCTAGATTTGTTCCCAGGTGTTAACAAGTTTAGAATAATTTTTTTTTTATTTTGTAGCCTTGAAACTATTACTCGTTTTGTTGCTAATGTGAACCTGAAATGCACAAAAACATAAATTTTAATGCTACGGTTGTATACCTTGTATGAAAAAGTGCCAATAACAAACAAGGGCTCATTCCAAATACTTGCATTGAACGAGCTAGGGTGGTGTAAGAGTATAAAATTTAAAGCCCTCTACCCTAACCTTAACTTCAAAGTTTTGATGTAGTGAAAGAGATTTTAAATGCTATTGGACAACCTATAGTTTAAATATTTTTGGTCATCAATTTATAAAGTGAATTTAAAAAAACGATACCACTATGTGAGTTTAGGTTTCGTCATATGAAAGGGCATCCAACCTACTTGAGCATCTTAGAGTATAAAATTATAATCAATTCTCACCATAGCTTAAAGTTTTGGTGTAGTGGAAGGGTCATTTGATAGAGTGTTGATAGTGCATTATTATTAGTGTGTACTTTTTGATATGGTAAATCACATTCCGAAAATACCAATATATAAAGGAGTTTCACTTTTAATACAAAGCATTAGAGAAGAATTTTTTCATTGTATTCCTGCAAAAAGAAGAAGTAAAGCATTGAGAAGGATAACATATTGTCGCTAAACTTTCAATACTGATAGCAGAATTGTGATTATCTTTACTTAAACACATGTTGACATGAAATTAGAACATTGCAAACAAACATGTGTTGGGATTGTTGTAGAAAATGGCGAAGGATTTAAAAAATCGTGCGAAAACACGAGTATAGAAAATCCCTCGGGTTGGCCGACCGACGGCATAGGCCCGATCGACCGACAGCCTGTTGGATTACAGGTCCGAACGTTGGACCAGTCGACCAAAAACGTGCACATTATAGGAACTTGGAAATCTCTCTCTGGCCGGTCGACCGATCACATGCATTCGGTTGACCGAAAAGCGGATATGGGCCAAATTTGTTTTCCTGGTTGGTTTTGGATTGGGTGTTTGATATAAATACAAACACGTTTTTAAGGTTTCACAAAAGGAGAGATTTTGGATTGTTTTGAGCACTTTGAGAGAGAGATATTGTGAGAGAGTTGAGATCTTTGGTTAGGGTTATATTTAAGTGATTTTGTGAGTTGTAATCCGTTGTATTTCTCCTCCATATAGTGAAATCTTCTCATCCTCTCCCCGTGGACGTAGGCAATTGCCAAACCATGTAAATCTCTGTATTTGGTTTGATTTGTGTCATATTTTGGTGAATTGCACTCGTATTTAGTTTTGGTTGTCTTCTCTCATTGCTTGCGGACTCGTTGTCGAGCACGCTTCCACACGGCGCGTAACAATTGGTATCAGAGCTCTTGGGTTTCAGATCTAGGGTTTTGCATTGGGTGGAGGAAGATTCGTTGTTTGAAGCTTGGTTTATAGAGTTCTAGGCTTCGGTGGAGATAACATTGCGGAGTTGCCGTTGGGATCTCGTTTTCCTTGTGTGGTTAGGAGATCGTGTTGGAATTCTATCTAGGGTTCAGTTGGGTAATTTCTCAATTCTATCAAAGTTTGAATCTTTCTTTATAATTTAGAGTTTGTAAGCATTAGGAGAAGAAGTTGGTGAAAGCAGCAAGACAATAATGAGTACAGTTCAGGTTGGATTTCAAAATACTAAGATTAGTGTAGTGAAGTATGACAGCTAGATCAATTTTGGTTTGTGGATGAGTGACGTACATGACGCTCTCAATGCTCAAAATTTGGAAGAGACCATCATGGTCCATGAGAGGCCACCGAAATATGATGAGACGATATGAGACAAGATGAATATGAACACTTGTGAGGTGATCATGTCTTGTTTGGAACAAGAGCTGAAATACGACGTGATTGAGGTGACGTCTACGATGAAGATGTGAGAAATTCTTAACTACAGGTACCTTACAAAGAGTGTTGAGAATCGGTTGCACTTGTTGTGGAGATTATTCAGATTCCAGATGTCCAAGGGCACCTCACTTGTGGCTCATGTGAACAACTATACAAAGTTGTTATCGAACTTGGCAAACATGGATGAGAAGATAACGGACGAGTACAAGATAATTATTTTGTTGGGCTCCTTACCCGATGAGGAGTATGATACCTTCGTGCTCACTTTGTTGAATGGTAGATCTTCCATCACCTACAGTGAAGTGACTAATGCATTGACGAACTACGATTTGAGGAGGAAGGACAAAGAGACTTCCAGAGCTAGCACTTCAGGAGAGGCCTTGTCGATGAGAGGAAGAAGTTCATATCTAACAGGTGGCAATAGAGGCATGTCAAAGTCAAGAGGCCACCACCAATTAGTGAAGAACTAGTGTGCATTTTGCAAAGAATAAGGACATTGGAAGAGAGATTGCCCGAAGCTCAAAGAGAATGAGAATAGCAAGAAGAAGGGTCCGAAGGCCAATAAGGTGAACGTCACTAGAGGTGATGATTCTGATAATTCGTGCTTTTCTCTATTGATTACTCCAGAGGCGAATCATATGTATGCATCTGATTGGATGCTAGATTTTGGTGCTACTTATCATGTAACTCCCCGGCAAGATTGGTTTGCATCGTTCGAGAGTCTCGATAGGGGCATGGTAGTCATGGGAAACGATCAATCCTGTGGTATTTGTAGGATAGGTACCGTTAGGATATGGATGCACGATGGAGTAGTTTGTGAATTTAATAAAGTGAGATTTATTCCTCAGTTGAAGAAGAATCTTATTTCAGTTGGAGCTTCAGAGGCGAAGAGATTCAAGGTGGCCTTTGAGAACGTTGTAGCAAAGATTACTAAGAGATCTTTGGTGGTAATGAAGGGAGTCCGCAGTAGGAATTAGTATTTTCTAAAGGGAAGCACCGAGATTGGTCAGGTAGCTTCAGCTATTTCAGAGGCGGACGTGAGGAGATTTTAGCACTATAAGTTGGGGCACACAGGTAAAAAGTCACTGTAGGCTTTGTACAAACAGTGACTATTAAAGGGAGCCAAGAGTGAAAAGATAGAATTCTGTAAGCATTGCATTCTTGGTAAGAAGATAAAAATGAAGTTTGGGACATCCGTACACAGGACGACGAGCATCTTGGACTACGTGCACACGGATGTTTGGGGTCCCACCAAGACTGCATCACTTGGTGGTCGACATTGGTTCCTCATATTTGTAGATGGCTATTCTAGGCATTGTTGGGTGTACACTATGAAGCATAAAAATAAAGTCCTAGAGTTATTTGTGGAGTGGAAGAGAATGTTGGAACTATAAACAGGGAGGAAGATCAAGACGTTGTGATCCGACAACGACGGTGAGTATACTTCAGACCCCTTTCAGCAGCTACGTCGAGATAAGGACATAGAAAGAAACTTTACAGTTATTCATACGCCGCAGTAGAATGGGGTGACAGAGAGATTGAATAGGTCTTTACTGGAGAAGGTCCGATGTTTGTTATTGCAGAATGGTTTGGAGAATATCTTTTGGGCTGAGACACTTTCATATATGAGACACCTCATTAGTAGGTTACCTTCATCTGTGATTGAGGGGAAAACCCCTATGGAGATGTGGTCGGGAGAACCAGCATGCGATTATGATCAGCCTAAGGTATTTGGGTGCCCTGTATTTTATCATGTTAGAACTGATAAATTAGAACCTCGAGCTAGGAAGGCCATATTTGTGGGATTCAAGCGAGGTGTTAAAGGATACAAGTTTTGGGATCCAGTTGATAAAAAGATTGTGATGAGTAGAGACGTTACTTTTTATGAGGCTTCTATCTTGAAGCTTCCCAACTCTCATCAGGTGAAGAGCACCCTGACAGAGGAGATAACACAGGTGATGAAGATAAATGCAACTCCACATTGTTCAGATGAGACCGTATCCATTAGAGTGTCGACTGAGGTGACGTCAGGTGAGCACGACGATGATTTGGAGGATACAAGTACAATTGAGCAGGATCAAGGACCGATAGCTCAGGTTCATGATTCTATTGCGGTTCGGAGGTTGAGAAGAGACATGTGAATGCTAGCGAAATATACAGACACAGACGTTGCGTATGCACTTCTGATGGAGAGTGTCGATGAGATAGTTCCTACTATATTTAGAGAGGCCAAGCAGGGTTTGGAGGCTGGTTTGTGGCAAGTAGCTATGCAGGAGGAGATGGAGTCTCTTCATAGGAACGACATATGAGAGCTTGTCGAGCTTCCAAAGGGATGGAAGGCTATTGGTTACAAGTGGGTGTATACGAAAAAGGAGGGCATTGAAGGCACTCCCGTGAGGTTCAAAGCTAGGTTGGTTGCGAAGGGATATACATAGGAAGAAGGTATTGACTACAATGAGGTCTTCTCTCCGGTGGTGAAGCATTCTTCGATTCAGATTTTGCTAGCTTTGGTGGCACATTATGGTTTGGAATTATATCAATTGGATGTGAAAACAACATTTCCTTTTGGTGATCTTGATAAGAAAATATATATGACTCAGCCATTGGGATTCTGAGCTGCGTGGAGGAAAAAATTGGTTTGTAGATTGAAGAAATCGCTATACAGACTGAAGCAATCTCCGCGATAGTGGTATAAGCAATTCGATGGGTTCATAATCAACCATTCATACATTAGGAGCCAGTTTGATCCTTACGTGTACTATCGCAAGTTGAATGGATGAGCGTATATTTACTTATTGCTTTATGTACATGACATGTTGGTTGTTTCTACTTCTAGATCCGTGATAGATAGATTGAAGATTTAGCTTTTGAGCGAGTTCGAGATGAAGGATTTGGGTGAAGTGAAGCATATTTTGGGAATGGAGATTAGCAGAGATAGAGACAATGATAGAAATTGTTTGACGCAGGTGGCTTATTTGAAGAAGGTTCTACAGCGGTTCAATGTGAGCATGAAGACGAAGCAAGTTAGTGTACCATTGTGAGCCTATTTGAAGCTTTCAGCGGACCTTTCACCAAAGACAGTTGAAGATAGAGAGTTGATGTCAAAGACTCCATATGCGAGCGCAATTAGAAGTTTAATGTACGTCATGGTTTGTACGAGGCCGGATTTGTCACAAGCAGTGAGCATTGTTTCGAGATATATACACGACCCGGGTCCGGGTTATTGGGATGCTGTGAGATGGATTGTGAGGTACATTTAAGGTACTCTCAATGTTAGTTTTGTTTTTGAGCGGGACACTAGCAGTGGGCAGCTATGTATTGGATACGTAGATTCGGACTACGGTGGAGATTTAGATAAACGCCGGTCGACGACGGAGTATGTGTTCATTTTGACCCATGCATCGGTGTGTTGGAGATGTACCTTGTAGTCTACAATGACGATTACAAAGGCTGCTAAGGAGACAATTTGGCTTCGAAGATTTTTGGAGGATCTTGGTGTTTTGCAGCGATCTGTCACTATTTATTATGATAGCATGAGTGTTATTTATTTAGCGAAGAATCAGGTCTTTTATGTGAGGACAAAACATATCGACGTTCGTTATCACTTCGTTCGAGATGTTCTTGAAGATGGGAATGTGGAGCTCGTGAAGGTCCACACAAAAGATAATCAAGCGGATATGCTCACAAAGGTGGTCCCAAGCAATAAGTTTAATCATTATAGAAACTTGTAACAAATTCATGATTGTGTTGAACTCGTTTGCGGCCATTTGGATAAACTACGGGCGACTTAATCCCTTGGGAGAGGGGGTACGTAAGCAACGACATTGGTGCAGCCGTATTTGGCGAGGCGGCGCATTGGTGCTCATGTTGGTGTCGGCTCAGTTTTAGGACAATTTCGTTGAGGTAGAGAATTGTAGAAAATGACGAAGGATTTGAGAAAATGGTGCAAAAACATGAGTACAGGAAATCCCTCGGGTTGGTCGAGTGACGACATAGGCCCGGTTGACCAACAATCTGTTGGATTACAAGGTCTGAAACTCTGTTCTGATCGGTCGACCGAACGAGTTCTATCGGTCAACCAAAAACGTGGTCGGTCGACCGAAAACGTACACATTACAGGAACTTGGAAATCTCTCTCTGGCCGGTCGACTGGTCATATGCGTTCAGTCGACCGAAAAGCGGATGTGGGCTGAATTTGTTTTCCTGGTTGGTTTTGGATTGAGTGTTTGATATAAATACAAACACGTTTTTAGAGTTTCAAAATGAGAGATTTTGGATTGTTTTGAGCACTTTGAGAGGGAGATATTGTGAGGGAGTTGAGAACTTTGGTTAGGATTATATTTGAGTGATTTTGTTAGTTGTAACAACGTTGTATTTCTCCTCCATATAGTGAAATCTCCCCATCCTCTTCCCGTGGACGTAGGCAATTGCCGAACCACGTAAATCTCTATGTTTGATTTGATTTGTGTTATATTTTGGTGAATTACACTCGTATTTGGTTTTGGTTCTCTTCTCTCATCGCTTGCAGACTCGTTTGATCGTCGAGCACGCTCCCGCACGGCGAGTAACAATTGTGTCTTTGATTATTTATATAACTTCATGAGAATTTGATAGAATTAGAGATCTATCATGATTAGGAGATTAGATCTCATCATGATTAGAAGTTTGAATCCTATTCTAATTAGAAAGTTAGGCTAGAGATAGGATTTTGGTTTTCTTATATATATTCTTCCATTGTTGGAGGAAAAATCAAGGAGAAAGGAGAGAGCCAATATTCTTGTAATCTAGGATTAATAGAGAGCGTAGCCTAATTCAAGAGTATTATGAAAGAGGCGAGGATTTCTTGGTCTTTATTCGTGCAAAAAATTATAACATTGGGAGAGAGTTTCACAGTCTTTGTCCGTTCAAAAGATTGTAATTAATGAGTGTGTTTTAGAGAGAATATGAGAGTTGATTATGTATGTGAGGTTAAGAGATTGAGAGACAAGAGTTGAGTGGTTCCTCTTGTAGTTCTCCCTGATACACAGTAAATTTCTGGTATTGTTATCCCGTGGATGTAGGTCGAAGGTGGTCGACCGAACCACGTAAATCCCAGTAGCTTTCTTCTTGATCGTAGTTGTTTTCTATCTTATTGATTATGGGTTGGCTTTCGAGTTGCGAATATTGTAGTACACGAGAAGACTAAAATTCCCCAGCAACATGCACAAGATCCCAACTACATGCACAAGATTTTATGTGTTCTTACATGAAATCTTAAGACAAAGATTTAACAATGAAAGCTCATAAGGCTAATCAGCTGAGTGAAATCAACCAACCTAGTAGCAACTGCCAAAGAGGATCGCCGGATCCGCTACTCTCCTGCCGGTACCCGAGCTGTAGCACAAGGGTTAATAGGTGTTCCATAATGATTGTTCTCTCCGTCATTACTGCAAAAATTAAATGCGTATTAGTAATTAGTGATTACCAATTAAATATAGATCGGTAGATAAATTTGTAACATTAATTAGTTCTCATGCCAGGCCAACTCCGAAGGAAGAAGGGGGAATGGAGTAAAGCAGAAAGTTCTCTTTTATCGTCCTAAGAAGTCTGGGAAAGTTCAATGAATTAGCATTAAATAGAATATAAAAGCATGAATGTCTGCTTTCAGGTTGTTGCTCTTCAGCTTCAAAACTTCTTCTCTCCGCTACTGTTGATCTTTGAATAGTGTTGCTGAGATATTTGGTGCTCAGTTCTTTCTCTTTCTATCTCCTTTTTTTTTCTTCTTTCTCTCCCAAAGAAATACCAATCACTTTTGCACTCTGCTCCCTCGCCTCTTCTTCGCTTATCACACCCTCCATCACTTCAATTCCCATCACATTTTCCATATTTCTTTTTCTTTTTTTACTGTCCTAAATTGACTGAAATGGTGAGAACGAGTAGTTCTTTCTGAAATTCAATGTACAGTTGAAGCTGAAATTTGGACCGATACTCTCCCCAAATACCGTCAATCCAAAACCGTGTCGTTACGTTACAAATTGTAATAAAAAAAAGCAAGGTAATAGGTTAGGGTAGAAACGGAAAACCAAAAAAAATCCCCTCCAAACCTTTAGACAATATGTTATTATGGAGGTCCTAGCTTTTATATTATACTGGCGTACACCTCGCGCAAAACACGGTTCTCTATTTTTTTAAGCATGACATTTTGAACTTGTTACACTTTTAAGTTTTAATACATTGGGAAAAATGTGTCCAGGCCCCAAAAACGGAAACTTCATGTGCTGCAGCCCCTCTTAGTTTTCCCTATGTGGTTCAGCCCCTTGAAGTGTGACATTTTGTACTGCAGCCCCTTTTTAACAATTATTACATGCCAGCTAAGCTAAAATCCCCAAAATAACATTATCCCCTCTTCTCAATCCTTCAAACCCAGTTCTCTCTCTCTCTCTCTCTCTCTCTCTCTCTCTCTCTCTCCTCTCTCTTTAAAAACAAGGGCTTTCTCAAGCTCGTCGCCCTGGCCCTCGCCCTCCTCGCCGTCGCCACCTCCGCCCAGGCTCCCAAGCCTCCCC
>NC_033794.1:127080611-127105304 GCF_001876935.1 Asparagus officinalis
CAAACGCAGCTCCAATCGCTGCCAAGCACAGCTCTGAACGCAACTCAAATCAGCCTCTGAACGCAGCTTCAACCGCTGCCAGACGCAGCTCCAGCTGACTTCGAACGTAGTTCTATACTGCTGCCAAATGCAGCTTTCATCCGCTGCAAACGCAGCTTCCAGTCACTGCGTTCAAGCTTCTAGACACTGCGTTTGGACACATAATTCATGCCAGAACGCGGGCCTGCGTTTGACTCGTTCAAACACGAGCTGAACAGTTTCAAAACTGTTTCCCACGATCTGAGGGGATCACAACTCCACTCAGGAGTGATTTAAGGGGCGGTTACATCCCATTAGCCCCACTTAGGAGCGAATTAAGGAGGTGGTTACACCCCTTAATCCCCTATAAATAACTAAAAATCAATTCAGTTCAGGTTCGGTCTGTTGGAACTTCTTGGCAGCGAAAAGAGGATCCTTCATCCTTCGGTTGGAGCTTTGGAGATCGGCAACAAGATCTTCTTCATCCTTGGCTTATAACCGACTTTCGGTTAAATCAACTCTTTCATAGAGTTTTAAACTCGTTCAGAGTTCTCCACAACGTCAAATCGTGAGGAGAAGACTACATTCCGGTGAAACAAGACATCGGATCGTCAACGAGAAGCAAACTCGACGCGAGCATTCGAGGGAGGCATCTCATCGCCACCGTGAAGAACCCAGAATTAAACAAAGGGGAGAATCCAGATCATTCTCCTCTCTTTTGTAATCAGAAAATCCAATTGTAACTTCTTTTTACTACAAATTTTCCACAAATAAAAGATGGCGACTCTGCTGGGGACAAGCTTCTCTGACGAAGAAGTGGTGGCGCAATCCGACGTTCATCTCACTGGAACAACCGTCGAAACTCTCATGGTTGAGTTTGATCAAGCCAAGTTTGAGGAGGCTCTCTCATCCGGATCCCTTAGCCCCAAGGCTATGCGCAAGATCCACAAAGTCTCCAAGGAGACTAAAGCTCCAATTGTTGCTCCTATGCTGAAGGAAGCCTTCTCCTTCAACCAAGAATGCTCGAACAGCCCCTCCTCCGAAGGAGTGGGCTCAGCTTCGGCCAAACTCGTCCACCGAGTTGAAGGCTCTGCGTTCATGCCAAAGCGACGTTTCTCGGGTCACGAAAGGCCCATAACAGCGACCAACTCTGTCGACGACATCGCTGCAGAGACCTTAAAACAGGCCAACAAGAACGCCGCTCGACGAAGAAGAAGATCTCGACGACAAGTACAACTTTGAGAAAATCGATCCTCCAACCAACGCAAGCCTCGCGTTCGTAAGCCTAAACGCAACCATGCGCTCTGCATTTCTGTTTCAGAATGCAAGTCTCGCGTCTATGAGCCCAAACATGGGCTCTGTGTGAAGAAGACTGAACGCAACCCTCAGGGGCGCATTCCACAAAATGAACGCAACCCTCAGGGGTGCGTTCCACAAAATAAACGCAACTCTCAAAGCTGCGTTTCATCAGCAAAACCTGAAGCTCAGGCATGCGTTCAGTTGACGAAATCCAATACAGAGCCTGGTATATATCGTGGAGCACCGCCCCCTGGACCCCCGGCTCGGCTGACCGGGCAGCGAGACCCCGAATACTCTGCGTAGCGCGACTTGGTTGAGGGGCGGATATAAAAAGTCCATGGATTCAAAGTATCTCAACCAGATCCATGTTCACCAAGAGCCAGTCATGTCCAATCATAGACTGGGGGTTCCAATTCAAACCTCACGATCAGTGAGCAATTCTCCTCGAATCTTCACAATAGATTTGAGTGAGTTCATATCGAGAGAAAGACCGATGCAACAAGTCATTCCTACGGTCCTCTCGGAATATCAATGCTGCTCATATGTGGCCAAACTATTGGTGTTCGACCAATCCCAACTGCTGGTGTTCAACCAATTTACGAACGTTGCTTTACCCAACCAACGACGGCGTTCACATAAGAAGAATACTTCTGAGGATGAATACCTTAGAGTCACTTCTAACATGATCGGCAGAGGGAGATCATCAGTTCCTAGTTCCGATGAGTCAGAGAACGATCAGTCTCCTGGCTTGAAAGACTTCCTGAATAAGTCTGATGGAGTTTATCAACATACTCGGACGCGAACAGGAGCCATTCCCCCTGTCAACTATCGGAGTTTAGCCAGGGGAACCAATTCCAATGATGAACACTCAGCCATTGCAGAGTCCCAGTCATCAAGCTCTTTTGTTGAACATGAGAGCTACGCTTATATGACGGGAAACCATGAAGATCTCGCGAAGAGACTTGATGAGCAGGAGGCCATGCTCAAATCTCAGCAAGAGGCCATCAATGAACTCCTGGCCCTGTTGACTCAACTCGTCGCAGACAAGGCCAAATCTCAGAAGACAGATTCGCCACTCAGGCAAGAATCTTCCCGAAGGGAAAGAACGTCTTCGTCCCGACCTCACACAAGCAAAGGGAAGGGAAAAATGGTTGATGACACGGCTTCTGACCAAGAAGCCCACAACCTGGAATCTTCCTCTGATGAAGGAAGAGAGACGGAGTATGAGCAAAATCCTCAGTCGGCTAAAATCGAGGAATTGGAAGCCCGCCTCAATGTCATTGCTAACAGAAGCGAGCTCCAAGATGAGGGAGTTGTCAGGCCCTACCCTGCCGAATGGGACGCAGCCCCTTATCCTCCAAAATTTGAAGTCCCGACGCTACAAACTTTTGACAGCACGGGATCACCGAATCAACATATCTATCATTTCAAGTCACAGACTGGGAATGTAATATCAAACGATGCCATACTGGCTCGATTGTTCATTGGCACCCTTAAGGGAGTTGCCTTTGAATGGTTCAGGAAACTACCTGCCGGATGTATCCAAAGGTGGGCAGATTTAGAGAGACTCTTCCTGTCAAGATTTTTTGAAAAGGATACAGAAGTCTTCATCCATACCCTTCTCGCTACTAAGCAGAAGAAAAGGGAGTCCGTCAAAGCCTTCGTTAAAAGGTTCCGAACCATGGCTCTCCGGTGTTCGTCAGGTATGACACAGTCTACCTTAGTAGAGACCTGTCGACACAACCTGCAGACCAACATCCTAGCTCGAATAGAGGTTGCAGAATGCCGTTACTGGAGACAACTGATCTCTCAAGGCGAACAGGCTCAGAAGATTATTGCCAGGATCAAAGCTGAAGAACAAAGTAGCCCGCCTCAATGCCATGGCCAACAGAAGCGAGCTCCAAGACGAGGGAGTTGTCAGACCCTATCCTGCCGAATGGGATGCAGCCCCTTATCCTCCAAAATTCGAAGTCCCGACGCTACAAACTTCTGACGGCACGGGATCACCGAACCAACATATCTATCATTTCAAGTCACAGACTGGAAATGTGATATCAAACGACGCCATACTGGCTCGATTATTCATTGGCACCCTCAAGGGAGTTGCCTTTGGATGGTTCAGAAAACTGCCTGCCGGATGTATCCAAAAGTGGGCAGATCTAGATTCTTTGAAGAGAATACAGAAGTCTCCATCCATACCCTTCTTGCCACTAAGCAGAAGAAGAGGGAGTCCGTCAAAGCCTTCGTCAAGAGGTTTCGAACCATGGCTCTCCGGTGTTCGTCAGGTATGACACAGTCTACCTTAGTAGAGACCTGTCGGCACAACTTGCAGACCAACCTCCTAGCCCGAATCGGAGTTGCAGAATGTCGTTCTTGGAGACAACTAATCTCTCAAGGCGAACAGGCTCAAAAGATTATTGCCAGGATCAAAGCTGAAGAACAAAGTAGGCAAGATCAGCCTGAGCAATCGGACCCCTTCACCTGAACAATCAGACCAAGCCCAATCTTCTCAGTCAGAAGAAGATACCACGACTATTGAAGCTAATCCTCTTCAGTAGGATGGCAGGTCTAACAACTATCACGTTAACAATTACCTATGATAGTCAACCTCATTAGATAGTGGCCCATTAGGCGATGTTCCATGTCTACCCTTTTCCCCCTGCACTTGTTCAAGACTGGGGGTTGGTTTATTTGTAGTCCATTGGATTATAAGTAATAAATTTTCTGAGTTGTCATGTTCAATAGAACACCTCCGTCAACCACGAAGTCTAACAAAAGGACTATCACGTTAACCGTTACCTCTGATAGTCTAGTTTCTCCAAATTCCCTCACCAATCCTCCTTAATAGGATGGCGGGTCCATCAAAACTATCACGTTAACAGTTACCTCTGATAGTCTAGTTTCCTCCAAATTCCCCCACTAATCCTCTTCAAGTAGGATGGCGGGTCCACCAAAACTACCACGTTAACCGTCACCTCTGATAGTCTAGTTTCTCCAAATTCCCTCACCAATCCTCCTCAATAGGATGGCGGGTCCATCAAAACTATCACGTTAACAGTTACCTCTGATAGTCAAGTTTTCTCCAAATTCCCCTACCAATCCTCTTTAAGTAGGATGGCGGGTCCACAAAACTATCACGTTAACAGTTACCTCTGATAGTCAAACTTACCAGATAATGGCCTACCAGGTGATGTGCCTCTATTCCGACTTCATGGATAGTGCCTCACTAGGTGATGTGCCTTGTCTACCTCTTTTTATTCCCCTGCTAAGTCTTAATCAAGACTGGGGGTTGGTTACTTGGAATCCACAGGATTAAGAGTAACAAATCTTTCACATCGTCAAGTTAACATTACACTTCTGACGATCATCACCCCCATCAACTTATCAATTCTCTTCAATAGGATGATAGGTCCTCGAAATTGCTCAAATCGCAATCTTCCCCAGCAAGACGCTAAGTCTTCAAAATCTTGTTCAAATCACAAGCATCAAAATTCATCAATTCTGATGATAAACTCACCTAGCAAGTTTCCCCAGCGAGACGCTAATTCCTAAAATCTTGTGCAAGTCACAAGTACACATTCTCTTGTCACGTTAACACCATACCTCTGACAAATTCACTTATCAATCCTCTTCAATAGGATGATAAGTCCACAAAGTTGCTCTAATTGCAACACAAATAGTCCACAAAGTTGCTCCTATCGCAACACAATCCTGTCACGTTAATATCACACCTCTGACAACCCACTTATCAATCCTCGTCAATAGGATGATAAGTTCACAAAGTTGCTCCGATCGCAACATTCTCTTGTCACGTTAATATCAAACACCTCTGACAACAATAGGATGATAAGTCCACAAAGTTGCTCCTATCGCAACACAATCCTGTCACGTTAATATCACACCTCTGACAACCCACTTATCAATCCTCGTCAATAGGATGATAAGTTCACAAAGTTGCTCCGATCGCAACATTCTCTTGTCACGTTAATATCACACCTCTGACAATCCACTTATCAATCCTCGTCAAAAGGATGATAAGTCCACAAAGTTGCTCTGATCGCAACATTCTCTTGTCACGTTAATATCACACCTCTGACAATCCACTTATCAATCCTCGTCAAAAGGATGATAAGTCCACAAAGTTGCTCCAATCGCAACACAAATTCTGTCACGTTAACACTAAACCTCTGACAAATTCAACTTATCAATCCTCGTCAATAGGATGATAAGCCTCCAAAGTTGCTCCAATCGCAACACAAATTTCTGTCATGTTAACACCAAACATCTAACAATCCACTTATCAATCCTCGTTAATAGGATGAATACCTCTGACAATCCACTTATCAATCCTCGTCAATAGGATGATAAGTCCACAAAGTTGCTCCAATCGCAACACAAATCCTGTCACGTTAACACTAAACCTCTGACAAAACCCACTTATCAATCCTCATCAATAGGATGATAAGTCCACAAAGTTGCTCCAATCGCAACACATTCCTGTCACGTTAACAATATACCTCTGACAACAATCCACTTATCAATCCTCGTCAATAGGATGATAAGTCCACAAAGTTGCTCCAATCGCAACACCTTCCTGTCATGTTAACATCATACCTCTGACAAAATCCACTTATCGACTCTCCCCAATAGAGCGATAAGTCCTCAAAGTTGCCCTGATCGCAACATCTTCCTGTCACGTTAATATCACACCTCTGACAAAATTCACTTATCAATCTTCTTCAATAGGATGATAAGTCCTCAAAGTTGCTCCGATCGCAACATTCTCTTGTCACGTTAATATCAAACACCTCTGACAAAATCAACTTATCGACTCTCGTCAATAGAGCGATAGGTCCTCAAAGTTGCTCCGATCGCAACACTTTCCACTTATCGACTCTCATCAACGGAGCGATAGGTCCATAAAAATACTGTTAGGTTAACATCACACCTCTAACAGTCAAACCCCCCAATGAACTTGTTAATCCTTTTTCAACAAGAATAGCAAGTTGTCATTATAAAATCCCCAACGGATTAAATATTTTCTGGAATTATCCTAGTGATAATAAAGAAAATTTCTGAATTTCACTCTAAGTGAAAATTCATGCCAAGTTAATATTACACCTCTGGCGCTTCCAACTTTCTTTCAGTGTTTCAAGTAACACAGGAAGAAATAACGACAAAGTCTACGTATTCAACATCGTAGCACCAAAATCCATGCCTTTTACGCATGGGGGACTTTATCTCGATCCCTAATTAGAGATAAGCCTACGCCTAACACGCGTTGCCGGTTAGTCGTTTCCCGTGAAAATGACAAAGTCTATGTATTCAAAATCATAGCATCAAGTCTAAGAGGGTTCATTCTCTTAGCACAACGTTACATGTGGAACGGACTTAGACAATCCACATGCTAGCCCGACTCAAACGGTAGTCGGTAAAGGCTTATCAAATCCGTTGATGGCTGAGGGTTTGCCAAAAATCCTATGCACGTTTGCAGGTCCATCAGCTTAATGGATGTGAGCCGAGACTTAAAACAGATGAGCCAAAGACAAGTCTCAAAGACTTAGTCAAAAATGCACGGAAGCCACTTCCATGTCTTAAGACAAAACGCCGAGGTCACACCCGTGTTCCAAATTCAACATGCAAGGGTGAGACCCGCATCTCAAGTTCAAAATGCAGGGTCCACCCCCACATTCCAGAAGTAGGATTATGGCGCATACCTTCACACAGGTCCTACGTGGCAAATCCCTTCAACCAAGATGCCTTCGAAGCAAGTGCAGAGAACAAATCCTTTACCACAAGGAATCAACAGCTCTAAGATCAGAGTCGTTTGATAAAATTATCGACTGACTCTTGTAGGCTGTCTAAAAATCACAATAGATAGCTGATCCCCATCAAACACCGATGATAGAAGTTACAATCTGACGACTTCCAGAAGGCTACAATTTGAAGACTTTCACGTAGATCGCTGAAGGTTACAATCTGACGACCTTCACGACAACCGATGAGAGCTCTAGTTTAACAGCCTTCACCATCAACATCGAGAGTTACAATCTGAAGCTCTAATCAAACAGCCTTCATAATCAACATCGGGAGTTACAATCTGACGACTCTCATATATCAGAGAGATAAAGCAAAGATTACAAAATGACGATCTTTGCAACGCTTCGACAGAAAGAGACTACAAATCAATGGTCTCTTCAAATCAAGACGTGGAAGTCCTCCCCGCGTACCAGCATCAAGACGCATCGCGTTCATAGCCACGAACGCAGCTCAAATGCAGCTCCAAAAGTTGCAAACGCAGCTCAGATTCGGCCGCCAATGCAACTTCCAAATCGCTGTAAACGCAGCCTTCAAATGCTGTAAACGCAGGTCACATCCAGCTCCAAACGCAGGTCAGATCCGCTGCCAAACGCAGCTCAAACGCAGCTCCAATCGCTGCCCAACGCAGCTCTATACCGCTGCCCAATGCAGCTCTAATCGCTGCCCAACGCAGCTCCAATCGCTGCCCAACGCAGCTCTATACCGCTAGCTGCCAAACGCAGCTTCCAACAAAACACTGCGTCCGAGCTTCCAGACACTGCGTTTGAACGCAGAAGTTACGCCAGAATGCAGGATCTGCGTTTGACTCGTTCAAACACGAGTTGAACGGTTTCAAAACCGTTTTCCATGATTTGAGGGGATCACAACTCCACTCAGGAGTGATTTAAGGGGCGGTTACATCGCATTAGCCCCACTTATGAGCGAATTAAGGAGGTGGTTACACCCCTTAATCCCCTATAAAAGCGAGTAAACTCAACTGAGTTAAGGGTTCGATTTTTCTTGGCTTGAATCGACCATTGAGGGCTGGGTCTTTTGAGTTCGGTCTGTTGGAACTTCCTGGCTCGTCAACAGGATCCTTAGAGCATTTCTAGAGCTTTGGAGATCGGCAACAAGATCTTCTTTATCCTTGGCTTATAACCGACTTTCGGTTAAATCAACTCTTTCATAGAGTTTCAAACTCATTCAGAGTTCTCCACAACGTCAAATCGTGAGGAGAAGACTACATTCCGGTGAAACAAGACATCGGATCGTCAACGAGAAGCAAACTCGACGCGAGCATTCGAGGGAGGCAGAACTTCTTGGCTCGTCAACAGGATCCTTAGAGAATTTCTGGAGCTTGAGAGATCGGCAACAAGATCTTCTTCATCCTTGGCTTATAACCGACTTTCGGTTAAATCAACTCTTTCATAGAGTTTTAAACTCGTTCAGAGTTCTCTACAACGTCAAATCGTGAGGAGAAGACCACGTTCCAGTGAAATAAGATATCGTATCGTCAACGAGAAGCAAACTCGACGCGAGCATTCGAGGGAGGCATCTCATCGCCACCGTGAAGAACCCAGAATTAAACAAAGGGGAGAATCCAGATCATTCTCCTCTCTTTTGTAATCAGGAAATCCAATTGTAATCGAGATCAAAGGAATACAAATCAATTTTCCTTTATTTTTTTTTACTGCAAATTTTCCAACAAACAAAAGATTGTTGGAACTTCCTGGCTCGTCAACAGGATCCTTAGAGCATTTCTGGAGCTTTGGAGATCGGCAACAAGATCTTCTTTATCCTTGGCTTATAACCGACTTTCGGTTAAATCAACTCTTTCATAGAGTTTCAAACTCATTCAGAGTTCTCCACAACGTCAAATCGTGAGGAGAAGACTACATTCCGGTGAAACAAGACATCGGATCGTCAACGAGAAGCAAACTCGACGCGAGCATTCGAGGGAGGCATCTCATCGCCACCGTGAAGAACCCAGAATTAAACAAAGGGGAGAATCCAGATCATTCTCCTCTCTTTTGTAATCAGGAAATCCAATTGTAATCGAGATCAAAGGAATACAAATCAATTTTCCTTTATTTTTTTTTACTGCAAATTTTCCAACAAACAGCCGTCGCTCCCCGTCTCACCCTCGACTACGCCGGAGTTCGCCGCTGTGCATGCCACTTTTGAACCCTATAGTATGATAGGACGGAGGATGATGACCAAGAGAAAAGAGTGCATGATGCCCAAGAAAAATGAAAATGAAGAGGCTGCAGGCACAAAGCCACTCTTTTTTTTTTGGAATTTAATGAGAAGCCACTGCTTGTTAAGAAGATTGTTAGTCAAGATGGCGAAGAGATGCCTGTTGGGTTTAAAATTTTAAGAGGTGATCTTGGTGCTGGAGCTGAGGAAAGAGATGGCGAAGCTTTTTTTGATAAATTTGATGTTGGTATTCTTATCTTTACTTGGATTTTGTCATGGAGTATTCTCCCTAAAGAAATGTTGAATGCCTTAACTTGCAGGAATTTGATGCTAAAATTTGATGTTGGTATTCTTATCTTCGCTTGGATTTCGTGTTCGTGTTAGTTCTAACTCAATTCATGTTAGCTCTAAATAGTTAGTTCTAATTTAGAACTAACAAGAACTGAGTTAGAACTAACAGGAACTGAGTTAGAACTAACATAAACCCAGTTAGACCTAACATGAGTTAGAACTAATTGGAAAGCTGGAGTCATGCTCAAGCCGTGAAATCCTTGCCGTGTTGTTAACAACGTCGACACGATCACTGAATTCACTATATTCTTTTGATAATTAATTCACTAATCAATGCATAATGCGCATTTGGGAGTTTGCAGCATCTGCAGAAAGCTTTCTTGTGCCATTCCGTAACTATCACAATCCTGTGATTTGTTGTAATTATTTATTGTTAGGTACTTGTTTAGTTGGAGCCCACGGTACCCAAATGAGAGAGGCGCACGGAGAGTGGTTAAAATTAGAATTAATGGGGTTAAAATTAGAACTAACTTGTTATAACATAAAACTAACTTAGTATAAAATAGAACTAACTTGGTATAAAATAAAACTAACGTGGTATAAAATAGAACTAACTTAGTATAAAAATAAAACTAACTGTGTAGCATGTTAGTTCTAATCTGCACAATGTTAGTTCTATTCTGTAGCGTGTTAGTTCTAATCTGTAGCGTGTTAGTTCTATTCTGTAGCGTGTTAGTTCTAATCTACACAGTGTTAGTTCTATTCTGTAGCGTGTTAGTTCTAATTTGCACAGTGTTAGTTCTATTCTATAGCGTGTTAGTTCTATTTTATACCGCGTTAGTTCTAATTTATGCCAAGTTAGTTCTAATTTATACCACGTTAGTTCTATTTTATACTGCGTTAGTTCTAATTTATATCACGTTAGTTCTATTTTATACCACGTTAGTTCTAATTTATACCAAGTTAGTTCTAATTTATACCACGTTAGTTCTATTTTATACCGCGTTAGTTCCAATTTATACCAAGTTAGTTCTATTTTATACCACGCTAGTTCTAATTTTAACCATATTAGTTCTAATTTATAACAAGTTAGTTCTAATTTATAACAAATTAGTTCTAGTTTTAACCACGTTAGTTCTAATTTATACCACATTAGTTCTAATTTATATCAAGTTAGTTCTAATTTATACAATGTTAGTTCTATTTTATACCAAGTTAGTTCTATTTTATACCACGTTAGTTCTAATTTTAACCATATTAGTTCTAATTTATAACAAGTTAGTTCTAATTTATAACAAATTAGTTCTAATTTTAACCACGTTAGTTCTAATTTATACCACGTTAGTTCTAATTTATACCAAGTTAGTTCTAATTTATACAATATTAGTTCTATTTTATACAAAGTTAGTTCTAATTTATACAATGATAGTTATGAAATGGCACAAGAAAGCTTTCTGCAGATGTTGCAAACTCCTAAATGCGCATTATGCATTGATTAGTGAATTAATTATCGAAAGAATATGGTGATTTCAGTGATCGTGTCGACGTTGTTAACAACACGACAAGGATTTGCAAGGAGCAAAGAGAGGAACAGCCGTGATACAACAGGATTTGGGCGTCGATTTTTGGTATAATGCTCCATCGGTTTGGATACCTATTATACGGGTTATGGAGCCAACTTATATGCAAATCAAATTATTTCGTAACTATCATTGTATAAATTAGAACTAATATGGTTAAAATTAGAACTAACGTGGTATAAATTAGAACTAATATGGTTAAAATTAGAACTAACGTGGTATAAAATAGAACTAACTTGGTATAAATTAGAACTAACGCGGTATAAAATAGAACTAACGTGTGGTATAAATTAGAACTAACTTGGTATAAATTAGAACTAACGTGGTATAAAATAGAACTAACGTGGTATAAATTAGAACTAACGCAGTATAAAATAGAACTAACGTGGTATAAATTAGAACTAACTTGGTATACATTAGAACTAACGCGGTATAAAATAGAACTATAACACGCTACAGAATAGAACTAACACTGTGCAGATTAGAACTAACACGCTAGGAATAGAACTAACACTGTGCAGATTAGAACTAACATGCTACAGAATAGAACTAACACTGTGCAGATTAGAACTAACACGCTACAGAATAGAACTAACACTGTGCAGATTAGAACTAACACGCTACAGATTAGAACTAACACGCTACAGAATAGAACTAACACTGTGCAGATTAGAAGTAACACTGTGCAGATTAGAACTAACACGCTACAGAATAGAACTAATACTGTGTAGATTAGAACTAACATGCTACAGAGTTAGTTCTATTTTATACCACGTTAGTTCTATTTTATACCACGTTAGTTCTATTTTATACCAAGTTAGTTCTATTTTATACTAAGTTAGTTTTATGTTATAACAAGTTAGTTCTAATTTTAACCCCATTAGTTCTAATTTTAACCACTCTCTGTGCAGATTAGAACTAACACGCTACAGAATAAAACTAGCACTGTGCAGATTAGAACTAACACTGTGCAGATTAGAACTAACATGCTACAGAATAGAACTAACACTGTGCAGATTAGAACTAACACGCTACAGAATAGAACTAATACTGTGTAGATTAGAACTAACATGCTACAGAGTTAGTTCTATTTTATACCACGTTAGTTCTATTTTATACCAAGTTAGTTCTATTTTATACTAAGTTAGTTTTATGTTATAACAAGTTAGTTCTAATTTTAACCCCATTAGTTCTAATTTTAACCACTCTCTGTGCGCCTCTCTCATTTGGGTACCGTGGGCCAACCAAACAAGTACCTAACAACAAATAATTACAACAAATCACAGGATTATGATAGTTACGGAATGGCACAAGAAAGCTTTCTGCAGATGCTGCAAACTCCCAAATGCGCATTATGCATTGATTAGTGAATTAATTATCGAAAGAATATTGTGATTTCAGTGATCGTGTCGATGTTGTTAACAACACGGCAAGGATTTCACGGCTTGAGCATGACTCCAGCTTTCCAATTAGTTCTAACTCATGTTAGGTCTAACTGGGTTTATGTTAGTTCTAACTCAGTTCCTGTTAGTTCTAACTCAGTTCTTGTTAGTTCTAAATTAGAACTAACTATTTAGAGCTAACATGAACTGAGTTAGAACTAACACGAACACGAAATCCAAGCGAAGATAAGAATACCAACATCAAATTTTAGCATCAAATTCCTGCAAGTTAAGGCATTCAACATTTCTTCAGGGAGAATACTCCATGACAAAATGCAAGCAAAAATAAGAATACCAACATCAAATTTATCAAAAAAAGCTTCGCCATCTCCTTCCTCAGCTTTAGCACCAAGATCACCTCTTAAAATTTCAAACCCAACAGGCATCTCTTCGCCATCTTGACTAACAATCTTCTTAACAAGCAGTGGCTTCACATCAAATTCCAAAAAAAAAGAGTGGCCTTGTGCCTGCAGCCCATTTATTTTCATTTTTCTTGGGCATCATGCACTCTTTTCTCTTGGTCATCCTCCTCCGGCCTATCATACTATAGGGTTTAAAAGTGGCAGGCGCAGCGGCGAACTCCGACGTAGTCGAGGGCGAGACGGGGAGCGACGACGAGCTACCGCGACGAGGTCGGGCGGAGGAGAGGAGGGGAGGCGAACTCGGGGGAGGCTTGGGTGCCTGGGCGGAGGTGGCGACGGCGAGGAGGACGAGGGCCAGGGCGACGAGCTTAAAAAAGCCATTGTTTAGAGAGAGAGAGAGAGAGAGAGAGAGAGAGAGAGAGAGAACTGGGTTTGAAGGATTGAGAAGAGGGGATAAGGTTATTTTGGGGATTTTAGCTTAGTTGGCATGTAATAATTGTTAAAAAGGGGCTGCAGCACAAAATGTCACACTTCAAGGGGCTAAACCACATGGGGGAAACTAGGAGGGGCTGCAGCACATGAAGTTTCTGTTTTTGGGGCCTGGACACATTTTTCCCTTGATTTAATTATTGTATATTTAAAACTAGATTCATATCTACTACTCTATACTTAAATAAAGATCCAAGTGTTGATATATTTGATTTAGAAATTATATCTACTCTTGTATACTTAAAAAATGATCCAAGTTTTAATACATTTGATTTGCTTTAGTGTTTATGATACAGTAAAATACTGTAGTATGAATAGTAACTTTAAGTATAGAATCGATTTACAGTTTATGCTACAGTAAATTACGGTAGCACGAACAATGCCTTCTAGGGAGAGGACCAGATTTGATTCACTGTTAATGCTACAGTTTTTACTATAGCATGAACAGTATTCTTTAAATTCTCATTTAAATATAGAAAAGTAGATGCATGGAATTAGCGACAAAGAGTAAAAATCTTGGAAAGCATCGAATAATACCGTAAGTGACTTCTGCCAGATTCTCATGAGATGACCTTTTTTGATAGTTTATTAGGCATGATCTATTTCTCGATTAGCTAGATTTTGGATAACAAAGCAACTAAAACAAAAGTATGGACATATTTGGTTATCAGTTATCGTTTGGTTTCAGGGTTATTTAGTTGGCAATCCGAGGACTGGTGAAGCTGTTGATTTCAATTCTCGGGTCGAATTTGCACATGCAATGAGCATTATTTCAGATGAACTCTATGAGGTATTTGTCACTAAGGGGGTGTTTGGCAATTCGAAAGTGAATTTAAAATATATAAGTTACTTTTTTTGCAAATGACTTTTACATCTCATATTAGCACGCAAGTGAAATACAATGTTTGTTTAAAAAATTAAATTATTATCGAAAGTACAATGTGAAGATGACGTGGCAAAATAAGATTAATTAGAAAGTATACAATGTGAAGATGACGTGGCAAAATAAGATTAATTAGAAAGTATAATTAAAATCATTTAACTAAATTAGTTACTTTTTTTGTCACTTCCATGTCACTTCACCACTTTTTTAGGGAAAGTTAAAATTGCATTAAATCATACGTGGCAACTTTCTTGTATCCCACTTTCATAACCACTTACATGCAAACAAACACATAAATCGTTAAATGAAAGTAACTTTCTCACTTTCATCTTTCACTTGCATGCAAACAAACACCCCCTAATGCAAAGAGAAATGTAGTCATAATTCCACCTATCAAACTCTCAAAACATGTATCGTCCTTTGTATATCATCTTTTTATTAATATATAATCTTGCTTGTCAGGTGATACAGAAATGTTGTGGAGGAGAGGATTACAGTAATCCTAATCCCCTCAACTTAATATGCACCTCAGCGCTTGATAGATTTGAGACGGTGAGCGTCTTGTACGGTCAAATCTGCGTCTTGTCAAGTAGTAATTCATTTCTCATGTATGCAGATCAGAGTCGAACTATACAGAGACTTTATTTTGGATCCCAAATGTCCTAAAGATTATCCTCAAAGAAAACAAGCGTTTGGTGGTAGGCATTTACAGGAGAAGCATTCAAAGATCCTCCCACCGCAAGAAGTATTTCCTGATTTGAAGTGTAGAGTAAGTGAAATAACTTTTTTTCACGATTATTAAATTGGGTTGCTTATCGGAAATCACTCATAACTTGGCGCCATTTCACATTACCATCCTTAATTACCTGAGTTTCAGAAAAAACCACCCCTATGTACCACATTCCATCAACATATAACCACTCATGCCTTTTTCAATCTAATTTTCCATCCGAAAAATCTATGGTTTGATGGAACCTCTTAGCCTCTATTTCGAGCATTTGCCTATTTTTTTGATATTGTTTAGTAACAAACACTATATTGTGGTGGATAATACTTCATATTCTTGTGATTGTGTAATATTTGATGTTGTGGTTACATCAATGGTGCCACTGAAAAATTTCTACGGGTATAGTTACTTCAATATTTTGGCTTTGTTTTGTCACAAACGAGACTAACACAAGGTATAAAATCTTGGGATATCAAGGGGGTAACATGAAAGAGAACTAAGTTCGGGGTGGCTACCTTTCAAAACTGCTATCAAATACATCACATACTCTTTTCAATTAGCACCAACTTCATCATTTACTAATATGGCAGAACATTTTTTGCAGACGTATCCTTATTTTCTATCCTACTTTTGGGCAAATGATTACAACACCAGAGAGGCCCTCCATGTCAAGAAGGTGCGTCAAAAATCATGGTTTTGAACTTATTTGTTTATTTGGCTATGTAGACAACTGATATATGAAAACTAACATGATGTGATGCACATTGATAGGTTGCTATAAACTTCAAGTCGTTCATCTATTATAATCTTTTAAAAGAATATTGATATATAAAATTTTCTCTTTTCTTTTCTTTTCTTTTTTTAGGTAGATGAAATTTTTTTTATTAACCAACTGGAAAATTGCGTACACGCTCTCGAAGGCATCCCTAGTAATTAAAGCCATGCTTAAAAACAAAGAAGCAAAAGGACATCAAAATTGAGGATCAATTACAATTCATCCCAACTTCTAATGCAAGGAAATTATGCTATCTGTTGAAAACTTCAACAGTTCCTCTTCCAAAAGTGATACATTGTTGCCGCTAAAGAGGACAAAGGAAATTCCAACCTTCAAGGACTTACGCCTCCTCCATTGATACAACCATTCAATCTATGGGATCCCTTTCTATCTGCAACCACTCCATTATTTTCTTCCAAACAAATGCAGCAAATGGACAAATGAAAAATAAATGATCAAAATCCCCCACGCCATGATTGTAGAGCCCACAAGCACTCTTCTGTGACACTTCAAATTTGACATGTCTCTCCTGCAGAAGTAATCCATCCATGTGAAAACCACGATTAGTGTCGTTAGGAAAAAAAAAATTTCTGCGAAAGATGTTGAGTGTTGAAGGGGGTTTCCTAAGTGCTCCAATACTTAAAGGAGGGTTTTGTGACAGTTTGAAAGTTAAGGGGGTCATCGGAGGAAAACCCAAACTTCAGAGTGATTTTCTAAAATTTATTCACCGATGCCCATCCCGCAATTCAAAGTTCGAACCAAGAAACCAGTGATTAGTGACATATGTTGAGAGCTATACATTTGCAACCCATGACTAGTAACATATACTAAGAATCAAGACATTTGGCATAGTTACCTCAATCAATACAGGAGCATAAGCTAATATTTCATGTTGAGCAGTAACCTTTGACAAGCACAAACGGCTACACAAATTTAAACTCAACCTAGGCTGTTTTGCATCCAAATAGGGAAAGCTCGGCTATCAGATTTCTCCACGCTAAGATCATCAAACCGTGGCCTTAACAAAATAGGTCTACTACCATAACACCAAGCTCCTTCGGTAAGAAAACTCTCTCTCTCTCTCTCTACTTCTTCTTTTTCAAGTTGAAATAAGCAAATCTCAGATTTGGAGAGCATAATCTTCAGCAATGCAATGTTCTTCCAAAGTTGTCCCACACAGTGCGCCATGGCCGTACACCTAACATCCAAAGCCTAAAACATGACCACCCACAGAAGATTGCCATGGTTTTTCCCCATTTTCCCGTTCTTCCTCATTAATGAATAGATAATTAGCTGGAGGAGGAGGAGGAGGAGGAGGAGGAGGGAAAATCTCCGCTTAGCCTCTACTGAACCATCCTGTTCAATCTAATCCTCTCAGCACTACGCACTCCACTCACCAAACCAATCACTTCATCTTCACCATCAACTTCATCATCCCATCAGCTGGCCGGAAGCCCTAGTAGGACAAACCCATCCCCAAATTAGGTCTTAGGTCGAAAAGGAATCTCAGTCAAGGTTTGTATGTGCTAACAAAATTGTTGAGTGGTAATAACTAGGCTAGCAGTTAAACCCCATGTAGTACATTGTATCTGCAACTAACTCTGTAACCTTATACATGTTGAGGAATTTTAGTCTCCCCGCCTACTACGATCTGCGCAACTCGGAAGCCAACCCACAATCAACAAGATGTAAAACAACCACAATCAAGAAGAAAGAATACCGAGATTTATGTGGTTCGGTCGACCAACTTCGACCTACGTCCACGAGCAACAATACGAGAAATCCACTATGTATCAGGGAGAACTACAAGAGGAACCACTTAACTCTCGTCTCTTAATCTCTTAACCTTACATACATAATCTACTCTCATATTATCTCCAAAACTCTCTCCTTACAATCTTTTGAACGGACAAAGACTGCGAAACCCTCTCCCAATGATGTAATCTTTTGCACGGACAAAGACTACGAAACCACCGCCTCTCGCACAATATTTTTGAATCAGGCTACGCCCTCTGCTTACCCTAGATTACAAGAATATTGACTCTCTCTCCTCTGTTTGGTTTTTCCTCCAACAATAGAAGAATATATATAGGGAAACCAAAACCCTATCTCTAGCCTAACTTCCTAATTAGAACATGATTCAAACTCCTAATCATAATGAGACCCAATCTCCTAATCATGATAAATCTCTAACCCTATCTAATTCCCATAAAGTTATACAAAGAATCAAAGACACAACCCTAATAATACAATGATTTATAAACTTAATTTCTTCACAAAATATTTCTAACTTTCATGAGAAGCAGGGAACTGTGAAAGAATGGGTTAGGTGCAATTATAGCCTTGCTTATACCCAGAACGTCCAAAGCTCAGTAGCATATCATCTCAATCTGACCATGAAAGGATACCGAGCATTGGTATACAGGTAAAACTATAGGCTGCATAATGCATAATAACTTTAATCTATGGCCATTTACCGCATTCTTTCGATCTGCACAGTGGCGATCACGACATGGCTATACCATTTATGGGTACACAAGCGTGGATTCGATCTCTCAACTATTCTATTCTCGATGATTGGCGCTCTTGGCATGTGGATGGCCAAGTTGCTGGGTATATAAATTCTCCCTAGCAATCACATGAACTTGAGATCTCAAATTATGACTTCTACTATTGTTTTTTTTTCTCCTTTTTTCCCTTGCTTATCAGATACACGAGGAAGTACTCTCATAATTTGACATTTGCAACAGTAAAGGTAATTAAGGAGTTTGTGTTTATCGATTGCAGATTAAATTTGAATTCTTATGAAGAGTTCGTGTCTCTTTGGTAATGCAGAATGCTGGTCACACGGCCCCGGAGTACCAACCCAAGAATTGCCTGATTATGTTTGATAACTGGATTTCTTACGGGTCTCTATGATATGCTCCCAAATGATATGGATGAAGAAATGTGTAACTGTCGTTTATAAATTTAAATTTCTTCCATATGAAATTTATGTACTCTTAATACTCGTGTGGAAACAAACATTGGGAATAAAATTAAAATCTCCTTTCTTTTTATTTTGTTAAATTTTTTTCTGACTAACTTAAGCATAATACACGCAGCTTGCTCACTGTAGTAAATTATATACTATGGCATCTACCTCTATGATCTGTTTCAATATATCTTCCGTGAATTATTTTAAATTCTCTTATTGTAAACTAAAATAGATTTGTTTGTTTTAGTAAAGTATCATGAATTTTTCTAAAAGACATAATTTTAAAATGGATCAATTTATCACTTAATTAGAAAAATAGACTGGAAAAAATATTTAATTAGCAAAATATCAGCTCCCAAAACAACTACTCTGCACCCACGCAAGCTTCTAAACCGCAAACCAGAACGTCTCAGCCAATATCAGACCTTCACCTATGATGCAACAAATTGCAATTCCTCACCCACAACTAATTATAACTTCACCTAAGCTATGGGTGGGCGTGGGCCGGACCGGTTCGGCCTGGCCCTTTTTCTGATCCCTGATGTGGGATTGGACCCAGCCCGGCCCACGACTTGCCTAGGGGCGGGCAGAGTCCGACCCAGCCCACGACCCACGGGTCAAGGGTCGACCCGTGGGTTTTAACTTTTTTTCTTTTTTATTTTTAATTTACAAATCTTTTTTTTAAGCAAAAAATAGGGTGAGGTACCCTACTCAATACTATATTGATATATAAAATAATAAATGTAAAAAACCATACAAAAATAGGAGTGATTCAAAACCGACAGAAGCTGTATGGGGTGAGGAGCGGATCTAGTCGTCACCCACTCACAGACAGCTTCCACGTTTTCAAAACTCCCAAGGCATAAACCAAAAGTATATGATGCCCTTGCAGCTAAAAACCAAACTGAGTCAACAAATGCCTAAAACATAGAGTATCCGACTAGTAGAAAAACTACAGAAACTGGAAGAACTGAGATTGGCTCTGTAGAAGAAGAGTTGCCAGCAGGGGTGCATTCGGTTCGGGTATGGTTCAGATATGATCCTTATCATACCCATAACCACTTTCTGAAAATGGATACGGATACGGTTCGGATATTCATCGGTAAGGAAAAAACATTACCACATCCGCATTAAACGGAAACGGATACAGTTCAGATATTAGAGGTTCAGATATGGTTCGGATACGGATACTAACCGGATATTTGGGAAATAGATATGAATAGGATATGACAAAAAATACATATGATTTTAATAACTTGCAAAGTAAGATAAGTAAGACAAGTTACCTCAAGAGTTTGTTGCTATTCTGTATGACAAACCTCAGAACACCATAGCAAGCCCTAAACAAAAAATAAAAATATTGAATATCATAACTAAAATGTGATAATCAACAACTACAACTAACCTCACAAACTATAACTTTTCCCCCTTTTTCTCAGATTTTTCCTCTGTTTTATTAGAAGACTCTTCTACTGCAGGTTCAATGACCGGTTCAAAGGGGGGTTCGACTGTGGGTTCTTCATTAGAAGCTTGAACTGATGGATTAGTCGACATGATTCTAATACCTATTCATTAAAATTTATAAACTTAATCAAATAAAAAAATATAATGATGCTAATTACAATTATATATGCAACTAAAAACAATTAGAACTAATAGGTTAGGAATTTTTATCAAATAAATTAGGATTTTTCAATTCAGTCAACAAATGTTAAAAATTAGGGCTTTTATCAACAATTAGAATTCACCTTAGTGATATACCAAATTGAGGAGGAGACGAGGAGGTTGGATGTCGTCATCGCATCGTCGATGGTCGTCGTCGCGTCGATCAAGATGAGGCGATCGCAGACTTCTTGAAGAGGCGGAGGCAGAGCATCAAGATGAGGCGGAGGCGGAGCATTAAGATGAGGTAGAGCTGCGGGGCAGAGGCGGGCACGGAGCGGAGCTCTGGGCAGAGCGGGCGAGAGGTGGAGCTCGAGTGCAGAGGCTCGGTGAACCTCAAGCGGACTGCGAGGTAGAGCTCGCGAGGCGGTGGGACTACGCACGGCGAGAGCAGAGGTGGCGGGCGTAATGCGGGATGAGGATGCAGCGGTGGCAGAGCAGGGAGGTCGGCGGCGGCTTGGAGGTGGACTGGTGGAGGCTGGGTGAGTGGGGGTAGGGTTTGGAAAGATAAAAATTAGGGTTTGAAGTTATGGGTTTGAGTTGAATTTGGGTCGGGTTGAGGATATACGTTATAGACTTGACCCTATATAGACCCAATACATGTATTATACATAGCCTATTTCAAATATCTGGATATCCGAACCTATCCGCAACTTCGACCCGATAATCATATTTGAAACCGTATTCGGATAAAAAAAAATCCACACTGTAACTGTATCTGAAACCATATCCGGCCGATTTTAATTTTACCCTACCATATTGCTTTCCAAACGGATACGATTATAAGTCGGTCCGGATAAATCCGGACCATTGTGCACCCCTACCTGCCAGGCTGCACTAAGATTGACCAGGGTTAATGTCTTCCATGAAATTGTCTCTCACTGCATCAGTTGATCCATCTTTCGCCAGTTCATTCAAGCCCAGATCAATGGCCGCTTTGTGGAGTCTCGATGCTCTTCTACTACATGATGTTCCTGTCCAGACTAATGTAAAACCTGCAACGTTAGAGGCTATCATATGAGGAGTGACAGTCTTATCATTGAAAACCAGGTTATTCTGATCAACAAGTCCATGTCCACCAACAGAAACTAGGGAGAAGAATCCTCCATAGAACTCTAAGATCGGAGCTGACCAAGAAATTTCCCTTATCTGAAATTAAGGAATCCACATCCTGAGGTCAGTTATCTAGATTTTCATGTGGGAGGAGCAAGGCCCAAGCAACTTTAGAGAGAGAGCAAGTAATGAATAAATGACTCTGCGTCTTTATGTCCTGGTTACATAGGGGGCGTCTGAGGTCTCCTGTCCACCCTTTTTTGGACAAGTTATCTTTGGTATGAAGCCTCTGTTTGCTGACGATCCAGAAAAAGACCTTGACCTTTGTTGGAACAGGGGATTTCTAAATGAACTTGAAGAAATAGGAGAAGTTGCCTCCGTGATTGAGGAGAGAGTAGAAGAACTTTACAGTGTAGACAACCAATGAGTTGTGAGGCCACCTTATACTGTCTAGTGCCAAGCTATCAGAAGGCTTGATGTGCTCAATGTAAGACAGAAGATCTGCTATAGCTGATTTGTCCTCGGCTGAAGTACCTCTTCTAAGAATGGGGCGTCATCCCCAAGAGTTATTACACCTTATACATTGAGATTGAGTGGAGCAGTTATGAGAAAAGGCCAGCTTATGGGCCTTCGGGAATAGACTACAAAGGGAGTTGTCACCTGCCCATTTGTCCACCCAGAACTTGTATGTGTTACCATCGCCTGGATTCCATCGAGCATGGCTGAAGAAAGTGGAGTGAATAGAGTAGTTGAAAAGCTCTAAAATTAGTTTATGAGGGTCATATACGAAGATTCAGAGGAAATTCTCACATTCGCATAACATAAGATACTAAAGTGTAAATTTGATTAGAAACTTCAAGTTATGTAAGTGTGTATAAGTGCAAATTAATTAGCCTAAAAGAGGAAAACCTGGATGATTGAGAGTATAAGTATCGCAAATGCTGGGACCTTTTTCTCCTCCTATTGTAGCACCTTCATACTATAACATTCATCATCATCATCAATCATTTCAATCAAATCAAAAAAACAACAAACCTCATCAATGCATAACACAAAATTAACCTGATACGCTGAGGATGAAGCCCCAAATTAGGCAAAGCCAGAAGGATAGCAGTTCCGATCGAGACGGGCTGATTTCCATGGGCTAGAAGCCCACAGGATGCCACTGAGATAACCATTATAACTACATGGAGGAGAACATATAGAAGCCTCTGAAAGAGCCTCATTGATTGATTGGAACCTCGCCGACGTTCCTTCAAGGGGTCTCAAGGTTAATGAGAAGGGTATATAATAATTTTGTCTGCTATTTTTAAGGCAGGAAAAGTTGGGAACAATTAATTTATCTGGTGGAGATTGTAGTCTGTTGCAAGCACGTGGTAATATGTAGCACGCACGAACAAGATTCCTATCACAAAAACCACCCCGAATTTTCTCAACAGACCCCTTACCTATAGAATCCAAACCCCGCTCATGACTGTCTATAAGCAATCGGGTGGTTCTCACTTGTACACTGGGAAGGGAAAATTCCAATTCTGTTGGGATCCCTCCTTAATTGGGAAGATTCTAGAAAATTCAAGAACTTTATGGAGAACTCTAGAGAAGTGTAGAATTCTCTAAAAGCGTGTGGAATCCTCTAGAATATTTTAGAGATGTGTGGAGCCTTCTGGAACATTCTGAAAGAGTATGGAATATAATGGAGAAGTGTAGAGATTCCTTAGAAATCTGTAGAAAGTAAAGATATGTGTGGAGAATTTTAGAGAGCTAATCTCCACCATTGGATCAAATTAATCCCCACCACTCATTATGAAGATGGAGTAGTATAAATAGGAGTGAAAACCTTCATTCCTATCCATCCAAGACAAGAAAACAATTCACTTCCTAGAGTGAGAGAAAATCTCTAATATAGAGAGTTAGAGAGCCTCTTTGAGAGAGAAGTGAGATAGCTTGATAGTTCAAATCCTCAAGCTCGAGTGAGCCACCAAAGTGAGACAGTTTTGTAAAATATAAATTCTTGTAATCCTACAATTTTTTTTGTATAGTGGAAGAACCTCCATATTGGAGGACCATAAACTCTTGTGCTCCCATTATTATCTTAATTTATAAATGTCTATCTTAACTTCACGATGTGGGAAAGACCAAGTTTTCCCAACAGTGGTATCAGAGCCAGGTTCGTCCAAAGTCATCGTTAGCTCGTGAAGTTCAAGATGTAGGATAACGTCACTCACGATGGAGACATGTTCAAGCTCACAGCCAACAACTACTCATACTAGAAGCCGATGATGGAGGATCATCTATACTGTAAGGATTTACATGAGCCCATCATCCACAAAACCAAGTGTTTTCGTCAAAAGTTGATCTCGTTATGGAATTCATTATATCTTCGGTCGATTACAACAAATTCAAAAGAAATAGACTTTTTATAAGACTTCTTTTACACAACAAAAGGAAAATTATAACTTTTTTAGAAACAAACGCAGGATCGTTGTTTGGATCGCTGCTTGCGCGGGATCTTTGCCTGTGCCGGGAGCGCTTTGACTCGTGGACCACCGAATCACAGATTCTGATTGAATCGTGAGGGGTTTAGTGATTCTTCCTTCGTTTATCAAAGTAGGGATTTGAAACGAAGATCTTATCAAAGTAAGACGATCGTTCTTCTTAAGATCAAGTCAAAGCTCGAATCTCAAGGAATTGCCAGAAGCTCAGGAATTCTGCTCTGTCTGCTCTAAAATGCTCAGCCAATGCTCTCTCATCAGCCCAATGATCAGCCCCCCAAACAAATGATCATAGGGGGGTATTTATAACCCCTGGACAAATAACCACTTCCGAGACAGTGTTTGCTGTCTCGGCGGTCGAGACAGCAAAGACTATCTCGGGTTCCGAGACAGCAAAGACTGTCTCGGGTTCTGAGACAGTAAACACTGTCTCGGAAATCTTTAACTGCCCGACAGTTTTCTTGTAACTGCCTTCCCATGTTTTAAAACTCCGTTATCTTGGCAGTTATCCACGTGATTCTCACCCACAACATTCCCCATGTTCTTTGGCAGTTAATGGACACGTGGGTGGCAGTTATTTAACCATTTTCAATTATTTCAAAGCTGTCTCGCTGGCGAGACAGTAAACACTGTCTCGCTGCGAGACAT
>NC_033794.1:127105329-127135533 GCF_001876935.1 Asparagus officinalis
TTGTATGTAGGGAAAATTGCAAAGAAGAGAATAAAGAAAATTTGACTTTGTATTTCTTTGATTCCGATTACAATTCGATTACAAAAGAGAGGAGAACGAAATTGGTTCTTCCCCTTTGTTTAAAACTGGGTTCTTCACGGTGGCGATGGAGTGCCTCCCTCGAATGCTTGCGTCGAGTTTGCTCTCCGTTGACGATCCGCACGTCTTGATTCACTGGAACGATGTCTTCTCTCTTGAGCTGTATTTGGATATCTTTTAGCATTTTTTGACGCCTACACCAAGGTAGAAGGAAAGAGCGATGCAGAGTGGGAGCTGGTAAATCGGAAGGCCGTTGCTATGATTCGTAAGTATATTGATAAAACTTCCTTTGAACATGTTTCTACTTATACAAATGCTTATGAATTATGGACAAAGCTTGAGTCCATGATTCAAAAGAAAATGCCTCGTAATAAAGCCCATTTAGTTCGACGTTTGGTGAAGTTGGAGTATAAGGATAGTCAATGTATGATTGACTACTTGAATAATTTCAAGGGGCTCATAAATCAACTAACAAAAATTGACATGAAGATTGATGATGAGTTGCAAGCCCTTCTACTCCATAGTTATCCGCCATAAAGTTAGGGCACTCTTGTGGTTACACTTAGTAACTCAGCTTCGGAACTAAAGCTCACCATGGATACCGTCAGTGATAGCCTTCTCGGTGAAGAAGCAAGGAGAATGGAACGAGGCGGTTCTGTCCATCCCGAGGCAAATGTTGTTGAGAACTGGGGTAGGAATGAAGGTCATGGACGCAGCAAGAGTCGAGATCCGCACCAATCTCAAGGTCGGTCCAAGTCACGCTCAAAGATTACATGCTACTACTGTGGAAGGATAGGCCACAAGAAAGTAGAGTGTCGATCCTTCAAGAGAGATCAAAAGGCCGGTAATGTTAAGCCAGACCAAATCAACCCAACGAAGAAGTAAGAACAGAAGAGCACTACTGTCATGGCTGCAAAAGAAGAACTACTTTATCTCATTAGAGAAGGTAATATCTTAAATATTTCTTATGATGATAGTTATTGGATTATCGATTCTAGTGCTTTGTCACGCCCCGCTTCCCAAAATACCCAGGAATCGAAACGTGAACAAGCCCGCGACGTATTAGATTGAGAAGAAATATATACTATTATTTTTTTTCTTTTTCTCTTTTCTTCTCAATCCAATACACTAAGCGTCTGGAAATAGATACAATACAAAGGCACAGGTCCCCGATCACAATCAGTAAGAATATAATAGACAACTCAGAATAAAATAATACATATCACAAATGAATATCATCCAAGACATAAAATACGGTTCAAACATGCCCTTATACAAATTGAACAAATGAATACTGAAGAAAATGTAAACTACATCGTTCAACGGTAAACATGCCCTTATACAAATTGAACAAATGAATACTGAAGAAAATGTAAACTACATCGTTCAACGGTAATAGAAAGGAAAATACTACAAGAACAACTGAGATCATCAACTAAGAAGAGATAACTGCTTCGACCTATTCTTCAACTCTATCTGCAAGACACTTCTATTGAGAATCCTCTGGCTCCTGACGATCTCCCAGCTGAACCTGTTCTTCCTCTAAGTCTGACATACACCAGAGAAAACAGGTGTACGTCAGGATACATGGCACACAGCAAGACCCCACGAAAGAAAATAGAACAAACGAAAACCAAGGCGAAAATCGATACAATAATAAAAATGACAAAAGGACGTACAATTGAAAATCCGAAAAAATCAACATGCGAAAACACTGCTAAAACATGATAAACATAAAACATCCAAAATCGATCAGGTAACGAGATCATATAGCTAGCGAACAGTACAATCATACAAGTCATAAGGTTATACAACTAGATAGAATTAATACTTAAAAATCTACAACAAGAGACGTAGTACGTCGAGCGAAATAATCCAAACAAGAAAACCCTCATGTATATACCTTATGTCTCAAATTGTAGATAATTAAATACTAATCCCGATCTACGTATGAAACGAAACACAACTGTCCTACATCTCACAAGAATCCAAAAATCATCTAAATAACGAGGTCATGTAACTAACCATTCTATAATAGGTCGCTGGTCACATCTCACACAGAGTCAACATTCATATTATCAGATAACCGGTTGTTTACAAAATCATCTACGCATAACGTATCACTGCCCCCTCAGACCCACCCCAGCGCTACACAGGAATATTGCTGGTGCGAGCCTGGAAATATTCAACAATCACAATATCACATCACCTCAGACCCACCCCAGCGCTACACAGGAATATCGCTGGTGTGAGCCTGGAAATAATCAACAATCATAATATCATATCACCTCAGACCCACCCCAGTGCTACACAGGAATTTCACTGGCACGAGCCTGGAATACAACCACGATTACAAATATCTTAACTCCTCAGACCCACCCCGGTGACTACACAAACTTCACCGGCGCGAGCCTGAAATATACATCAACAATCACAACCGCTCACATGGACCAAGACTTCTCACCCAAATTCTCGTAATTCTAGGTCAACTACACAGAGGTTCTAGATCCTAATTGTGTCATACAGGTTACTATAGTCATGAACTCCTAATGATTCTCAATCACAACATGGAACAATCAATGCAACTAATCATGTGCAATAATATCATAGCATATCAGATAATCAAAAATAAGAATTATAAATCATAAACAGCATCTACATAATTCAGAAAATAATCTTTTTCTAAAATTAATTCATTTTAAATTATTTCGCTTAACAATTAATCTAAACTAATTCATTTTCCAAAGTAATTTCTTTTAAATTATTATAATTATCTAAAAATGATTCTTTTGCCGAACTAAATTCTTTTAATTCCTTATAACTATTCTAAAAATGTTATTTATCATATTACTATAATATATTTTAATATTCTTCATCAAACAATCCACGCAGGTAATTATATTATAAACTAATATATACAGACAACTCATAATAGATCTGAAAATGTAAAGAACGACAAGCTGAGTAACGGGATCATGCCTACGAGACCGTGGGTTCTGATGACGAGGCTACTGTATGTAGAGAAAATTGCAAAGAAAAGAACAAAGAAAATTGACTTGTATTTCTTTGATTCCGATTACAATTCGATTACAAAAGAGAAGAGAACGAATTTGGTTCTTCCTCTTTGTTTAAAACTGGGTTCTTCTCGGTAGCGATGGAATGCCTCCTTCGATTGCTCGCGTCGAATTTGCTTTCCGTTGACGATCCGACGTCTTGATTCACTGGAACGATGTCTTCTCCTCACGATTTGACGTTGTGGAGAACTTGCGTGGCAAGTTTAAAACTCTTGATGAGTTGATAACTCTGATCGAGTTTGAACTCTTGAAAAAGAGTTGATTTGAACCGAAAGTTCGGTTGATAAGCCAAGGATCAAAGCTCTCTGTTGTCGAAGTTGAAGATAATCTTTGTTGGAGGATGATACGATCCCCTCAAAAGCTCGCCCAAGGATCTCTCCTGTTGCTGTCAATTCTTAGCTCCAAAAAGCCAGCCTTCAATGGTCGATTCAAGCCAAGAAAAATCCAACCCTGAACTCAATTGAGTTTACTCGCTTTTATAGGGGATTAAGGGGGTGTAACTGCCCTCTGAATCCGCTCCTAAGTGGGCGTGATTTCCTCAGATCGTGGGGAAAACGGTTCTGAAAACCGTTCGACTCATATTTGAATGAGTCAAACACCCAACCTGGCGTTCAGGACCCTAACCTCGCGTCTTAGTATTGAGACGCGAGGTTAGGTGTTGACTGAACATCCAGAACGCGAGGGTCGCTCACGTTTCGCTTGTTGTAACGCGGGTCCGACTCTAGCATTTTGATATTGTAACGCGGGTTCGACCCTCGCGTTTTAATGTTATAACGCGGGACGCGGGGATCAACTCCAGCGTTTTGATGTTGTAACGCGGGTTCGACCCTCGCGTTTTGATGTTGTAACGTGGGTTCGACCCTCGCGTTTTGATGTTGTAACGCGGGATCGACTCTCGCGTTTTGATTGTAACGCGGGATCGACCCCGGCGTTTTGATGTTGACACACGGGGAGGACCTTCGCGTATTGTCTTGAAGAGATTATCACAAAGTAATCTCTTTCGTCATAGCGTTGCAAAGATCATTATCTTGTAATCTTCGTCTTGGTTCCTTGAGAATATGAGAGTCATCAGATTGTAACTCCCGATGTTGATTGTGAATGCTATTGAACTAGAGCTCTCATCGGTTGTCGTGAAGGTCGTCAGATTGTAACCTTCAGCGATCTACGTGAAAGTCTTCAAATTGTAGCCTTCTAGAAGTCGTCAGATTGTAACTTCCATCATCGGTGTTTGATGGAGGATAAGCTATCTATTGTAATTTTTAGACAGCCTACAGCTACGATGCCGATGCGGACGTGGTGTGTGGCGATCGAGGTGATGTAGACAGGCGAGGCAGCGGGCTAGAGCGGTGCGCTGGTTCAGGCTGGTGGACAGGAGGGCAGAAGAGCGAGAGAGAGGTGTGTGGGGGGCGCACTGGATCGCCGGCAGCGGGACAGGCTGGGGAGGAGGCCGTGGGTGGTCGACTTGGAGGAGGTGTTGAGGAGAGGAGGCAGCAGCCGGCGTGGTTGACGGGCACGGTCGGGCAGGCAAGTGTGTGGCGTGTGGGGCTGCTGGAGGTGGTCGGAGCTCTGGGGGCTGCTGACTGGCGTTCTCAAGGAGGCGGAGTTTACGGGGAGGTTGGGCAACACGGATGCGGGGAGGGTGGACTGAGGAGAACTGGGGCGCTGGGGTGTCAACGGCGACGAGAAAGGCTGACGGTCCGCGGGGTAGTCGTCTGGCGGGCCGAGATGGCGGGTCGTCGGCAGGGGCGGCGACAGGAGAGTGGAGATGGGCAGGGCGTCTGGCTGCGAGCTCGATGGCGGAGCTTGCGGCGACGAGGACAGTGGGAGGAGATTGGAGGGAGGGCCGGCGAGGGCTTGGTGGCGCAGGCTAGGGGCGGCGGCTATTGAGTTTTCGTTGAAGGATGATAGAGAGAGAGAGAGAGAAGAGAGAGAGAGAGAGAGAAGAGAGAGCAGAGAGAGAGAGTATAGGCGGGTAGAAAAAAAACAAAAAAAAAGTATATATATAGGGTATATTAGGGTTAGGGTTAATGATTAAAATAATTAAAATAAATAATTTTGGGTACTTAAAAATTAAACTAATTATATAATAATTATCTACAATTAAAAACGTACATGTTATGCTATTACAACAGTTGATACGAAATAGTCAAAATATACCCATATTGTACAATTAAATGAGAATAATTAATAATTAAAATATATTTACTTATATTTAAAATTAAACAATTATGGGGTAATTATATACACAGTAAAACGTATCAGTTATACTAATACGACTGATAATATACAACAGTAAAAATAATACAAAAAATTATACAAATAATACATAATTAATAATACAACATAATATACGAAATAATACGTAATAGTAACAATAATACAATGTATTACTTAAAATAATATGTAATAGTATCGATAATGCAACAGATTAATTCTAAAAATTTTTACTGCACTAAATAAATTTATAAATATCAAAATCATTTAAATAAATATATAATCAGATTTTTAAATCATAGAAAATTATAGAAAATCAAGAACAATACAAATACTCTTTTAAAATTAATAATTAAATATTTTAAAATACTAAAAAATTATTTTAACTAATATCAAAATTTCACGGTTATTACATGCTTCCTTCCATGTCACTCCCCATAGAAGTTTCTTCTCATCCTACCAAAGTGATGACTTTAGTACGATGCAAATGGTAAATCAAGATAGGAGCAAAATTATTAGGATAGGAGATATCATTCTTACAACAAGCACTGGATGCAAGCTTATCCTAAAAGATGTGAGGCACGTCCCAGCCATGCGCCTCAATCTTATCTCTGCTAGAAAGCTAGATGATGCGGGTCTGGTAAATTATTTTGGCGAAGGAAAGTGGAAGCTCATCAAAGAAAGTTTAATCATGGCTTAAGGAAAGAAGGAAGGATCATTATACGTGATGCAAGCTAAACTCTGTAAAGGTGAGGTAAATACCAACACCGGTGATATGGAGATATGCCATAAACGACCTGAGCACATTAGCGAGAAAGGCCTTCACATGCTCGCTCGAAAAAAACTCCTCCCTAACGTAAAAGATAAATCACTTGACCCATGTGCTGATTGTTTGGCTGGAAAACAACATAGAGTTGCTTTCCAAAGATCCTCCCCACCCGCAAGGAGAAAGAACATTCTAGACCTTATACACACTGACGTGTACTCGATGTCCGAGAAATCCATTGGTAGGGCATTACATTTTGTCACCTTCATCGATGATGTGGGTGTAAAATTTGATTTCTCGAAATTGGTATTTTGTTTGTATTGATAAGAATGGTTTATTACAAACTAATGAATCAAAATTATAACAAAAGCGGAGGGAATGCCCTCCTTGTTTAACGTAGGGTCTTTGGAAGTGATAGGATGCCTTTCTCGGTACTCGTGCCAAGTTTGCTTCCCTTAGACGATCCGATCGAGGTTATAGGCGAGCTTCAGTACGCAGTAGAAGCTCATGTTGATCGAGTTCAAGTTTTCGAGTTTAATGGCGATCAAGGTCGAAGGCTGGAAGAACATGCTACAGTGCAAGAGCAATGCAAAGAACAGGTTTTCCACTCGATTGAGAATTGAGAGCTAACGGATCAGCTAACTGACTGAGCTACTCAATCCACCTTCGATCCCCTTCCCGTAGCTAGGAGATGTTTTTAAATAGAAGAGAAACAACATAGTCACTCCCTTGAATTATGGGATGTAACCATGTACTGTTGAGAGATGTCATGCCTCTCACTTGTACTGTGAGTGGCTGCTTAAGGGGCTCAGAGCACTGTACTCCCCCCTTCACGTAGTGGGAAATGGGAAGGCTCATCCCTGTATGCTACAACGCAACCGCCATGTACTTTGGTGAGTTTGGTGAGTTTGTTGATCGCCTGGCTGATTGCCTGGACATGCAGGTGAGCTCAGTGCTTGAACCAATTTGTTTCGTGCAGGCGGGTCAAGCGTGCAGGTGAGCACCACTATCGAGTATTGCGGGTAACTACTTGATAGGAGTGGAGCATTATACTCCTCCCTCACATCGCGGGAAATGGGAAGACCCATCCCTGTACGTAACAACGCAGCCGTCAGATACTCTGGCAGGTTTGGCGAGCTTGTTGATCGCCTGGCCATGCAGGTGGGCTCAGCTCTTGAGTAGACTTAACTCGTATAGGTGAATCAAATATGCAGGCGAGTTTCTGATCGCCTGGCGGATTGCTTGGACGTGCAGGCAAGCTCAGCGATCACGTGGTCTTGACTCGTGCTGGCGAGTCAAGCACGCAGGTGAGCTCCTTTCGTGATGGCAAACTCAACTCTTGAGTGGACTTGACTCGTGCAGGCGAGTCAAGCATGCAGGCGGAATTCAGGCCCTTCTGTAGTTGAGGTAATTTTTATAGCCTACAGATGACCTTTCAAGGAAGGTGTAGTTACACCTGTTAAAAACAAAGGATCAAGTACTTGATGCATTCAAGGAGTTCCATTCCCGAGTAGAACGTAAGACATGACGGAAGATCAAGTGTGTGTGATCAGACAATGGAGGTGAGTATAGAGGTCCTTTCTAAGCCTATTGCAAGAAATATGTGATTAGGCTGGAGAAAACTCCACCCGAGATGCCACAGTTGGATGGACTAGCTGAGAGAATGAACCGAACTATTGAAGAAAGAGTTCAATGTGTACTCTCTTATGCTAAGTTTCCCAAATCATTCTGGGGAGAAGCTGTGATGACTATTGTTGACATAGTCAACCTCACACCATCAGTTCCTTTGGATGGAGACATCCCAGAGGAGGTTTGGTCAGGCAAAAGGGCTTCTTAAAACCATCTCAAGGTGTTTGGATGCAGGGCATTTGTTCACATCCCTAAAGACGAGCGAGCCAGGCTTGATGCAAAAACTAAGGAATGCATCTATCTTCGTTCTCCTAAGGATGAGTTCGGGTACCGACTTTGGGATCCAATTAACAAGAAGGTCGTTCGAAGCCGAGATGTTGTATTATTTGAAGACCAAACAATTGAAGACATACAGAAATCGAAGAGGCCAAGATTAAGAAGTAGCAAGAGCACAGACCTTACACCGGTCCGACGTGAGGATAATACCACACTTGAAAACAATGATGCTGAAGATCATAAGCCTATCCTAGAGCAAAACAACCAGGAGATTCATGATGAGCCAGTTCAGGAAGAACGTCAGTCTAGCTCTCCACTAACACCCCAGTTAAGATGATTTTCAAGGGACCGAAGGCCATCTTCCTAATATAGAATAGAGGAGTTGACGATGCTCATCGATGAGGGGGAGCCTCAAAGTTATAAGGAGGCCATAACTGGCAGTCATAAAGTGGAGTGGATAAGAGCCATGCAAGAGGAGATGCAATCCTTGCACGGGAATAACACTTATGAACTAGTGGAGCTACCAAAAGGGAGATGAGCCTTGAGGAATAAGTGGGTGTATCGAATCAAGACCGAAGACACTAGCTCAAAGCCCTGATACAAAGCTCGGTTAGTCGTAAAAGGATTCGGTCAAGAGAAAGTAGTGCAAGACTTAGAGATTGAGCAGCTCGATGTCAAGACAACATTCCTTCATGGTGATCTAGAGAAAGAGATCTAAATGGAGCAGCCTGAGGGGTTCAAAGTTCTAGGCAAAGAAAATTTGGTGTGTCGCCTAATGAAGAGTCTATATGGTCTTAAGCAAGCACCTAAGCAATGGTACAAGAAGTTCGACTCTTTCATGGCAGAACATGATTTCCAAAAGACGGAGAGCGATCATTGTGTCTTCATAAAGAGGTATGCAGGTGGCGACTTTCTCATACTTCTACTATATGTTGATGATATGTTGATTGTTGGACAAGATCGCATAAAGATAGCTGCTTTGAAGAAAGATCTAAGCATATGTTGATGATATGTTGATTGTTGGACAAGATCGCATAAAGATAGCTGCTTTGAAGAAAGATCTAAGCAAGAGCTTTGCCATGAGATCGCATAAAGATAGCTGCTTTGAAGAAAGATCTAAGCAAGAGCTTTGCCATGAAAGATTTGGGACCACCTAGACAAATCCTTCAGATGGGGATCACTTGTGATAGATCAAAGAAGTTGTTATGGCTATCCCAAGAGAGGTACATTGAGAAGGTGCTAGAAAGATTCAACATGCACAAAGCAAAACCGATCAACACACCACTTGCTAGACACTTCAAGATGAGCTCGAAGCAAAGTCCCACAAGTGACAAAGAAATGGAGGAAATGAAGATGATTTCATATTCATCTGCAGTATGCAGTCTCATGTACGCAATGATATGCACAAGACCCGGTATTGCCTATGCAGTTAGTGTTGTTAGTCACTTCTTGACTAATCCGGGGAAGGAATACTGGGCTACAGTCAAATGGATCCTCCGGTATCTACGCGGTACTTCCAAGAAGTGTTTATACTTTGGAAATGGAAAACATGTGCTAGAGGGATACACGGATGCAGACTTGGCCGGTGACATTGATTCTAGGAAATCAACGTTAGGATACCTAACTACTTTTGTAGGGGGAGCTGTTTCCTGGCAATCAAAGTTACAAAAGTATGTTGCATTGTCCACTACTGAGGCAGAGTACATCACAGCTACTGAAGCTTACAAGGAGATGTTGTGGATGAAGAATTTGTTGCTTGAGCTCGGAGTAGATTAAGATAGGTATGTCTTGAAGTGTGACAACCAAAGTGCAATTTACTTAGCAAAGAATTCAACTTTTCATTTCCACACAAAACACATTGATACATGGTATCACTGGATCCGAGGAGCTCTCGAAGAAAAGCGCATACATCTTGACAAGATTCACACAGATGAAAACTAGTCAGACATGATAACCAAGGTAATACCATCCAAGAAATTTGAAGATTGCTATCAAGGTGCTGGTTTGCTACTACCTCCCAATTAAGTCGGGAGGGGGAGATTTGTTAGGATCCCTCCTTAAGAGATTCTAGAAAATTCTAAATTTTTTTGGAGAACTCTAGAGAAGTGAAGAATTCTCTAGAAGCGTGTGGAATCCTCTAGAATATTCTAGAGATGTGTAGAGCCTTCTGGAACATTCTGGAAGAGTATGGAATAGAATGGAGGAGTGATACGAGTGTATCTTCTCTTTGGAACTTAGCGATCATCATGGGAGCTTGAGGATAGATGATTCTCATAGTAACTTTAGAGTAGAGGTGTAAAACAATATAGTGGAATGTAGGTTGAAGCATGGAATGAGACGGCGAATCGAAGAATCGAAGCATCCAGTTTTTAGCCCGTGAGTGGACTCATACATGTACATGAGTCGACTCATCAGGTTGAGTCGACTCATGCCTGTCATGAGTCGACTTACGAAACACAGCGACTCATACATGTACATGAGTCGACTCATCAGGTTGAGTCGACTCATGCCTGTCATGAGTCGACTTACGAAACACAGCCGTTTTGTCAAAATTTTATGACCAGTCGACTCATCATTTCATGAGTCGACCCATGCGTCATGAGTCGACTCATATATGCACATGAGTCGACTCATCAAGGGTTTCCTGGTTTGTTTGGATTTATGTTTACACGTTTTTCTATAGGGTTTAGGCTTGGTTATTTACCATTTTACCATCAACATTGTTACACCTATAAAAGGGGTTGTTTAGTGTTTCTAATCAACCAGATGTAATCAAAGAGAGATTCTAATCAAGATAGATTAGGGTTTAGATAGAATTAAGAGTTTGTTCTCGATTCTAGTGAAATTGTGATAGAGGGTTTGTAATCTTTTCATACTCATAATCTAGAAAGGGTATTTTTCTTCGCACATACTGAATTATTCTTGTGTTTCTGTCATCCTCTTCTCAACCCACCTTTGATAATTTCACGATCAAAGGTGCTCGCACGGTGACTCGTATCAAGTTGGTATCAGAACGATCGGATCCAGTGAAGGGGCATCCTGTATATGGTCCTGACTTGATCACAATACAAGAAGTTAGGCAAGATCCTTATTTCATTGGAAGGAGTCCAGAAATTAAGGAAGAAGAAGATGACTGAAGGAGATAGTTCAACGAGGATAGATGCATTGGAGAAACAGATGGAGACAACGAGTTTGACTCTCACAGAAATCGTCAATATCTTCCAAGAAAAGGACAAAAATGAGGAATCTTCTTCGAAAGGAAAGAAAAAACTTATGGAGTCCGATGGAGAAGGCGAGGAATTTGATTCTGATAGGGAGGCCGAGATTGTCAAAACTGTTCCGCATCAAGAGGGTAAAAATCACTACCAGAATTTGAAAATTGATTTCAAGGTGGAGATTCATGTTTATGATGGGAGTGTCAATGTGGAGAAGCTCGATGATTGGATCGAGCGTATGGAGATGTATTTCACTCTCTATGGATATTCATCCAAGGAGAAGATTATGTTCATGACTTTGAAGCTTTCAAGGAATTCGTTGACATGGTGGAAATCCTACTGCAAACAGGTGTGTTTCCGTCGAAAGTTACCTTAGTCATTGATTTCATTAAACTTTAAGCGTTACAAATGAATTCAAATAACAAAAGAACAAAAGATTACAACTTTCTTGAAAATAAACACAAGATCCGTTTATCGGCTCTTGCTTGCGTGGGTGACCGCGAATCAGATCCGGTTGATAGAAAATTGGGCAGAGCTTCTACCTCACCAAGGGGGTATTTGCTTGAAGTCCTGAAATCGACAAAGCGAAATCAGGGCTCTTCTCGAGATTAAGACAAAGCCTAATCTCAAGGAACAGACGTACGGGCTTCAGATCCTTCGAACGGCTTCTCCTTTGTGCTGAAGTTCGCCGGGATCTTGCTGTCTTTTGCTGAAATTTCGTGCTCCTTCACTCTCCAATCCAGCAGCACCTCGTCCTCTTGATAAAATTCCAGCCCCAGAAAATGGAGGCCTTTGGTTCATATTTATAGGCCTCGAAATGCGGTTATTTGGATGAGAACAAGTGATTTGGCTCTATCTTCAGTCAACAGCAGCCTAACCACGTTTGGGGATGATCCCAAGTCAGTTAAGAACCCCTGGAACCGATAAACCCTGCAAAAAACCAATTTAAAACCGTCAAAACGTGTTTTGGGACATTAGACTGCGCGGCAGAACGATCTGACCCGTGCTCGCGCGGGTCGGAATCGTCCGACCCGCGCTCGCGCGGGTCGGATTGATCCGACCCGCGCTCGCGCGGGTCGGATCATTCCGTCCTGCGCTTAGCGCGGGTTCGCCGACTTTTTCCCCTTTTTTGGTTTCTTTCTTCGGGGATTTGTTCTTGTCGCGTATTCGATAGATTTGTTGATTTGTATGCTTCGTCGCGAGACCGATCGTCGAACGCGCGTTGGTTAATATACGCGTGCTGATCGATGCGCGCGGGCTGATTGACGTGCGCGCGTTGACTGGCGTGCACGAGGTGATTTGACGTGCACTCGTTGACCGGCGCGCATGAGTTGGTTGACGTGCGCGCGTTGACCGGCGCGCACGAGTTGGTTTGACGTGCACGTGTTTGACTGACGTGCACGCATTGATTGACGTGCGTGCGTTGACCGGCACGCACTAGTTGATTGACGTGCGCACGTTAACCGGCGCACACGAGCTGATTGACGTGCACGCGTTTGACCGACGCGCACGAGTTGGTTTGACGAATCTTCTTGACTCGCCCATTCATTGCTTCGAGTTTCGTGCGGGCTTTCGTAGACAATTTTAGACGCCTACAGATACCCCCTCCAAAGTGTTTCAGCCTCATTCTTTTATAGAGGAGTCTGAAACGCTTTGGATATGATGGATCCCCACCTTCAGTCGGTGTTAAAGGACCTACAGATGGTTTCGATTCTTGACTTCTCCATATTTTAGCGTATTCTGTATTTTGTCGAATAGCTAGGATTTTCTCGGTACTGCGTTTATCGTCTGACCGTTATTGAAGCCTTGAACCGGAATTGGTGAGTGGATTTTTTTGTTGATATGTCATTGAGTTGACTTTTAGATCACTTGCAACGCGTAGACAGGCGTTGACCTAGGGCTACGCGTTGATCGGCGTTGACCGGCGTTGACCTTAGCGTTTCGAATCGATCGGCGTTGACTTTCATCGCAGCGCGTTGACCGGCGTTGACCTAGGGCTACGTGTTGACCGGCGTTGACCTTAGGGTTTCGTGTTAACCTGAGGAGAACCAGTTTATACTCGTGTACTCCTGGGAGTTTCGGGAATCAGTTTAACCTCGTGTACCCGCCGGAGATTGTCAGGTTATCCTTAAGAATTATTATCTGTAATATTCTTTAGGAACTTCCTGTCAAAATGGGAAACAGTTTAGACTCATGTACCCGTTGGAGTTTGGATTTCAAATATTCCGAAAATAGGCAAAAAATCACGAAATCACCCAAAATATAAAATTGGGTCTCGAGTATTCTGAAAATAGACGAAAATATCTCGAAATTATCTGGGAAACGGAATTGGGCTCTGAAAATTCCAAATCTGACTGAAAATGCTGCTCAATTATCCGGGAAATGAATTCGAACTCTGAACATTCCAAATATGAACAAAAATGCCGTGAAATTGTCCGGGAGATGAGGTTAACCTTCGAAAATTTTGAAAACGGACGAAAACGGGCGAAAATACTGCAAAACGGACACTGAACTGGGTCTGACCCGCGTTCACGCGGGTCAGATGAATCCGACCCGCGTGATCGCGGGTCGGAATGATCCGACCCGTGAGCACGCGGGTCGGACACAAGTCCGACCCGCGGAACGCGGGTCGGAATTTGGGAGAAGGGGGTAAAAACCCCATTTCTTTCTTCCTTCTTCCTCAGTTTCGGTTCCAGGTCCTTGTTCTTCCCCATCTCCTTTGTTCAAGAACTCCTTCAGCTCAAGAGTTCCAACCGAGATAAAACTCCCCTGCCTTTAAATCCTTCATCTCCTTCTCCTCAATCCCTCTACAACCGATTGGACTCTAGGGTGTCGGCTGCTCAGTTCGGGTTCGAGCACTTGGTGGATTTCACTTCGACGGGACTCCTCTCCTCCTTGATTCTTCTTCGAATTTCAGGTGAATGTACCCTTTTTGTTTCAATTTCGTTCTACTCTTCATGTTTGGGCTTGATTTGTGGCTGATTTTTTTTGAATTTTGACCTAAAAAAATCGAAGCCCTAGTTCTTGAATTTTGGGGAAAACCGAAACCTGAACTTGAGCTTTGAATGATGATCGAATTTTTGAGTTTGATTGTGTTCATGGCTTGATATCTGCGGTCTCAACTCTCTAATCTTGGGGGAGAACCGAATCTTGAATATGGGGTTTGAGGAGCTGGCCGAAATTTGACCTGGGTTTGTTGTGTTCATGGCTTGATGTTTGACGCCTTCAACTCTCTGATCTTGGGGGAAAACCGAATTTTTTCTCTCTTTTTTTTTTGATGATTGGCCGAAATTTGACCTGGGTTGATGTCTGAGTGTGTCCTGCTCTTTCAAAGTATATATATATATATATATATTTTTTTTTATGCATCAAAGCTTCCGATGATGTATGATCTTCTGCAAGTCATCTGTTTCAATTTTACCTGGACTAAATTCGTCATCCATGTCAAATAGCAACAGGTTGAAATCCCCTTTCATATAATAAGGAATTATTTAGGCAATTTTGAACTGGAAGCGAGAAACTTCCGGATTTTTTTTGTCTAGTGCACTGCTCTACAACTCCTGAGCTGAAAAGTATTGATTCAGGACATGCATCTCGCATATCAGTAAGCATTGATCTATTTATAACTGGCTTTCTCCTCAGCAGATGATTATCTGGTGATAGGCTTGATATTTTCCATGAATCCTCAAAATGGAATCCAAACTTGTATGTGGTTGAGAACCTTTATGATTGAATTCGTGTATATGTGATTGAACTCTTGCATATGGTTGAACTCTTGTATATAATCCAAATTCGAATTTGTATATAGCCGAACCCTTGTATATGCCTTGAATTCAAACTTGTACATGACCGAGTTCTTTGTATTTAACTCTGTGACACTTAACTTGAACCGAGAATGTCGTATAGGTTTAATTAGACCTTTAATTGGAAAATTCCATTTTATAGAATTTCAATTAAAGATTCGCAATTTCCCTTTTAGTCTTTCGATTTATGTATCTCGATTCTTGATCTGACTGAGCTGTTGATCTTTATTGCAGATTAGCTATGTCGACGCTTTGGACCGGCTGGAGCGCGAATTCCGACGGTTACAAGAGTTGAAGACTGCTGGTAGCTCAACGTACACAGCCATTTGGATGGAATCTCGTCTACAAGCATGGCACGACACTCGGGCTTCGGCTGGACTTGAGATTCAAACGCAACAAAGTCGGGTGGATCAAATGGAGGCCTTGGCTATCTTGGGGATGGCGAAGGATGACTTGGAGCGTTCACGAGTTGTGATATCCGGAAAATTGGAGCTCTCGAAACGGAAGTTAGCCAAGATCCAACAAGAGGCTGCGAAAACATTATCCCTCACCGAGGAATCCTTCAAGGTTGCATTGCAGTGTGAGCTTGAGCGAACTTATACAGAGGAATTGACTAAACTTGAACAGCAAGCCTGTAGTCACAAACTTCATGTAGATTGATTGTAACTCTTGTACCTGCAAACTCAATTTTATTAATAGAAAATATGTCTTTTTCATTCATTATGTCTCATTTATTATGATGTCTTACTCCGTATGGAATAATCAACCACTACGTATGGAATAATCAACCATAATACTTGTGGGATTTTTGGCAAACCCCCAGCCTTCAACGGGTTTGATGAGCCTTTACCGACTACCGTTTGAGTCGGGCTAGCATGTGAATTATTAAAACCCGTTTCACATGTAACGTTGCGCTAAGAGAGTTAATTCTCCTAGACTTGGTGCTATGATTTTGAATACATAGACTTCGTCTTTCTCATGGGAGTAGACTAAACGGCAACGCGTATTAGGCGTTGACTTACCCCTCCTTAGGCTTCGGGGTAAATTCCCCAGGCTTAGACCCTGGTGTCTTTTTCAATCGGTGAAAGACTAAACCGGCGACGTGTGTTAGACGTAGACTTAAGATTTTTGGCAAACCCCCAGCCTTCAACGGATTTGATGTGCCTTTACCGATTACCGTTTGAATCGGACTAGCATGTGAATTATTAAAACCCGTTTCACATGTAACGTTGCGCTAAGAGAATTAATTCACTTAGACTTGGTGCTATGACTTTGAATACATAGGCTTTGTCTTTCTCATGGGAGTAGACTAAACGGCAACGCGTGTTAGGCGTTGACTTACCCCTTCTTAGGCTTCGAGGTAAATTCCCCAGGCTTAGACCCTGGTGTCTTTTTCAATTGGTGAAAGACTAAACCGGCTACGTGTGTTAGACGTAGACTTAAGATTTTTGGCAAACCCCCAGCCTTCAACGGATTTGATGTGCCTTTACCGATTACCGTTTGAATCGGGCTAGCATGTGAATTATTAAAACCCGTTTCACATGTAACGTTGCGCTAAGAGAATTAATTCACTTAGACTTGGTGCTATGACTTTGAATACATAGACTTCGCCATTTCTTACGGGAATATGGCACTCGGCAACGCTTGTTAGACGCTGACTCATCCCTACTTAGGATTCGGGATAAAAGTCCCCAGACTTATATTCTGGTATCTTTTTCATTCGGTGAAAGACTAAACCGGCAACGCGTGTTAGGCGTAGGCTTATCTCTATTTAGGAATCGAGATAAAATTCCCCGGGCATAAAGTGCGCGGATTTGAGAATTACGTCTTTTCTCAGGGTAAAGACAAACCCGAAAACGAAAGAGGAAGAATTTTATATTCTATCTTTCAACACTGAAGAGGAAGAATTTTATATTCTGTCTTCAGTTGGAAAAGAAACTCGAGGTGGGATCTCCACCCCCAGAATCCGGAAAGATGAAACTAAGAGTGGGATCTCCACTCTGAGAATCAGAAAGATTCAAACGACCCTAACTTTTATAGGATTGGTTGTTTGATCTAAGAAAAGAGTTCCTCATTTATTGAGGGGAAATTCCAATTTCGACCCTAACTTTTATAGGTTTGGCTAAAAAGGAAAAGATGGAAGTTTTTCATTTATCGAAAGAGATGACTCGATCTTAGTCCTAACAATCTGCAGGTTTGACTAAGTGAGGTTGGAGACAATCCTAACTTTTATAGGTTTGATTGCTCGAATTAAAAATGAACATCTCGTTCATGGAAGGAATCGAGAGGAGAATTTGGCTTCGGTCCTAACTTTTATAGGTTTGACCTGAAAGCAAAGAGAGCGGAATACTGGTAGCAGTAGAAATACTGGTTTGTACTAGCCACTCGATGGGGGATTTTGATGTTAAGTGATTAGGCCTTAACACGTCAAGTTTTGGGAGTTGCCATGAATTGGCGGATAGAATTTTAGTGGACCCACTGTCAATTGATTTGATCAGTGGAGGATTTTGTGGGGAAAGATTGATTTATCAAAAAGATCAAATCTCATTAATCAATAATAAAACACGCTTTAACTTCGAAAACATTCAGAGTCCAAGTGTGAATTTTTATTTATTATAGCAACTGGGTTATCCCTAAGAATACCACATGCAGTATTCTTCTGAGAACTTCCCGATACATTGATTATCCTGAATACACTAAGGGTAGTATTTCTTCAGGAACTTGCCGTTTATCGGCATCATAAGTCGATCGCGTTCTTTGGTAATAAGGCGATATACGCCGTTGAGTAGGTTATCTCTACTATAAACGCAGTTGACTGTTAGTTGAGAATCACCGAAAACTTTTGAGATATTCGACCCTAACTCTTTGGCGAAACTGAGTCCAATAAGCAATGTATTATTTTCAACCCTTTTGTTGATGTCGGGTTATCCTTAAGAATATTATGTATATTATTCTCCAGGAACTTCCCGTTTGATACAAGGAAAACAGTTTATACTCGTATACCTGTTGGAGTTTTGAAAGGAGCAGTTTATACTCGTATACTTTTCGGAGTAATGGTCGTTCTCACTCGGTTTATTCTGCCATTGAGACACCGGCTTCAATTAAGGCCTGTATTGTATTTTTGAGAGTGATACAAGTCTTGGTGGAATGATGGATCCTCCTGTGGTATTCACAATATTTTGGGTCTGAACTCCCGTTGGCTTCCTCCTCGCTTTTAATAGGTGGGAGCTTGATTTTGTCGTTTTTCAGGAGGTACTTGAGGATGGCTGGAACCTCATCATCCTTGAAAGAGTATCGTTGCATCTGAAGCGACTGTTGTGGCGATCGCTCCCATGGTTGTCGTTGTGACGTTTGATCAGCAGCGAACCTGGGTACAAACTCTGATTGGCTTTCCTCAACTCTCTTTCTTTTGGGATAGCGTCTGGGGCGTGACAATCAGTCTTGATGACCATATTCAGATTCGGACCATTGTTATTTGTCCTATCTGGAATAGGCGTGGTTGGTGTAGCGCAACAGCTAGACCCAGCTTGATGATCAGATTTAGGAAATTTACACCTTTCAGCTTGCAACTCTCTTATTTGTCGCATAGCCAATTCCATCTTACCCTCAAATTCTTCTTTCTGCTTGATTAACGCTTCTTGAACTATTTGAGTGAGCTGGTCAGGAGTAATGTTGAACGCATCCCTAGTGTTTTTAGAAAGACGTGATAACTCGTGTAGAGTTACTTTCACTGGGATGTTAGCCAATTGGGTCATAACATCGAAGTTGTATGAAGTGTTTGAATTTCCCAGTTTATCTCTTCCAATCGGCTGATTGAATCGAGACTGCCTCGGGTTTTGAACATCTTGGTGCAGGGGCTCCTGTTGGGTCTTCTCAGCAGGTGCGGGGGTAGTTGTAATCATCTCCGCCCCAGCCAGTCGATCAGAAACACTTGGATATTTGAAACGATACTCGTTCCCATTTCTGGTGGTGAGGACTGGCTCTCTGGTGGTTACAAAAGTTTCATGTTCATTGTCGGAAAATGAAAAAGTAGGAATTGTTTCGTCGTCTTCCTCTGGAACGATCGAGGTTTCGTAACAGGATTTTCCTTTGCCTTTTGATTTCTTCTGGGGTGACGATCCGGCCCATTGTTCATCTTCAATCAGATCGGGATGAACCCATATAATCTCACCATTTGGGGCTGTGTGTGGCACAAGTCCCTTCTGACGTTGTTTGTGAGGATCGTCGTTGACGGTCTTTATTGCCACATTTATCACAGGCTCAGGCTCAAACCAATTCAAAGGAACAGACCCAAAGCTGATTGAAACTGCATTTGCACCCACATTCTTTTCCTTAGGTTGCTTCATAGTGATGACCCCAACATCAATCAAAGCTTGGATCTTGTCTTTTAGGGCGTAACACGACTTGGTAGGGTGGTGCACCGCTTTGTGGAATGCGCAGTATTTCGGATCATTAACCCTTTTGGCGTCTTCCTGATCTTGGATTGGAGGCAACTTAATCTTGTTGTTTTCTATGAGGTATTTGAAAATACCGGGGACTTCATCTTCTTTGAATGAGTAGACCTTCGGGAATTTCGGTTCCGAAGTCTTCTGTTTCTGAGGCTGTTGTTGCCACCGTGACTGCTGCTGTTGTGGTTGCGATTGCACTTCGAATGTTTGGTTCGCGTCCACCGCATTCGATTGTGCTTTTCCTTTGCCCTTAGGGATAAAGTTTTGTTGTGGAGCATTATTCGCCGTTTGACCCCTTTCTGCTTTCTTCCTCTTAAGGAATCGCTCGGCTCGTTCTCCTCGCACTTTTAAGTCTTTCCAGGTCTTCGGTGGTGCCATTCCCATAGCTTCGAGGATGTCCAAGGAAAGATTATTGTGACAAGTCTCGAGGATGAAGTCTTCACTGATCGGATCCCTGCAGTTCATTGCTTTGTTTCGGAATCTCTTCACGAAGTTTTCGACCGTCTCACCATTTTTCTGTTTCTCGTCAAATAGTGTGCCGATTGAAATCTCGGTGTCGTCGTCGAAGAAGTTTGTCAGAAACATGTCCTCCATGTCATCCCAACTGCTGATACTCCCCGGCTTGAGGCGGCGATACCAATCGAAGGCTGCTCCACGAAGAGTGCCCACGAATGACCGCACCATTAAGGGTTCATTCCCAGAGATTATTCCTAAATGGGACTTAAAATATATCAAATGTTGGGTCGGGGAGCCCTTCCCATCAAACGGTGTAAAATTGATCAAGTTGAATTTCGCCGGGTATGGAATTGATTCCCATTCCCTTGGATATGGACATGGTATCCCAGACCTTTTCACTTCTTGGGCACTCATCAATGCGTTAATCTTGCTTTCCAAGTCCCTCATTTTCTTATCCTCACTCGTATTCGTTTTCGAGTGATTTCGGGGAGAAGTAACGTGATCCTCCTTTGTGTTGTTATCATCCGAAGGGCCACCTCCATTATTGTTGTTGACGGGAGGGGTATTGACATTGTCCTCCTCCCGCTCGTTATCATCTTGATTCGGATTGTTGCGACGACTAGACTCCCCTTGGTGAGTTGTTAGTATCGCGATTTGCTGGTCATGCATTTCTCTCATCTGTTGCATGGCCATCTCCATCTCGAACTTGAAATTTTCCTTCTGCTTAGTCAGAGCGTCCTCGAGCAACTTAGCCACCTGTTCGGCGCTAATCATAAGTGACTCATAGGGCTGTCCTGCACTTGAAGCGGTGTCATCGGAGGCCATCGCTGAGCAAGCATCCGAGCCGGCATCCGAGCAAACCTCCGAAGTTTCATCTTCTGAAGGAAGTCCCTTCTGTATTCTTTGGTAGTTCTTTCGCCTACTGGTCCCTGTTCGCAATCGAGTCATACGTTGGGACACTTCGGTGAACTGATCCGGACTGAAGTGTCGCTTTGGTAGTTCTTTCGCCTACTGGTCCTTGTTCGCAATCGAGTCATACGTTGGGACACTTCGGTGAACTGATACGGACTGAAGTGTCGCGTTGACTTTCCTCTTCCGGTCATGTTAACAGATACTTTTGGAAATTCATCATCTTGGAGAGCAGCTCTCTTCCTTCGGAAATGTCTTGGTCTGGGTTCGGACGTTTTGGTAGAGATTCTTTCAAACACTGAAACTCTCTCCGGGGTGGTCTTGGAACAACAACATTCTGACAACACTGCCTTGATGATTTTGGCACATGGACAGTGAGAATCTGTATTCCGGGCACTCATTTTCCTGGATTTGTTCGCACCCCCAGCTTGATAGTACAACTCGTCAGTTTGATGACTGGAGCAACCTATCGTGTGTTGGCACGACTTCCCAGGTATAACGTCTTCGTCTGACGAGTACGTTTTCTTCTGAGGATACAACGCTTTGTTAGCATTTTCAGGAGTCGCATGTCTAAGGCGACGTTTTTGTGAATGTCGGCCCTCAACAGGCTCCTGGATTTCAACACGCAGTCCAATGCGGTCACTTGCGGGACTTTTCCCGTTATACATTCTCTTCCACTGCTTAGGATGACGACCTCCAGCCTGACAATGTGCTCGAGATTCATTCAATCGGCCTAAGCGCTCTTTGACCGGAGTTTTGCCCCGATCATCGGGTGAAGGGCCAAGGCGATCTTTGATGGTCATCTTGAAATGGGACAAATCCACACTGTCACAAATCTCAACCGGAGGTGCGGAACTCGATGGAATCGAAGAAATAGGTGCAGGACACTTTCTGCCTTGAATCTGTTGCGAGTCAGACTTGGGTGACCCGCAAGTTGGAAGGTCGGATTTGGACGACCCGCAAGTTGGAAGGTCGGATTTGGACGACCCGCAAGTTGGAAGGTCGGATTTGGACGACCCGCAAGTTGGAAGGTCGGATTTGGACGACCCGCAAGTTGGAAGGTCGGATTGGAGTGACCTGCGTTTTGGCGGGTCAGATTGAAGTGACCTGCGTTTCGGCGGGTCGGATTGAAGTGACCCGCGGATGGCGGAGCAAAACAGAGAATTGCTTTTGGCCACTCATAACCTACGCCCTGCAGGCTCAGCTCCTCTACCCGAAGCTCACATGTTTTCTTCCCAGAAGCAGAAGAAAAAGCATAAGGGTAAATTCAACAAGGGGAAAGCCCCTAAGTGGCAGGCCAGATGTCCACCCCAGAAAAACAACCCGCCCCAGAGCAGCAATAGTGAGGGAAAGAAGAAGTGGAAGAAGAAGACCACTGAGCTGTCGTCCATTCCCAAGAACACTTGGGAGGACAAATGCCACAGATGTGGCATGACTGGACATTGGTCCAGAAACTGTCGCACTCCGCGACACCTCCAAGATCTGTATCTAGCGAGCCAGAAGTCTCCTGTTGAAACAAATCTGGTGGAAAAGCAGCCGTCTACTCAGTTCACTGCTGATGACTTCGAAATGGATGATCTTCTCGACTAGATCCATGTTATCTTTATATGCATTTAAATTCTCATAGTACTTTCATCTTTAGTTCTTTACTTTCCATGTAATGCAATTTACTTTTCAATAAAGATAGTTATTTTCTTTAGATTAAAATATTGCATTCATGTTATAGATGAAGTGTGAGTGCCTTGTGGACAGTGCCTCGACGCACACAATCCTTCGCGAAAGAAGCTATTTCAATAGCTTATATGATTATGACGATCCTGTAATTACGATTTCAGGACTATCTAATATAATAGAAGGATTTGGTGAAGCAATGATATTGCTCCCAAATAAAACGAGACTAATAATAAAAGATGCATTATTCTCTCCGAAATCTAATAGAAACCTCATAAGTTTCAAGGATATTCGTTTAAACGGATATCACTTAGAAACCAATGAAATAAATGAGGATGAGTATTTGTATGTAACTCGTCAAAAAGATGGTTCAAAAACTATCTTAGAACGATTCAAGGGACTCCCGTCGGGTCTCTATCATACATATATTCAACCAGTAGAAGCTAACATGATTATGCACCAGAAGTGCCATTCTTTGCCGAAATTTAAACTTTGGCATAACAGACTGGGTCACCCAGGATCAGCAATGATGCACCGCATCATGAGCCAATCAAGTGGACACAACCTGAAGAACCTGAAGATTCTTCAGAAGGGTGATTACTCATGTCTATCTTGTTTCTAAGGTAAACTGATCACGAGACCTTCCCTTCTGAAAGTGGGATTAGAGTCTCCTAGCTTCTTGGAGAGAATACATGGCGATATTTGTGGGCCTATTCACCCCGCAAGTGGACCATTTAGGTACTTTATGGTACTTATAGATGCATCAACCAAGTGGTCTTACGTGTGCCTTTTGTCCACCCGCAACTTAGCTTTTTCAAAGCTATTGGCACAAATTATTAAGTTGCGGGCTCATTTCCCCGATAATCAAATCAAGAAATTACGTCTTGATAATGCGGGAGAATTCACTTCACAAGTCTTTCAAGACTATTGCCTAGCAACTGGCATCGAAGTTGAACATCCTGTAGCACATGTTCACACCCAGAACGGGTTAGCAGAATCTCTAATTAAGAGATTGCAATGGATTGCTCGTCCATTGTTGATGCAATCACAGTTGCCTGTTGAGGCTTGGGGTCATGCCATATTGCATGCCGCATCGCTTATCAGAATACGGCCCTCTGGTGGCCATATTTTGTCACCAATGCAGCTTGCTTATGGTGCACCTCCGAATATCTCACATTTGAGAGTGTTTGGTTGTGCAGTTTACGTCCCAATTGCTCCTCCACAAAGGACCAAAATGGGTCCACAGCGTCGTTTGGGTATCTATATAGGGTTTGATTCGCCCTCTATAATAAGATACCTTGAACCCCAGACGGGTGACGCATTTAAAGCACGTCTTGATGATTGTGAATTTGTTGAGGATTCATTTCCTAAACTTGGCACACAGTCCAGGAAGCCTGACGCTTCTAAGACCATTTCTTGGAACACCAAGACTTTGTCTCATTATGATCCGCGTACTAGTCAATGTGAAGATGAGATCCTGAAGATTCTTCATCTTCAGAATACAGTACATTTACTTCCGGATAAATTCACTGATAACCAGAAGATTGTCAGATCACACGTCCCTGCTGTCAACACGCCAGCTAGGATTGACATCCCCAAAGATGGATGCAATCCGCCGGCAGCAGAAACGGCTGTACCTCAATTGAAAAGAGGACGCCCACCAGGTTCGAAGGACAAAGTCCCTCGTAAAAGAAAAAATCCTGGAGAAATAAAGATGAACCCAACACAGGATACTGAGCTCAGACCAGCTTCCTCTCCCCTCCTAGATTCCCCTGAAGAGGAACAAATAGGAGAAACATCATTAAATTTTGTACGTACTGAGGAGGTACTGGACAGAAAAAGCACAGTCGTCGACGACGACTTTGCGTTCGATATTGCCGTTCACGTCACTGAATACGACGATGACATCGAACCACGGTCTCTAGCGGAATGTAAACGCAGAGACGATTGGCCAAAGTGGAACGAGGCAATAGGAGTAGAGCTGGACTCACTCTTGAAACGCGAAGTCTTTGGACCAGTAGTCCAAACACCTAAAGGTGTAAAACCTGTGGGATATAAGTGGGTCTTCATCAGAAAAAGAAATGAACACAACGAGGTTGTGCGCTACAAAGCACGGCTTGTAGCACAAGGTTTTTCCCAAAGACCGGGAATAGACTATGAAAAAACATATTCTCCGGTTATGGATGGGAATACCTTCCGATTCCTAATAAGCCTCTCATCTCTGGAAGGCCTAGAAATGCAGCTCATGGACGTTGTGACTGCATATCTATATGGCAATATAGATAAAGATATCTATATGAAACTCCCTGAAGGATATAAAATTCCACCAGAGATAGCAGATAGACCTCGGGACGTCTATTCTGTTAGGCTTCAAAGATCATTATATGGTCTTAAGCAATCGGGGAAAATGTGGTATAACAGACTAAGTGAGTTCCTTGCTACGCAAGGATTCACAAATGATAAAGTCTGCCCGTGTATCTTTATAAAAAGATCGGGAACAGGATTCATTATAGTCGCCGTCTATGTCGACGACTTAAATCTCATTGGATCTCCTGCAGAGATAGCTGGGATATCTGAAAGCCTTAAGAATACTTTTGAAATGAAAGACCTAGGCAAAACAAAGTATTGTCTTGGCTTACAGATCGAACACCTTAAGGGTGGTATCCTGTTACACCAATCCACATATACACGGAAATTACTTAAAAATTTCCGAATGGATAAATGTCATCCTCTTAGTACACCAATGGTTGTTCGATCATTGGATGTAAAGAACGACCCCTTCCGTCCGCTGGAAGAGGGGGAGGAAATGCTAGGTCCTGAAGTACCTTACCTCAGTGCCATTGGAGCACTATTATATCTGGCTAACTGTACGCGTCCCGATATAGCGTTTTCAGTTAACCTACTAGCCAGATACAGTGCAGCGCCCACAAAGCGCCACTGGAATGGAGTTAAGCATCTTCTGCGCTACCTCCAAGGGTCTATAGACCTGGGATTATATTTCCCGAAGGGTGGGTCTCCCACCTTAATTGGTTATTCAGATGCAGGTTACAGGTCTGATCCCCACACCGAGAAATCACAAACCGGATTTGTGTTTACATTCGGTGGTACGGCCATCTCCTGGAGGTCTGTCAAGCAAACCACTGTAGCAATCTCATCCAACCATTCCGAACTCCTCGCGATCCATGAAACCAGCAAAGAATGTGTTTGGCTTCGTTCTGTCATTCAGCACATCTTAGTGTCTACCGGCCTGAAGACTGGTGACCTTGAGCCAACTACTATATTTGAAGACAATGCAGCCTGCGTTGCTCAACTTCAGTCTGGCTTCATCAAGGGTGACAAGACGAATCACATATCTCCCAAGTTTTTCTGGACGCACGATCTTCAAGAGGAGGAGCAAGTTAAAGTACAGCAGATCCAATCATGTAATAATTTAGCTGACTTGTTCACTAAGGCTCTGCCTAGATGTACTTTTGTAAAACTTGTAAAAGGAATAGGGATGAGACATCTGAAAGACCTACAAGCCTGAAGCTTGTATGGTTCAGGGGGAGTAACCTATGGGTTGTACTCTTTTTCCTTAGGCTGATGGTTTTTTCCCACTGGGTTTTCCACAGCTAAGGTTTTAACGAGGCAAACAAGTTTACTCTGGATCCAGAAGTATCCACCCCATTAGCTTTACGAACCCTGAAGTGTTCATAAGCTAAACCCAAGGTAATGGATGGATAAGTGGGAGTATTATGAGATGAGGGAGGCCTTTGGCCTCCCCCTCATTATCCCTCCATTCACACCCCATTATGGTGGTGTAACACCCCACTAAGTGGGGGTGACTCTTGGGTACTCAACCTATTCACATTGACTAGTATGAATATATATCATAGGCCTTTGGCCTATGGATGGGTTTCAAACACCCATGAATAAATTGTTCTGATATATTTTTGGCTGTAAGTGTTGAAAACAAATTATATGCTCTTCTCCTTGTTCGCTGTCAAACATATGAAGCCCTATATATCGTGGTATTCAAAAGGTTTTTGTTACCTTATTTTCGTTTTCCTTTTTTTTCTTTTCCTATTCAAAACCCACAGAAATGAATCGGCGTTAAATTATTGACTCTTGAATAATGTGGGCTCATTGGGACAATCTTTGCCTGACGGAAATTATAGAGTTTTGGAGTTTGTAATTAATTGACTAAGAGTTCAGAAAAAAATTATTTCATGTTATTTTTGATGTATTGACTTGAAAAAACAATATAATTTCTACCAAACCCAAAGCACCGCCGCCGCGGGCAGGTGAATAGGGCTGTACGGTGAGCGAAGGGCGGTGAGGGAGGACGCAGATGATCGAGGATCGGGAGGGGAACAAATGAAGTAGAAGGGTAAAGCTGGTAGTTTAAAATTGTGGGGAGTGTATCCAACAACTTTGAGAATATATGAGCAAAATTGACGCGCTGCATTACTACGGTAATGAAAAAAGAACAATTTGATCAATTGGTTTAAAAATAATTTTAATAATTAATCACTTATAAAATAATTAACTTGGTGGAGTATTTTGAGTTCAACAGAGGTTTTGGGAGTGTGCGGGTGTAAAAATAAATGAGAGAAAAACACTAGGTTTATAGGCAAAAAATCCATTCTCATTCATGATATCGCAAAATATAGTGTAAAATACAAAAAAAATAAAATAATGGTTTAAGATATAGTTTAAAAATATGCTAATTAGGTAAACATTTAGAACAAAAATATAGCAAGTTATAGCTAAAATAGTAAATTACACTGTATACCGAATGCTAAAATACAAGTTGGTTTAAAATTAATTCCGTGCAAAATTATAGGTCTAAGATTGATATTGGAAGTAGGTAAGGTTGAAAAAAAGAGGGATAAAAGTTGGGCCTATAGGCCAAAAATCTTTATGAAGTGGGCGTTTTTAAGAGTAAATGGGTATAAAACTTTGGGCACTTAGTGTTTCCGTCAAAAGTTACCTTAGTCATTGATTTCATTAAACTTTAAGCGTTACAAATGAATTCAAATAACAAAAGAACAAAAGATTACATCTTTCTTGAAAATAAACACAAGATCCGTTTATCGGCTCTTGCTTGCGTGGGTTCTTTGCCGGTGCCGGGGTTAATCCGTGGACGACCTCGAATCAGATCCGGTTGCAGAAAATTGGGCAGAGCTTCTACCTCACCAAGGGGGTATTTGCTTGAAGTCCTAAAATCGACAAAGCGAAATCAGGGCTCTTCTCGAGATTAAGACAAAGCCTAATCTCAAGGAACGGACGTACGAGCTTCAGATCCTTCGAACGGCTTCTCCTTTGCTCCGAAGTTCACCGGGATCTCGCTGTCCTTTGCTGAAATTTCGTGCTCCTTCACTCTCCAATCCAGCAGCACCTCGTCCTCTTGATAAAATTCCAGATCCAGAAAATGGAGGCCTTTGGTTCATATTTATAGGCCTCAAAATGCGGTTATTTGGATAAGAACAAGGGATTTGGCTCTATCTTTAGTCAGGGATTTGGCTCTATCTTCAGTCAACAGCAGCCTAACCACGTTTGGGGATGATCTCAAGTCAGTTAAGAACCCCTGGAACCGATAAACCCTGCAAAAAACCAATTTAAAACCGTCAAAACGTGTTTTGGGACATTAGACTGTGCGGCAGAACGATCTGACCCGCGCTCGCGCGGGTCGGATTGATCCGACCCGCGCTTGCGCGGGTCGGATCATTCCATCCTGCGCTTAGCGCGGGTTCGCCGACTTTTTCCCCTTTTTTGGTTTCTTTCTTCGGGGATTTGTTCTTGTCGCGTATTCGATAGATTTGTTGATTTGTATGCTTCGTCGCGAGACCGATCGTCGAACGCGCGTTGATTAATATACGCGTGCTGATCGATGCGCGCGGGCTGATTGACGTGCGCGCGTTGACTGGCGCGCACGAGGTGATTTGACGTGCACTCGTTGACCGGCGCGCATGAGTTGGTTGACGTGCGCGCGTTGACCGGCGCGCACGAGTTGGTTTGACGTGCACGTGTTTGACTGACGCACACGCGTTGATTGACGTGCGTGCGTTGACCGGCACGCACGAGTTGATTGACGTGCGTGCGTTGACCGGCGCACACGAGCTGATTGACGTGCACGCGTTTGACCGACGCGCACGAGTTGGTTTGACGAATCTTCTTGACTCGCCCATTCATTGCTTCGAGTTTCGTGCGGGCTTTCGTAGACAATTTTAGACGCCTACAAGGTGAAGAAGACGATGTCGTGGAACAAGTTTAAGGAGCTACTGAGAAGTAGATCTATCCAGTGGGGTTCCTTGAGGAATGTTGGTACAAGTGGTATGGCTTACGCCAAAGATTCAATCAGAATGTTCAAGAGTACACGACGGAGTTCCAGCAACAGGCGACAGTTCTAAATATCATGACGGACGAATACTTTATCTTCATCAAGTACATAGGGGGTCTGAACGAATACATTCAGAAGGAGATGAAGCTATCCATGGTCGAGTCTATTGCAGAGGCAAGTGTGAAAGCTATTGCCATCGAGGATAAGCAAAAGAAGAGCAATGAGGCAAAAGGAGATGCAAAACAGACGGGAGATGAGTCTAGTGGTTCCAAACATAAGAAGAAGAAGAAGGGTGATCCAGGGAGAACAGAACTGATTTGTAGTAATTGCGAGAAGACATGACATATCGTTGATCGATGCTGGGAGAAGTATCCTCATCTGAAGCCAAAAGGATTGAAGAATAAAGAAGAGAAAAAACATACGTGATAGCACAGGGTCTGAAGGAAGTTCCTAGGATGACAGAGCCCAACAGTAGTCTTAATCTTATGGCAAGAAAACAGGCCACAAAAGAGGACGGAGATCCCCCGAGAGCAGCTCTTTTCGTTGAAGTTGCAAGTGAAGACCAGTTTAATTAATACCATTGTTGATCCAGGCAGTGAAAAGAATTTAATATCCGAGGCCTTGGTTCAGAAGCTCGGTCTAAAGGAAGTCAAGCATCTGAAACCCTATCCATTGGGGTGGCTTCAGAAGGAGACAGGACTAAGTGTAGTTGATCAATGCACTATCATATTTACGCTCCACGAGTCGTATATTGACGAGGTTACGTGTGACGTTGTTCCATTGGATGTTTGTTAGGTTATACTAGACAATCCGTACTTGTGGGATAGATACGCGAAGTACGAAAGGCGGGCTCAGAAGTACACATTCACCAAGGATGGTGAAAAGTTCATATTTCGTTCGGCGTCTCTTCCGAGGGAGGCAAACTTGGCGACGGTGACGCGAGCGAAGAGGCTAGTGAATTCAAGTAAGAAGTTCGTCTCGCTGTGCATTAGACTTCATGACGAGCCATCGAAAAGGAGTTGCATGTTGGAGCGAAAGACGACTACGATAAGGTGAGGAACGAAGGAGTCGTTTCTAGTTGTACGTCGATATCAGGTTCCTAGCAAGGCCGGGTGGTACAGAAAGGATGGAGGAGCTCGCGAGTTTCCTCAGCTGAAGTTCTAACTTGAATGGGACTTCACGTTCCTAAAGGGGGGACCTATGATACGGGTGTATCTTCTCTTCGGAACTTAGTGATCCTCATGAAAGCTTGAGGATAGATGATTCTCATGGTAACTGTAGGCTGTCTAAAAATCACAATGGATAGCTAATCCCTATCAAGCCCTGATAATGGGAGTTACAAT
>NC_033794.1:127136533-127165636 GCF_001876935.1 Asparagus officinalis
TACTGATCTGATCAATTGACCCTCGAGCCTCAATGTTCTTCAGCTTAGCCATTCAGACTCGTGATCACGTTATGGCCAGCTTCACTCCTGTGGCACGGGAGCATGTGCTGGCTGTGGCCCCGCCCTTCCGATGATGTGCCACCGAAGAGAGAGGGGGCATCCAAAGACGCTTATTTTGCGTAGTCGCGTGAGCCGCTAAGCCCCCGCGTGCAGGAGTAGCTGCAGGTGGTTTGGCGGCCGCTCTACGTGAGGCCATCATCCTTTCCGGCGCTCCTGGGCGTCGGAGAGGCCACGGCGACTGTTCGTGAGATGTACAATTGGCTTGCCAAGCTCCCTATCGCCATTGGGCCCAAAGTTACACTTTGTCACCAAATTTACAGCCTTCGCAGTGTCTGTACTTGTTGCACATCTTTTAGTCTTTCAAGTTGTGAGGGAGGTGGGCATGAGTGTCTGGGATGGGACGAGTGCAATGGCCGGACTCTGAAGATGGCGGCTTGAGCAGCCCAGGCGTTCCCATGTTAGTCATCTGGGCAAGACAACAGGCGTAGCCCACCAGGAACATAAGCTGGAAATGGCACCCTCGCCCAAATGCGACAGCCAACCATGCTCTGCCAGCCATGGTATAAACATTTAGAGTTATAACCAATACCATAAAATGTAAAATACGTACAACAAGGACACATACCATGGTAAGGACAATTATGCGTATCAACAGACTTGCCGTGCCAAAAGATTATCATAAAAATGCAAAAGCGCTTTATTTCTCAACAAACTATAAAAACTATAATCACTTAATGTATTGTATCAGTTATTTTAAGATAAAAATCTGCATAAAATAGCTTATACAAGTCATTTAGTTACCACAGAGGCATATATATATATATAGATTAATGCGGGTATATCCGTCATATGAGAAGGATTCCCTCAGATACAATGATGTAGCCACAATCTTCGACCAAGTGAATAAAGTAGGAGAGAGAAGTGCCTCATAAATACACTTCGGTGAAGAATTGTGCCACATCATTGTATATGAGCAGAATCCTCTCATAATGACATATGATACCATTAATCTCATATTATATATATATATATATATATTATATATATATATATGTTTTGCAGTCATCTGTTGCGGTCAGTTATAACTCTGTTCAACATCAGATATAGGGATTGCCCGGATTGGACTGCATAAATAGCAAAAATCGTATGCACGAGAATCCAATACAATAATAAAGAAATTGTGCCACACCAAACAAAAAAACAATCTAGACTTCCGTATTCACTCCAGGCCAATTCAACTCATAATGCAAGATTTCCTGGATACATAATGTGAATCTCCTTGCAAATTCACAGTATTATAAAGGAATTGCACGGCATATTAAGCAAGCAAAGGAACAAAGAAAATTTCAGATATTAGCACTAAGAAATGCCGGATGAGAAAGCAGTAAAAAATCAGAGCAGTCAAATAGCTTCTTAATATAGTGTGCCATTTAAAGCGTCCATGCTCACTTCTGCATAAATGAAACAACCCTAAGAGTGAGTCCGCAGCCACACTATTAGTCTTGTGTGATACCACAAAAATCCTGCTCAGCAACTCATTTGCCCTAAATTGGACCCAATCCGCTCATAGTCCAGTGCTCCTTTAAGGATTAGCAAAACGCTGCAAACATGAAACACGCTCAAACTAGGAATCACAGCCATATTGTTTTCCACACAAAAACAACATAGTTAACAATAAAGGGAAACAAGTCCATAATAATCAAGGATAAGAAAATAAACCTTCTCATTTTTAAGCATAAATGGCCTTGGATATCCAAGAGGATATGCATGTTATCTATTCTACCTGGGCTACTCCTAATATGGAGCCGTACCCATACCTAACATGTGTTGTACCATTGCCGTATCCGACACTTCATAGACACTCCTTAAATATATGCACATATTTATTTAAGACTTTGTGCTCGATTATGCAATGCATGTTTAATTTAAAACACTCATCATACACTCTTCGATATTTGATTAGATCGTGAAGCTTAGTCGCTTTTATTATTGTAGTTCCTTTTAATGTACAATTCAGAATAGAATCTGTAATCCACATATTCATTAGTATTCACGATCTGGCTTATACACAGGAACTCTATGTTCTAATCATGTGGTCTTGGGATTCTTCCATTTACTGCCAGTTGAGCGCTGAGTTAATATCTAAATAATTTCGACGCAGAAAATCTTTTGATCATATGATTTTTAAATCTTTTGTAGTTCTTTCTTCTGAATTTAGTTTTTAACATATTCTTTTGAAAAGTTCACCAGAATCAAAAGCCACGTTGTTAAAAGCCTTAGTGATGAGGATTACTAAACCTATGAAATTAATTAGGATAAAAGCCTGATAATCTATGCTTCAAGACAATCTAACGAATCAGAAACAGAGGGAAATGTTTGTAGTTGTAGGGCATTCTTCTATTTCTATGAGAAATATGCCAATGCCAGAAGTTAGGAACTGAGCAGCACGTGTTTGTTGATTTTCCTGATTGACCGGCAAGAGAGGAATATCCTGGTGTAATTAATTGCCACTAAACCACTAAACATCTTGGGAGATGGGCAATACCTCGTGGAAGAGATCGTGGGTGATGATAAAGAGTTTTTAGAGCTAAACGAGCAAAATTGTACCAGCATGATGCCCGCGGCATTTTGCTGCAGAAAATGCCAAAAAAATAATGGTTTAATATTGCAAAACTAAAACAAATTAGCAATAACATACACCGTATACCAAACTACAGAAATACAAAATGAATTTAAAAAACAATTCAACAGGATATGTTGCGGTCTAAGAGTGATGTTTAGTAATAGATGGATATTCAGATAAACAATGGCTTTGAGTATTTTAGTTTAAAAATACACTGTATCTACAACGTTTTGAACAAAAACATAACAAGCTTCAAGCCAAAAATAGAACAACTTAACCATATACCATACTTGTGACATATAAAGTGGATTTAAAATTAATCCTCATCAGTATTTTGCGGTCAAAGTATGATTTTGGAAGTGGGTTTTAAAATAAATGCATGGTGTAAACCTTTTGGTTTTAGGGGGCAAAAACTCCTAAAAACGGATGGTTGACACTTTACAAATAAATGGGGCGCCAAAGCTTTGGGTTTATAGGTCGAAAAGCCATCTAAGATTCATGATGCTTCAACATTAGTGTGAGAAAAGAAAATAATATGATGGTCTAGGCATTTTATTATACTGTATACTTAGCACTCTCTCTCTATATAATATATATGTGTGTGTGTGTGTGTGTGTGTGTGTCAGAAAAAGTACAGTAATTTACTAACTTACCACAACTGCTGAAATACAATGACGGGCTTAAAATAATTCGGTAAAATATTTTTGGCTTCTAAAAGTGATTTTGGAAGTGAGTTTTAAAATAGATAGATTTGAAACTCTGCCGTTTATTAGCCAAAAATATTTTGGGAAAGCGGCATGAATTTTTAAAATAATGCCAGTAGACCTTTAGGCCTTATGAGAAATAATATTTATTGAACTACAAAGAGGATTTAGAATGGAGATATTGAAACTTTTGCTTTAAATATTTGGAAATGCGGCTTTAACATATGGATTAAAAACTTTGGCGTTTACTAGCAAAAAACTTGTCTTTTTTTTTCTTTTTTGAGTTTAAAAATAAATGAGTAACTTTTGGTTTAGGAAAAAAAAACTCTTTTTTCTGGGGAGTGCTTAATAAAGGGGTAGAAATTTGGGTATATAAAGCAAGATGACAAAAAAGAGCACAAAAAAAGTTGAGGTTTCCTCTAGGATTCGAAACCTGAGATCAGCCAACAACTAAAGGCCCAATAATTACTGCTGTGGCACATGACAGCCTTACATACTTTCAGCACATCATCCTACATGTTAAGTAATTGCAGATGAACTTGTAGCTAAGCACTGTTCCCCTCCAATAACCTTAGTACTTATATAAGTTAACATGTGTCTGTCTTCAACTTTATATTGGTTACATACTGATGTATAAGGAAAAGTCCGGTGCACTAACTGCACTAGCTAGTAAAACATCTTGGGAGATTGGCTATACCAGTGATGAGATCGTGGCCGACGACAAAGAGCTTTAGAGTAAATTAACAGGTGTTTTTCTTCAACGTACGTCGGTTATGTGCTAATATAAGCATGCTACCTCTGATCTACTTAAAGCATAAATTTAATCAAACTAGATGAGATCTATTATTCCTTCATCAATAATTAAAGCTAATTGAGAGTATACTTTGGAGAAAAAGGAGTCTTCATAAAGGATATTGCCCAATATAGATGAAAAAATGACGGCTTCAAGATGTTAACTTGAAGGAGGTGGACATCACAATTTTGATGAATTCCTGTTGTTATAATACCGACCTTTCAAGCAAATTTAGAATTCTTACCGTATATTTCTGATGTTGCTTCAGCATTTTTTTAATACCTTTTTGTGAAAGTTGGGATTCTTCTTCAAACACATGAAGCATCAGGACCCAATGCAGACCGACTTCTGCATGGTCAACATTTAGTTTTCTTTTAAAAAAACCAATCAAACACTGCTTAATGTTATAAAATTTTCTGTAGATGACCATTATTTTAACAGCTTCCTGCCAGTGTATTGATGCTTAAATTTCTGAAGCCAGGAGGCATTACTCCATATACTCCCTTGTAATCACCCATTTATTCTGTTTTAACAAGCTGGTTAACTTGATTAGAACGTTAGGAACACAACAACCTGTACAAAACTTAGATGCGCCCATTCATTAGCCTTAAAATTTTAGAAATGTGCCTCAGAAATTATAAACAACATTCATGATTAAATTTGAAAACAGAAGGAGATAAGTTTGATTTTAAGCACATTTATTTAGATTGAGAGATTAGAACCTGAAGAACTTGGTCACGGCTTGGATTTGCTTCCTTAAACCAGATGTGCGTCCACTTCTGTTGCATAACATTAATTATGTGCCTCTGAGTTAATTTCAATTCTTTTAATCATGATACATTGAAAACACTAAAAGCACTAGAAGTTAAATGAAAATTAAAAAAGATTGTTCCAATTTAAGAAGATTAACATATATTTAAATATGAATATTGTTGATAATGTCCACCAAATATTGTCGATTAATCTGAGTGGATGCTACGTCTGTTATTACATATTTATTGACTCACTAAAGACTTTTGTACAAGCAGAAAGGGATAATTATGGTTCATTTAAGAATGCAAATTTTTACAAGTAGATAGAAGAATATAAACTTAAAAGTTTAACAAACTCTATTAAGCCAAATTTTCAGGCATGGCTAGAGTAAAAAGTAGGTAGAGTTTTACAAGGTAAACTTGAAACTTGAAGCTCTCATTTTATTGCTACATGAAGCTGAACTAAACTCTTCAGATGATGTTTCTAATGTTGTTTAAAGTTTTATTAAACTCAAATCCATTGGTAGTTTAACGAAGTACATGTAATACAACAGGCCAAATGTCAATGATTAACAATTAAAGAAATATAAAATACCCTAAAAATATTTATCGCTAAAATTTATATAAAATGTGACGTGGTTTGAAAATTAATTACAAGTTAAAATATGTGAAAAATAATATATGTTAATAAGGTCTTGCAAAATTCGATTTTTCAAAAAGGTCCTCCCATAATCTTCTTCAACCTGTTCTTTTGTCATTTTTCCTTCTTGTAAAAATAGTCACTTAAAGAAATAAAAGAACCTTAAGATACTGCTATAATATAATCTCAAAGAACAATGATTATACATGACTTTTCTTAATAAGTTATTAATCTTGAGAGCTTGGAATGCAATATCAAATTGGATAACAGAGCAGGGTTAACATGTACGGCCGAGGAAACAAACTTCAAGAGCTACATTTCTTTTCAAACTACAAGCATAAAGCTAAATGAATTTCACAAACAAAAAAAAAAACAAATGGAATCAAAATATATTCTAAGCGTTATATGTGATCCAATCGCAGCAACTACCAATCATATCCATAGCATAATATCTCAAGATCATCATAACATCGGCAACAAAAATGTTTAGTGTTACTGATGTATGCTTCTGTTCCAGGAAACTTAGAAAGATAGCATGGTGGTGTACTCTTCAGTCAGACCCAAGCAAAATATTAAGGATACGAAAGATGCCATAAATCACGAACCTCATAACCAATTACTAAAATCTTGGCACATGCAAATGCCCATGAAAAACTAAATGTCATTTTGTAAGAGTTAACTTCCAATCACTGATCGCATTGTGAGTATAAATTATTTCAATAAATTTTTTAATTTACATCAAACAAACAGATAGATAGGTGTAAATTTTCTCTAAAGAAGTTATTTATTTGCCAATAAATTTAAGATTTGAAATTATTTTTATTTTCAACGAGATTCATGTATGTATATTAAATTAGGTTTTATATACAGGTTTTAACACATAAATATTTACACTAAACTCCCCTCTTTACGTCTTTTGCAGTTTCGATTTGAAAAGGTGCTCAAGTATTCCCCATTATATAATTAGTAAAGATTTAGATTTTTCTTGCAGATAAAAGTAAAATTGAAGCTTTACTACTTCTTGTGAACCCTAACTCGCCTCTAGATCCCCACGAAAAAGATATCTATTCAAATCTTAAAATAATTGGATACCGAATACAAAAAAGAATTAATTTTCCAGCAGATATCAAGCAATAACAGCTTCGAATAGTAAAACAACAATAATTATAACCAAGAAAATCTTAGAATCTGGGAAACCCTAGCAAAGGACTTACCTTTTTGCCGCTTAATCCGGCGAATCCGCCATTGCCATTGGCAGAATCAGGCCTCCCTCTTCTTGCGAAGCCGCACCAAAGTCCATTGCAGAGGAGATTAAAGGAAGAAGTAATCTAAAACCCTAGAGATAGAAAAAAAAAAGGGAACGACGAATAAACCCTAGAAATAGAGAGAGATATAAATAAGGGGATGAAGTGTTATTTATCGCGTGTGGACGTGAAAGGCTCGGGTGCATTAAATCTAGTTAATTTCGGGCTACGAATCGCGCGGCTTTAGGAATTTTAACTGACTCGTGATTGGCTTCGGTGACCGGATCTCGGGTCCGTGTTTGCGGCCGGCGTCGGTTTTTAATTTGTCTACTTGAGTCCGGATCCGATCTTAGGGTTAGAAAAATAATTCCTTCTATTGATATGATGCCAAAAACAATTCTTGAATTAGTGGTGTTTGATAATAGTGTATTTGTAGTGGGTTTTTAGTCCCACATTGCTTGGGAGAACAAACCTCACACTCCTCTACTTGTATAATATATATTGTGCACACTCAATATTCAATTCAAGGGAAATTTACCCAAGATTCTCTCTCTCTCTCTTACTTAACATGGTATCAGAGCTAGGGCTATTTCCCTTTCAATAAAAATTTTTAACGCTTTTGCGTTCTTCTTGCGAAATCTTGGCTTTATTGCTTTGACAGACCGTTTAATGTTTTATTTTTTTTATTTTTATTTTTAACTATTTGGCGTTCATCTGCCAGATATTTTGCCCTGCCTTTTTGCGGCCTCTTAACGCGTTTCCGTTCTCGTTTAACCTCCGGTTCTATTTCTTTAAACCTCGGTTCTCATTCTAACCTTGCTGTTCTTTAAAACGGCTCATTTAACCTTCGGGTTAAACCTTCGGGTTTCATTTCTAACCTTCGAGTTCTTATTTTAAACCTTCGGGTTTCATTGTAACCTCGCGGTTCTTTATAACCTTCGGCGTTTCATTCTAACCTTCGCGGTTCTATTTTAACGGCATTGTCGTTTTCAAGGACCGTCTCTCGCGTCTCAATATTATTTGCTCGTCGTTTCAAGCCGTCTCTCGGCCTTCAAACGAACGACACTTAGTACAGCATCTCGACATCTTAACGTCGTGCAAGATTTGCTGTTATGCGTCCTTCAGAGAGATTCGCCCCTAAGACCACCTTTGCCTCCCAATGATGCAGAGTGACTGGCAGGGGTGGGTCCACCATCTGTCACCAATGCCGTGCGTGGGGGGGCTGTTGCTTGATACATCTCACCAGTACGGGACAGTTCAGCCTGTCCATCAGCACGTTGCTTCATCCTTGAGGAAGTTACTGATTGCCTCTGGCAGTGGTGATGCTCGTCTCTCAGAACTGCTCGGTGCTCTGTGTGTACAGGAGCAGTTCAAGTGGCAATTGCAGGAATTTCGGTGTTAGTGATTATCTTCACTCGCTTGTGTTGGCTCTGGTCTCACGTCGAGATGATCCAAGCAAATCCAGCGCCACGCAAGGCATTGGTGACAATGGTGGACCACCCTCCCAGTTCACTTTGATTATTGAGGTCCCGGCAAAGTGGCTCTTGGCGAATCTTCTCTGAAGGAGCCATAACAGCAACTCTTGAGGACGTTTAGTGTCAGATGCTGATTACTTAATGTCGTTCGTTTGAGGCCGCAGAGAACGGCTTGAAATCGACGATGCCGTTAATTTGAGACGGCAGAGAGGTCTGAACGACGAATGCCCGTTAAATAGAACCCGACGGTAGAATGCAACCGAAGTTTAAAAATAGAACCCGAAGGTTAGGAATGGAAACCGAAGGTTTAAAATATGAACTCGATGGTTAGAATGAAACCGAGCGTTTAAAATAGGAACCCCGAAGGTAGAATTGAAACCGAGGTTTAAATAGAACCGAAGCGTTTTAGAATGAAAGCGAAGGTTTAAATTAGAACCGTAAGGTTTAAACGAGAAGCGAAACGCGTTAAGATGGCCGGCAAAACGACAAGGGCCAAAAACTGGCAGTAAATGGAACGCCAAATTAATTAAAAATAAAAATAAAATTAAACATTAACGGCTGCAAAGCCCCGCCAATAAAGCCAAGATTGGCAAAGAACGCAAAACGTTTAAAAATCTTTATGAAAGGAAATAGCCCTAGCTCTGAATACCATGTTAAATAAGAGAGAGATGAGAGTTTGGTAAATTTCCCTTGGAATGAATACTGAGTGTGCACATATATTTATTTACAAGTAGCAGGAGTGTGAGGTTTGTTCTCCCAAGCAATGTGGGACTAAAACCCACTACAATACACTATTATCAACACCCACTAATTCAAGAATTGTTTTTGCATCATATCAATAGAAGGAATTATTTTTCTAACCCTAAGATCGGATCCGGACTCAAGTAGACAAATGTAAAAAACCGACCCGGCCGCAAACACGGACCCGAGATCCGGTCACCGAACCAATCACGAGTCAGTTAAAATTCCTAAAGCCGCGCGGATCCGTAGCCCGAAATTAACTAGATTTAATCACCGACCTTTCACGTCCACACGCGATAAATAACCCCCTTCATCCCCTTATTTATATCTCTCTCTATTTCTAGGGTTTTTCGTCGTTCCCCTTTTTTTTTCTCTATCTTCTAGGGTTTTAGATTACTTTCTTCCTTTAATCTCCTCTGCAATGGACTTTGGTGCGGCTCGCAAGAGAGGGAGGCCTGATTCTGCCAATGGCAATGGCGGATTCGCCGGGATTAAGCGGGCAAAAGGTAAGTCTTTGCTAGGGTTTCCAGATTCTAAGATTTTCTTGGTTATAATTATTGTTGTTTTACTATTCGAGCTGTTATTGCTTGATATCTGCTGGAAAATTATTCTTTTTGTATTCGGTATCCAATTATTTTAAGAATTTGACCCGTATCAGTTCTTTTCGTGGGGATCTAGAGGCGAGTTAGGGTTCACAAGAAGTAGTAAAGCTTCAATTTTACTTTTATCTGCAAGAAAAATCTAAATCTTTACTAATATATAATGGGAATACTTGAGCACCTTTTCAAATCGAAACTGCAAAAACGTAAAAAGAGCAGACTTTAAGTGTTAAATATTTATTGATCTGTTAAAACCTGTAAATTTAAAACCTAATATTAATATACATACATGAATCTCGTTGAAAATAAAAAATAATTTCAAATCTTAAATTTATTGCAAATAAAATAAACTTCTTTAGAGAAAATTTACACTAATAAACTATTGCATTTTGATTTAAGAATGTGAATTATAAAATTTATTGAAATAATTTATACTCACAATGCATCAGTGATTGGAAGCCTTAAATCTTACAAATGACATTTAGTTTTTCATGGGCATTTGCATGTGCCAAGATTTTAGTAATTGGTTATGAGGTTCGTGATTTATGCATCCTTTCGTATCCTTAATTTTCTTCTTGGGTCTGACTGAAGAGTACCACCATGCTATCTTTTCTAGTTTCCTGGAACAGAAGCATAACATCAGTAACACTAACATTTTGTTGCCGATGTTATGATGATCTTGAGATATTATGCTATGGATATGATTGGTAGTTGCTGCATTGGGATCACATATAACGCTTAGAATATATTTTGATTCCATTTGTTTTTTTTTTGTTTGTGAAAATTCATTTAGCTTTATGCTTGTAGTTTAGAAAAGAAAATGTAGCTCTTGAAGTTTGTTTCCTCGCCGTACATGTTACCTGCTCTGTTATCCAATTTGATATTGCATTCCAAGCTCTCAAGATTAATAACTTATTAAGAAAAAGTCATGTATAATCATTGTTCTTTGAGATTTATCTTAGCAGTATTCTTAGGTTCTTTATTTCTTTAAGTGACTATTTTTACAAGAAGGAAAAATGACAAAAGAACAGGTTGAAGAAGATTATGGGAGGACCTTTTTGAAAAAAGAATTTTGCAAGACCTTATTAACATATATTATTTTTCACATATTTTAACTTGTAATTATTTTCAAAACCACTCACATTTTTATAAATTTTACGATAAACATATTTTTAGGGTATTTTATATTTCTTTAATTGTTAATCATTGACATTGGCCTGTTGTATTACATGTACTCGTTAAACTACCCACTGGAGATGATTGCTGTTTAATAAAACTTTAACAACATTAGAAACATCATCTGAAGAGTTTAGTTCAGCTTCATGTAGCAAACATTAAAATGAGAGCTTCAAGTTTCAAGTTTACCTTGTAAAACTCTACCATATTTTTTCTCTAGCCATGCCTGAAATTTGGCTTCATAGAGTTTGTTAACTTTTAAGTTTATATTCTTCTATCCACTTGTAAAATTTGCATTCTTAAATGAACCATATATATCCCTTTCTGCTTGTACAAAGTCTTTAGTGAGTCATAAAATATGTATAACAGACGTAGCATCCTAATCAGATAATCGACAATATTTGGTGGACATATCAACAATATTCATATTTAAAATATGTTAATCTTCTTAAATTGGAACCCCTCAATCTGTTTTAATTTTCATTTAACTTCTAGTGCTTTTAGTGTTTTCAATGTATCATGATTAAAACAAAATTGAAATTAACTCAGAGCACATAATTAATGTTATGCAACAGAAGTGGACGCACAATCTGGTTTAGGAAGCAAATCCAAGCCGTGCACCAAGTTCTTCAGGTTCTAATCTCTCATCTAAACTAAATGTGCTTAAATCAACTTATCTCCTTCTGTTTTCAAATTTAATCATGAATGTTGTTTATAATTTCTGAAGCACATTTCAAATTTTAAGGCTAATGAATGGGCCATCTAAGTTTTGTACAGGTTGTTGTGTTCTAACTTCTAATCAAGTTAACCAGCTTGTTAAACAGAATAAATGGGTGATTACAAGGGAGTATATGGAGTAAATGCCTCCTGGCTTCAGAAAATTTAAAGCATCCTACACTGGCAGGAAGCTGTTAAAATAATGGTCATCTACAGAAATTTTATAACATTAAGCAGTGTTTGATTGGTTTTTTTAAAGAAAACTAAATGTTGACCATTCAGAAGTCGGTCTGCATTGGGTCCTGATGCTTCATGTGTTTGAAGAAGAATCCCAACTTTCACAAAAAGGTATTAAAAAAATGCTGAACAACATCAGAAATATACGGTAAGAATTCTAAATTGCTTGAAAGGTCGGTATTTAACACAGGAATTCATCAAAATGTGATGTCCACCTCCTTCAAGTTACATCTTGAAGCCGTCATTTTTCATCTATATTGCAAATATCCTTTATGCACTCCTTTTTCTCCAAAGTATACTCTCAATTAGCTTTAGTTATTGATGAAGGAATAATAGATCTCATCTAGTTTGATTAAATTTATGCATTTAAGTAGATCAGAGGTAGCATGCTTATATTAGCACATAACCGACGTACGTTGAAGAAAACACCTGTTAATTTACTCTAAAGCTCTTTGTCGTCGCCCACGATCTCATCACTGGTATAGCCAATCTCCCAAGATGTTTACTAGCTTAGTGCAGTTAGTGCACCGGACTTTTCCTTTATACATCAGTATGTAACCAATATAAGTTGAAGACAGACACATGTTAACTTATATATGTACTAAGGTTATTGGAGGGGAACAGTGCTTAGCTACAGTTCATCTGCAATTACTTAACATGTAGGATGATGTGCTGAAAGTATGTAAGGCTGTCATGTGCCCCAGCAGTAATTATTGGGCCTTTAGTTGTTGCTGATCTCAGGTTCGAATCCTAGAGGAAACCTCAACTTTTTTGTGCTCTTTTTTGTCATCTTGCTTTATATACCCAAAGTTCTACCCCCTTTATTAAGCACTCCCAGAAAAAAGAGTTTTTTTTTCCTAAACCAAAAGTTACTCATTTATTTTAAACTCAAAAAAGAAAAAAAAAGACAAGTTTTTTTGCTAGTAAACCCAAAGTTTTTAATCCATATGTTTTAAACCCATTTCCAAAATTTAAAGCAAAAGTTTCAATATCTCCATTTCTAAATCCTCTTTGTAGTTCAATAAATATTATTTCTCATAAGCCTAAAGGTCTACTGGCATTATTTTAAAATTCATCCGCTTTCCAAAATATTTTTGGCTAATAAACGCAGAGTTTCAATCTATCTATTTTAAACTCACTTCCAAAATCACTTTTAGAACCAAAATATTTTACCGAATTATTTTTAAGCCGTCATTGTATTTCAGCAGTTTGGTGGTAAGTTAGTAAATTACTGTATTTTTCTGACACACACACACACACACACACACACATATATATATATAGAGAGAGAGTGGCTAAGTATACAGTATAATAAAATGCCTAGACCATTATATTATTTTCTTTTCTCACACTAATGTTGAAGCATCATGAATCTTAGATGGCTTTTCGACCTATAAACCCAAAGCTTTGCCCCCATTTATTTGTAAAGTGTCAACCATCCGTTTTTAGGAGTTTTTGCCCCTAAAACCAAAAGGTTTACACCATCATTTATTTTTAAACCCACTTCCAAAATCATACTTTGACCCAAAATACTTGATGGGATTAATTTTAAATCCACTTTATATGTCACAAGTATGGTATATGGTGTAAGTTGTTCTATTTTGCTTGAACTTGTTATGTTTTTGTTCAAAACTGTTAGATACAGTGTATTTTTAAACTAAATACTCAAACCATTGTTTATTCTGAATATCCATCTATTACTAACATCACTCTTAGACCCAACATATCCTGTTGAATTGTTTTTAAATTCATTTTGTATTTCTGTAGTTTGGTATACGGTGTATGTTATTCTAATTTGTTTTAGTTTTGCAATATTAAACCATTATTTTTTTGGCATTTTCTGCACAAATGCCGCGGCATCATGCTGGTCAATTTTGCTCGTTTACTCTAAAACTCTTTATCATCACCCACGATCTCATCACAGGTATTGCCCATCTCCCAAGATGTTTAGTGGTTTAGTGCAATTAATACACCAGGATATTCCTCTTCTTGCCGGTCAATCAGGAAAATCAACAACACGTGCTGCTCAGTTCCTAACTTCTGGCATTGGCATATTTCTCAGTATGAATAGAAGAATGCCCTACAACTACAACATTTCCCTCTGTTTCTGATTCGTTAGATTGTCCTTGAAGCATAGATTATCAGGCTTTTATCTAATTAATTTCATAGGTTTAGTAATCCTCATCACTAAGGCTTTCTAACAACGTGGCTTTTGATTTCTGGTGAATTTTCAAAGAATATGTTAAAAACTAAATTCAGAAGAAAGAACTACAAAAGATTTTAAAATCATATGATCAAAAGATTTTCTGCGTCGAAATTATTTAGATATTAACTCAGCTCAACTGGCAGTAAATGGAAGAATCCCACCAGACCACATGATTAGAACATAGAGTTCCTGTGTATAACCAGATCGTGAAATACTATGATATGTGGATTACCAGATTCTATTCTGAATTGGTACATTAAAAGGAACTACAATAATAAAAGCGACTAAGCTTCACGATCTAATCAAATATCGAAGAGTGTATGATGAGTGTTTTAAATTAAACATGCATTGCATAATCGAGCACAAGTCTTAATAAATATGTGCATATATTTAAGGAGTGTCTATGAAGTGTCGGATACGGCATGGGTACAACACATGTTAGGTATGGGTACGGCTCCATATTAGGAGTACCCAGGTAGAATAGATAACATGCATATCCTCTTGGATATCCAGGCCATTTATGCTTTAAAATGAGAAGGTTTATTTTCTTATCCTTGATTATTATGGACTTGTTTCCCTTTATTGTTACTATGTTGTTTTTGTGTGGAAACAATATGCTGTGATTCTAGTTTGAGGTGTTTCATGTTTGCACGTTTTGCTCAATCCTTTAAAGGGAGCACTGGATATGAGCGGTTGGGTCATTTAGCCAAATGAGTTGCTGAGAGGATTTTGTGGTACACAAGACTAATAGTGTGGGCTCGGGCTCATCTCTAGGTTGTTCATTTAGCAAAGTGAGCTGCGACCTTTAAATGCACACAAAAACTATACTGCTTGATATTTTCTGCTTCTCTCATCCGGCATTTCTTCAGTGCTAATATCTGAAATTTCTTTGTTCCTTTGCTTCCTTATATCCGTGCAATTTCCTTTATAATACTGTGATTTGCAAGAGATTCACATTCTATCAGGAAATCTGCATTATGAGTTAATTGCTGAGTGAATACGGAAGTTCCTGAATTTTTTTTGTTTGGTGCACATTTCTTTTTATTGTATTGGATTCTCGTGCATACGATTTTGCTTTTATGCAGTCCAATCCGGCAATCCCTATCTGATGTTGAACAGAGTTATAACGACCCGCACAGATGACGCAAAAACATATATATAATATATATAGTACTATATATTATATATAATGAGATTGAATGGGTATCATATGTCATATGAGAGGATTCTCTCATATACAATGATGTGGCACAATCTCCACCAAGTGTATTTATGAGGCATTCTCTCTCCTACTTTATTCACTTGGTGGAGATTGTGCCACATCATTGTATATGAGGGAATCCTCTCATATGACAGATGATACCCATTAATCTATATATATATATATGCCTCTGTGTAACTAATGACTTGTATAGCTATTTTATGCAGATTTTTATCTTAAAAATAACTGATACATACATTAAGTGATTATAGTTTATAGTTTGTTGAAGAAATAACCTTTTGCATTTTTATATAATCTTTTGCACGCAAGTCTGTTGATACGCATAATTGTCCTTCCATGGTATGTGTCTTGTTGTAGTATTTTACATTTTTATGGTTATTGGTTATAAACTCTAATGTTATACTATGCTGCAGCATGGTTGGCTGTCCATTTGGCGAGGGATGCCATTTCCAGCATTATGTTCCTGGTGGCTACGCTGTTGTCTCCCAGATGACTAACATGGGGAACGCTGCTGCTCAAGCCCCATCCTTCAGAGTCCCCATTGCACCTCCTCCCATCCCAGACACTCATGCCCCACCTCCCTCCAACTTGAAGACTAAGATGTGCAACAAGTACAACACTGCTGAAGGCTGTAAATTTGGTGACAAGTGTAACTTTGCCCATGGCGATAGGGAGCTTGGCAAGCCAATTGTACCATCTCACAACAGTCCCGTGGCCCTACCGACGCCAGTGAGCGCCGGAAGGATGATGGCTCACGTAGAGCGGCCCCAACCACCTGCAGCTACTCCTGCACCGGGGAGCTTTAGCGCTTCAGCCACAGCAAAAATAAGCGTTGATGCCTCTCTCTTCGGTGCCATCATCGGAAAGGGCGGGGCCAACACCAAGCACATCTCCCGTGCCACAGGAGTGAAGCTGGCCATACGTGATCACGAGTCTGATGCTAAGCTGAAGAACATTGAGCTCGAGGGGTCAATTGATCAGATCAGTAAGGCTAATGCATTGGTGCAGGAGCTGCTATTGAACATCAGCGCAACTGCTTCCGTTCCTGCGAAGACACCGGTGGCTGCTCTGCTCCTCCTTCCGCTGCTACTCGTTCTGCGAGTAATTTCAAGACCAAGCTCTGTGAGAACTTCGCAAAGGGCTCCTGCACGTTTGGCGACCGATGCCATTTTGCTCACGGTGCTAGCGAGTTGCGGAAAGCAGCTGTTTGAGTTTGCGTTGTCTGAGATTTGCTTTGTTTATTTGATTAGTGGTTGCAGGGTTTTAAGTAATTTATCCGCTCTTGCCGTGGGAAGTGACTACCATGGGACTCGAACTTTCACGGGTGATCTAGACCGACTCTGTGCGGTGTTAATTATACATTTTCTAGCTTTTGTGGTTAGCCTGTAGAGTTATTTATCTAGGCTGTTCTGGTTCTGTTTATTACTTCCCTGGGCTTGCCTTCTCTTCTGTCAGTTAGATGTATTGCGTGGCCTTCAACTGAGGATGTGTTGTGGAGACAGTATTCGGTATTTTTTATCTATCGACTTTTAATGATGCGCAAAAGGGTTGGATTAATAGATTTAGGAAGTTTGTGCACTGATTAAGTTAAGACGTGAACCACTGATGCTGTTTCTCTTGGTGTGGGCTTATAAGCTGTAAGCTAGGTTATTTGATGGGCGTAATAACTGAACTGTTCTCTATACTTGTATATTTGCTGTGTGTTCAGTTTAGCATCAGCCTGATTTATTACTTTTCTTAATAGAAGTTTTGAACACTTGCTATTTATGCTTTTTGTGCAATATCTTTTGTTTGTCTACGAGTCGTCGGGTATGACGACGACGGTGGATTTTTCTTGATAGAAATCTATCGATCATTTGTAGCAGGATTTTCGCAGGCCTCGCACAAAAGCCCGCCACCATCCCAACTGTTTCGCAACAATTCCAGTATTTCTTTTCTTTTCCCTTCATTTATTTATATTTCCTTACCAAGTCTAACCTCTGTTGTCAAATTACTCACAAATATCGAATTCCCAACTTCATCGGAAATTCCATCCTTCAGTAAAGAATAACATTTACCATACCACATTTCATTGACAACAATTCAACATGACCCTAACACACTGAACACATTCAACAAAGCCCAAACTGCATCCAATAAAAAAAGAAAAAACCCCTCCTTATTTTCCTAATAAAAATGCAAAGCCGGAACATAAAAAACACAACGGAGCCAGATATAAAGTATCATCGGCTCCCCTTCCTTCCGAAGACAATCCGGTCATTATGCCCCGTATGCCGTCGGGTTGTTCCCCTCAACGGTCCTCTCACGGGCTACCGGGGTTCGGGTCACTGTGTTGCCTGACCCGTACCCGGCAGTGGCGTGGTGCACGCCGGATTGGGCAGTGGCCCTTGCCTCCGCATTCTCATCCTTTCTGATTTCTTTCTTCGCCTCCGCCTCCTGCTTTCGCTCTTCCTTGCGTTGCTCCGCCGCCGCCTTATCTGCCTGGTCGTGTGCCTTCATCTTATCCACCTGCATGCGTATTACAAAAATATGTCTTCAATAACATTATATAATATATTTCGCCGAAAACAAATTTACTATGATCGAACTCGGGGAATATTGATTTTGTACAAATTTGCCGCAACCATTATCAACAATTTTCAATATATAGTTCATGATTCTTTAGTAGTAAAAAAATCACTAAAGTCGATGAATTTTTTTTTGTAAAATTTCTCCAAAAAAATTCAAAAACTTGTGTAAATGAATGAAGATGACCTTCTCTTGGACGGTGGCCTTGGTTTTCTCCGCGCCAGCCACGGCCGATGCTGCAACGTTGCTAGCCTTCTCCTTAGCGGCCTGCATTCTCTCACGATTCGATGTTGAATATGTTTTCTTGGTTTTTTTTTTTTTAAATTTTGTTTTCTTAATGGAGTTGATGATGAATTAATTGAGGTCGGTTGAGGTTTGAGGCAGAGAGTTTATATAGGCTAAGGAGGTTTTACGTGGCGCTGCCACGTAATTGCATGCGAAGAACACGTGTAGGTAAAGCAAGGGCATTGCACGGGGAGCGTGAAACGTGGCAGCTAACAAATCATCCGTGGTTGATAATTGACGTTAGATAATGCTATTTTATTTTTAATCTATGTAATTATTATTTTAGCCCGTGATGGTGTTTCTTTTGATAACCTCGCCGGTAGGGTAAGAATTATATTGGAACATTTTTACTACCCTGATCATGGTAATAGGGTTGTTGAATCAAGACTGTGAGAGCTATATTGAAATTTTTTTAACTGTTCAGATCATCAGTAATAAGTTTAGTATGTAACAGTGTTAGTATTATAAAATTGAATTCTTTTTAATAGTTTAATCATAATGGATGCTTGTTTAGGGCCTGTTTGTTTCGTTTCCCCCAGAATCCAAAACCCATTTTCCTTCACTTTTTTACTTTCCCCCACTTTCCAAAACCTACTTTTCTTCACTTTCTCCACTTTCCTCCAATAATATTGTGACAACTCATCCCACCACATCTTATTTCATACTTTTAAAAATAAAAAAAACACAAGAAATGGGTCACATCAATCAACTCATCTAACTCACTTTCCCCCACTTTTCTTCGTTTTCTATCATCTTTAAAAATTACTCACATCATCCAATAATATGGTGACAACTCATCACATCCCATTAAAATTTCCTTCCATCACTTTCCTAAAAAAAAAAACAAGGTTTGTGGAGGAAAACTCATCTCATCTCATCATCCAATAATATGGTGACAACTCATCTCATCTCATCTCATCTTATCTTTTTTCCCAAACTTTTAAGAATGAACCAAACACAAGAAAAAAATCTAAATAAGGAAAGTGGAGGAAAACATCAAAAATTACTCACATCAACCAATAAAATAGTGACAGCTCATACTTTCCCCCACTTTCTTTTATAGCTTTGACGAACCAAACCTCTGAAAGTGAAGGAAAACGTCAAAAAATATTTTCTTTTCCCACACTTTCCCCCACTTTCTGTATTTTTTTGCGAAACAAACAGGAGAGGAAACTACTATGGCGGAAACGGCGTGGAAATTAAAGGATTGAAGCATGCATTCAGGGGAAAAAAAATTAAAACATAAATCTTATTTTTTAGTTTGCTTCACAAATAATTTCAGGAAATGAGTTTCTATATAGTATAAGACACAATCTAATTTTGCCAAAAATCCAATTTCTAACAGTTTAAGAGAAAATGGACTGGAAATCTAAGGACAAATTTTTAAAATAAACCGTTTTTTAACTTTAATGTGCAAAATCGACCATTTTAAAAAAAAATAGCAAAATCGACCATTTTCATTTAAAAAGGGTCGATTTTACTGATTGGGACTTTTTTAGAGTGCACGGGACTAGCAGTCCCGTGCATCCTATCTCTCTCCTCACTCACCTCCCCTCTCTCTCCCCCCTCCCTCCCTCCCTCAACAACCACCTCCGCTGTCTCTCTTCATGGAACCCATCCCTCCCAAACTCCCCCTGCTCCTGGCGCGGCATCACGTGCTCCTCCCCTGACGGCCACGTGACCGAGCTCCGCCTCCACCTTTCCGGCCAGCTCCCCTCCCCTTGTTTCCTCTCCCTCCCTCATCTCTCCAAGCTCAGCCTCCGCTCTTACCCCCTCTCCGGCCAGCTCCCCTCTTCCCTCTCCTTGCGAACTGCTCTTCTCTCCTTCATCTTAGCCTTCAGGGCAATAATCTTCAGGGCATTGTGCCGAGCGCCATTGCTGAGATTCCGACGCTCCAGGTTTTGTCATTGGCTCACAACCAGCTCTCGGGTTTAGTACCACATTCAGTGTTTTATGCGGCCACCAAGGCCTCTTCTTTGAAGATTGTGCATCTGGGTTTTAATGTGTTCAGTGGGTTTTCGCCGCCGGGGGCGGAGGAGAGGACGGTGGTTTCGAGGGTGCTGCAGGTGGTGGACCAGTTCCAGGGTGGTTGACGGGCTTTCCCTCGCTGATGATCTTGGATTTGTCGAGGAATCTGATCGCTGGGTCTTTGCCGACGGAGATTGGGAGGCTCTCGGCGTTGCAGGAGCTGAGAATAGGGAGGAACCTGGTGAAAGGGTCGATTTTGCTAAAATTTTTTTTAATGGTCGATTTTGCACATTAAAGTTGAAAAACGGTTCTTTTTAAAAATTTGTCCGAAATCTAACACATTAAATTATTTATTTGCGAAGCTCACTTTTCTACCTTTTTTTATTTTTCATACAGGACTTAAGGAGTTGCTTTAATTTTTTACTTTTTAGTTTTTATTTTTTTTTTGGTTTGAACCAATCCGGAGATTATAAAGAAATCACTCTCCGCCCTATATCTTGGCGGAAAAAAAAAGGAAAAAAAATCAAGAAATACATGAAAACCCGTGAAAAAGAGCTTTTCAGCACCATTTTCTTTTTCTATGCTTTTGAGAAAAAAAGCAAACATACCTTAGTAGAAAACCCCCCTTAACTTGAGATTTTATCAGAAACCCTCTTAAATTTAGGGGGATTTCTGAACAATATTAAAGTTAAAGGGGGTTTACTGAAAAAATCTAAAAATTAAAGAGGTTTTTTTTCGTTGTTTTTCTTAGGGGGGGGGGGGGTGGGGGTGGGTGGCGGGGCGGGGGGGGTTGCGGTTGTTGGTAATAATCCCTATACTTAAGGGGGTTCTAATATTTTAAAAGTTAAAAGAGAATTTTTTCGATAATCGTCTAAAAGCTAAGGGGGTTTTCTGACATTAAATGCTTGGCAAGCACCATCATTTCTCCATCCCGACACTATTTATGACACATCGGATCACACCGACTTTGTATGCCGCCCATCGCATCTCATTAGTAGTGAAATGATAGCGCCCATACCGTACCTGATCCACAACCAACACCTGTAAAGTAGATGCTGACTCAACCGCCAGCTCAGGCTCGGCTAAAAGACTAGACCACTCCTCTTGCTTGGCTATAAAAGGAAAAACTATTATAAATACAAAGGTAAGCAATTTCTCAGCATTTTTCTCCATTCCGTTGCATTTTTCTCATATTCCCACTCAAGCGTCTAGTTGACTTGATCATTAGAGGAACAACGGGGAAGCAGTCCCCGTCCTCTTACGAGTTGTTACGCGTGCAGGGACGAACAACCCAACTCCAAATGGAAAAACGAACGGCCCCCATATCAACTCAGTCTCTAGTACCTTTTGACTGTGTGATTTAAACCATCAACACATAGCTTTTTTTATTATTATTGCCATCAATTAACAAAGAAGTAACGATACGTTTCTACCTATGAAAAGTTGAGCATGCCTAGGGTAATGGATAATATTGAACTGATGACCCCATTGTTGCCAGCCAAAATAGCTACTAAGTTTTTTATTAGTTAGCAAAAACTTTTCTAGTTTAATGGGTCAAAAGGAAAACTTTACATTTAATTAGGTTTTGTAGAAAACTTCCTTTTCAAAGATAGATAGATGAGGGATTTGGATCCTCTCCACTACAAAAAAGTAGTGGAGAGACCACTGCTTTTAATCTCAATCGTTGATTATTTAGTATGCGGTTATGATACAATCTAAATCTAACACTTATCATACCCTCATGTATTGCACTCATTCCTAATTTGCACTAAGGGGCTGTTTGGTTCGTTTCCTTGATATAGAGAAATGCAATTCCATGTAAAGAAACACAAGTTTCGTTTCCTTGATATAGAGAAATGCAATTCCATGTAAAGAAACACAAGTTTTGAGTTTTTCAAACTTTTCTAAGAAATAGATTGTTTTGCACAAGTTTTGAGTTTTTCAAACTTTTCTAAGAAATAGATTGTTTTGCTTTGGTTCGCACATAAAAAATGATGGGAAACCAATGTATTTACTTTTCTTGTATTTGGTTCGCATTAAAAAAAAAGTAAAACTTTTGTAAACAAAGCAGAGAAGGAAAAAAATCTGACGTGGCAGAGTTTTCATCAATTTCACTTGGTTGGGGAAGGAAATCGGAGAGGGAAAAAAATCTTAGTTGGCGGCGATTTCAGCAGAGTTTTCCCTCTTCCAATCGAGCGAACCAAAGCGGCACAAAGAAATGGACGGAAACAAAAAAGCTGACGTGGAGGGCTAAAAATCTGACGTGGAGGGGTTTTCTGAGTTTTCTACCCCTTATAATAGCGAACCAAACAGCCCCTAAAAGAAAAAATCACAACCATTAACTAGATAATCAATGGCCGTGATTATGTAGTGGTCCCTCCACTATTTTTTTTGTAGTGGAGAGGATCCGAATCCATAGAGGAGTATTAGTATTAGAATATAAGGAAGCACATGAGATACTCATCTTTAATGCAATAATTAGGTATCAGTTAGGCTTTTAATGCGCGCCATAATTGGTTATCAGTTGGATTAATTGTCTCTTCACGCGAATAATATTATTACGTCAAAGCCACTTGCTTTATATTGATATATATATGGCAAATAATTAAGGTGTCCTTTTCCATTTATATAGTTAATAATTAACCGTTGAAAATTTATTGCGCCACATTTTTTATTCAAAAATAAGCAATTAACAGTCATATATATGAGCTGCTCTTGATGAAGGAGTAGAACTGAGAGATGATCTGATTCAAATTTAATGCGCGTAATTAGCTGCATTTGATGCATCTAAAAGATAGAGGAGTGTTATATGAAAATTTTAGGAAAAACAAATTTTACTTGTATCAAATATATTTCAAACCTTTCGCACAAAATGCATGTCTCTTTTAAGAAGAAGATAGAAAGAGTATGTACTATTGAAAAATTCAAGGGAGTTTGATCTCAGTTTTGTCTGAGATCTTTTGGTATCTACATTCATTTCTCGTTGGTTAATGGAAATTTGTTCATTTTCAAAAAAGAAAAAGAAAGTCAAGAGATAGGTAACGACTAGCTAGTATATATCTGTAAAAAATAATGATAGGGGCACACCCTTAACCACACTCCAAACCACACCTCCATACTCTCTATAGTGCTTGTGGGCCATGCATGATATTTTTTAAAAAATATCATGCATGGCCCACTAGCACTATAGAGAGTGTGGGGGTGTGGTTGGGAGTGTGGTTGAGGGTGTGCCCCTAGTGGGACTCATCTGTAAATTCACGTGCACAAGTACAATCTTCTCTAATTTTGTGGAGCATTACAATTTGTCTCACATAAAAAAATAGGAGCAACTTCCGTTCATAGATATTTGGTGTTAGTTAAATTCAAAGAATTGTTAGTGTTTATTGAGAAGATAGACTTTGTATTACCACTAATCAGTACTTATAATTAAGAGCATGTTAGGCAAGTGATTAAAAGGACATATAAGCCAATTTGGCATGTGTGATAAATAGCTTATATTCACTTAATTATAAGTTATTAAAAATAAGCTAAGCTGTCCTAGCTTATTTTTGATGGTTTACAAGCCACAAGGTTAGACCAAGTAAAAGTTCGATATATCACTTACATTTCACAAAAATTCCATACATCATTTATCTCTCTCTAACCTATTTTATTTATTTATTTTTTGATCATTTTAATAATAATGACGGCTTGTAAGCAGGTGCGGATATAGTGTGGGGCAGTGGGGTTAACTGGCGCCCACTGGATATGTAAACAAAGAAATATATAAAAAAAATATCTGCCCCCGCAATCTTAACCATAAAAACTAATTATCACATCTGTTTAATTTGCCCACAAGTCCCCCAGGTTAGATCAAAATTCTAAAAAAAAAATAAAAATAAAAATAAAAATAAAAAACGCTTCTTATTCTCTCTTCCTTCAATTCTCTCTCTTTGCAAAAATAATCACGATGCTGCTCGTTTCCTTCCTGGAGATAAGAGACAAAACAAAAAATGAAATTTATCCTTCACACTTTGTTTTCTTCCTTTATTCTTCTCTGTTGGAAAGTTTATGCAAAAGTAAGGATGTTCTCTACAAAAGTTATAAAATTTTGCCCTAATATTGAAAAAAGTTGGAAATTTTGAGAAACCATTTTTTTCTTAACTTAGGCTTCTCGAAAGGAGAGGTTGTTAATTCTTTACCTATCTATTCATAGTTCCAGTAACTTTAATTTTCTCTGTAATTGTGAATTTTAGAGTTTTTACTTATAATTTAGTGTTTTTAGGGAAGCTTTCATGATCCTCCTATTTAAGGATTTTAAAAGTATAATTTGCTAATTCTTTGACTTATTTGGTTGCAATTGTGCAGAATTTTGGCTTGTATCTATGTAGGCTGTCTAAAAATCATAATAGATAGCTTATCCCCCATCAAACACCGATGATGGAAGTTACAATCTGACGACTTCCAGAAGGCTACAATTTGAAGACTCTCACGTAGATCGCTGAAGGTTACAATCTGACGACCTTCACGACAACCGATGAGAGCTCTAGTTCAACAACATTCACAATCAACATCGGGAGTTACAATCTGACGACTCTCATATTCTCAAGGAGCCAAGACGAAGATTACAAGACAATGATCTTTGCAACGCTATGACAAAAAAAGATTATTTGGTGATAATCTCTTCAAGGCAAAACGCGGAGGTCCTCCCCGAGTGTCAACAGTAAAACGCCAGGGTCGAACCTGCGTTACAACATCAAAACGCCAGGGTCGAACCAACGTTACAACATCAAAACGCTGGAGTCGGACCCGCGTTACAACAAGTGAACGCCAGGGTCGAACCCACGTTACAACATCAAAATGCTGGAGTCGGACCCGCGTCACAACAAGTGAAACGCGAGCGACCCTCGCGTTCTGGATGTTCAGTCAACACCCAACCTCGCGTCTCAATCCTAAGACGCGAGGTTAGGGTCCTGAACGCCAGGTTGGGCGTTTGACTCATTTAAATATGAGTCGAACGGTTTCAGAACCGTTTTCCCCACGATCTGAGGAAATCACGCCCACTTAGGAGCGGATTTAGAGGGCAGTTACACCCCCTTAATCCCCTATAAAAATGAGTAAACTCAACTGAGTTAAGGGTTCGATTTTTCTTGGCTTGAATCAACCATTGAAGGCTGGCTTTTTGGAGCTGAGAATTGGCAGCAACAGGGGAGATCATTGGGCGAACTTCGGAGGAGATCGGCATCATCCTTCAAGGAAGATCATCTTCAACGTTCGGCAACAGGAGCTTCCTCATCCTTGGCTATTAACCGATTTTCGGTTTAAATCAACTCTTTTTCAAGAGTTAAAACTCGTTCAGAGTTATCAACTCGTTCAGAGTTCTAAAACTTGCCACGCAAGTTCTCCACAACGTCAAATCGTGAGGAGAAGACATCGTTCCAGTGAATCAAGACGTGCGGATCGTCAACGGAGAGCAAACTCGACGCGAGCATTCGAGGGAGGCACTCCATCGCCACCGTGAAGAACCCAGTTTTAAACAAAGGGGAGAATCAAATTCATTCTCCTCTCTTTTGTAATCGAATTGTAACCGGAATCAAAGAAATACAAGTCAATTTTCTTTTGTTCTTTTCATTGTAATTTCACAAACAAAAGATGGCGACTCCGCTGGGGACTAGCTTCTCTGACGAAGAAGTGGTGGCGCAATCCGATGTTCATCTCACTGGAACAACCGTCGAAACTCTCGTGGTAGAGTTTGATCAAACCAAGTTTGAGGAGGCTATCTCCTCCGGATCCTTTAGCCCCAAGGCTATGCGTAAGATCCACAAAGTTTCTAAGGAGACTAAAGCTCCAGTTATGGCCGACTCATCAAAGGGCTGTCTACCTTGGGGGTTGCACTGTTCATACAGTCCCCTCTCTGAAGAAGAAGACTTAGATTCGGCACAACTCCAAGAAAGTCAATCCTCCAACCAACGCGTTTGTGAGCCTAAACGCGACCCTGAGCCCAAACATGAGCTTCGTGAGAACCAGACTGAACGTGGCCCTCAATGGCGCGTTTTACAGCCAAAGCGCGGACCTCAAGCCTTCGTTGAACGCGAACTTCAACTTCGCGTTTCCAAGTTAAAACACGACCCTCGCGTCGACAATGAAGAACGCGACCCTCATGTCGCCAAACCAAAACGCGACCTTCGCGTTTCAAGTGCCAGACGCGACCCTCGCGTTTCAAGTGCCAAACGCGACCTTCACGTCTCAAGTGCCAAACGAGACCATCGCGTCCCAAGTTCCAAATCCAATACCGAACCTGGTGTATACCGTGGAGCTTCGGGGCGCTGCCCCGAACCCCACCGGGGGGTATTCCATCCCCCCCGGACCCCCTGGCCAGGGGCGCGCCGTCATTCGTTCATTCCAAGGTGAACGGCTGATTCCTATGGTCCTCTCGGGATATCAATGTTGCTCATATGCGGCCAAACCATTGGTGTTCGACCAATTAACGGACGTTGCTTTGTCTAACCAACGACGACGTTCGTACAGGAAGAAGTTTCCAGAGACCGAATATCCTGAGGTCACTATCAATGTGATCGGCAGAGGGAAAGCCTCAGATCCTAGTTCCGATGACTCTGAGACAAGTCGTTCGCCGACCGTCAGAGAAATCGCTAACGAGTTTGAAGGAGCTTACCGATGCACTCAGACGCGAACAGGAGCCATTCCCCCTGTCAACTATCAGAGGTTAGCCAGAGGAACCAATTCCGATGATGAACACTCAGCCATTGCGGAGTCTCAATCGTCAAGTTCCTTTGTTGAATGTGAAAGCTCCGCCTATATGACAGAAAGCCATGAAGATCTCGCGAAGAGACTTGATGAGCAGGAGGCCATGCTCAAATCTCAGCAAGAGGCCATCAATGAACTCATGGCCCTGTTGACTCAAAAATCTCAGAAGACAGATTCGCCACTCAGGCAAGAATCTTCCCGAAGGGAAAGAACGTCTTCGTCCCGACCTCACACAAGTAAAGGGAAGGAAAAAATGGTTGATGGCACGGCTTCTGACCAAGAAGCCCACAACCTGGAATCTTTCTCTGATGAAGGAAGAGAGACTGAGAACGAGTATAATCTTCAGTCTGCCAAAATGGAAGAATTGGAAGCCCGCCTCAATGCCATGGCCAATAGAAGCGAGCTCCAAGACGAGGGAGTTGTCAGACCCTATCCTGCCGAATGGGATGCAGCCCCTTATCCTCCAAAATTTAAAGTCCCGACGCTACAAACTTTTGATGGCACGGGATTACCAAACTAACATATCTATCATTTTAAGTCACAGACTGGGAATGTGATATCAAACGATGCCATTCTGGCTCGATTGTTCATTGGCACCCTCAAGGGAGTTGCTTTTGAATGGTTCAGGAAACTGCCTGCGGGGTGTATCCAAAGATGGACAGATCTAGAGAGACTCTTCCTGTCAAGATTTTTTGAAGAGGATACAGAAGTCTCCATCCATACCCTTCTTGCCACTAAGCAGAAGAAGAGGGAATCCGTCAAAGCCTTCGTCAAAAGGTTCCGAACCATGGCTCTCCGGTGTTCGTTAGGTATGACACAGTCTACTTTAGTAGAGACCTGTTGACACAACTTACAGACCGACCTCATAGCCCGAATCGGAGTTGCAGAATGTCGTTCTTGGAGACAACTAATCTCTCAAGGCGAACAGGCTCAAAAGATTATTGCCAGGATCAAAGCTGAAGAACAAAGTAGGCAGGATCAACCTGAGCAATCGGACCAAGCCCAACCTTCTCCGGAGCAATCGGACCAAGCCCAATCTCCTCAATTAGAAGGGGAAGATACTACGACAACTGAAGCTAATCCTCTTCAGTAGGGTACCAGGTCTCCAATAACTATCACGTTAACAATTACCTCTGATAGTCAAACTCATTAGATAGTGGCCTACTCCTTTTTCCCCCTGTACTTGTTCAAGACTGGGGGTTGGTTTATTTGTAGTTCATTGGATTATGAGTAATAAAGTTTCTGAGTTGTTATGTTTAATAGAATACCTCTGTCAACAAAATCTACCAAAATTATCACGTCCATCAACTTGTCAATCCGCTTCAATAGGATGACAAGTCCACAAAACTATCACGTTAACATTTACCTCTGATAGTCAAACTCATCAGATAATGATTACCTCTGATAGTCCATTCACTCCAAATTCTTTTGCTAATCCTCTTCAAGTAGGATGGCGGGTCCACAAAAACTATCACGTTAACAGTTACCTCTGATAGTCAAACTCATCAGATAATGGCCTACCTGGTGATGTGACTCTATTCTGACTTTATGGATAGTGCCTCACTAGGAAACTATCACGTTAACAACTACCTCTGATAGTCCCTCAACTTGTCAATCCGCTTCAATAGGATGGCAGGTCCACAAAACTATCACGTTAACATTTACCTCTGATAGTCCATCAACTTGTTAATCCGCTTCAATAGGATGGCAGGTCCACTAAAACTATCACATTAATGATCACCTCTGATAGTCTGTTTTCTCCAAATTCCCCCACCAATACTCTTCAAGTAGGATGATGGGTCTATTAAAACTATCACGTTAATGATTACCTCTGATAGTCCATTCCCTCCAAATTCTCTTGTCAATCATCTTCAAGTAGGATGGCGGGTCCACAAAAAACTATCACGTTAACAGTTACCTCTGATAGTCAAACTCATCAGATAATGACCTACCTGGTGATGTGCCTCTATTTCGACTTCATGGATAGTGCCTCACTAGGCGATGTGTCTTGTCTACCTCTTTTTATTCCCCTGCTAAGTCTTAATCAAGACTGGGGGTTGGTTACTTGGAATCCATTGGATTAAGAGTAACGAATCTTTCACATCATCGAGTTAACATTACACTTCTGACGATCATCATCCCCACAGAGTATGCATTCAACTTGCATCACTCCCAATTTCTCACGTTAACAATATACCTCTGACAACAATCAACTTATCAATCATTGACAATAGGATTATAAGTCCTCAAAATTGCTCAAATCGCAATCTTCCCCAGCAAGACGCAAAGTCTTCAAAATCAAATTCAAATCACAGGTATCAAAACTCATTGTTCCTGATGATAAACTCA
>NC_033794.1:127165993-127170774 GCF_001876935.1 Asparagus officinalis
TTACCTCTGATAGTTCATCAACTTGTCAATCCGCTTCAATAGGATGGCAAGTCCACTAAAACTATCACGTTAATGATCACCTCTGATAGTCTGCTTTCTCCAAATTCCCCCACCAATCCTCTTCAAATAGGATGGCGGGTCTATCAAAACTATCACGTTAATGATTACCTCTGATAGTCCATTCCCTCCAAATTCTCTTGTTAATCCTCTTCAAGTAGGATGGCGGGTCCACAAAACTATCACGTTAACAGTTACCTCTGATAGTCAAACTCATCAGATAATGGCCTACCAGGTGATGTGCCTCTATTTCGACTTCATGGATAGTGCCTCACTAGGCAATGTGCCTTGTCTACCTCTTTTTCTTCCCCTGCTAAGTCTTAATCAAGACTGGGGGTTGGTTACTTAGAATCCACTGGATTACGAGTAACGAATCTTTCACATCGTCGAGTTAACATTACACTTCTGATGATCATCATCCCCACAGAGTATGCATTCAACTTGCATCACTCCCAATTTGTCACGTTAACAATATACCTCTGACAACAATCAACTTATCAATCCTTACCAATAGGATGATAGGTCCTCAAAATTGCTCAAATCGCAATCTTCCCCAGCAAGACACTAAGTCTTCAAAATCAAATTCAAATCACAGGTATCAAAACTCATTGTTCCTGATGATAAACTCACCTAGCAAGTCTCCCCAGCGAGACGCTAATTCCCAAAACCTTGTGCAAATCACAAGTACACATTCTCTTGTCACGTTAATATCAAACCTCTGACAATCCACTTATCAATCCTCGTTAATAGGATGATAAGTCCACAAAGTTGCTCCGATCGTAACAAATTCCCGTCATGTTAATACCAAACCTCTGACAACCCACTTATCAATCCTCGTCAATAGGATGATAAGTCCATAAAGTTGCTCTCATCGCAACACAAATTCCTGTCATGTTAATATCACACCTCTGAAAAAAATAACTTATTAATCCTCTTCAATAGGATGATAAGTCCACAAAGTTGCTCTAAACGCAACACATTCCTGTCACGTTAACAATATACCTCTGACAACAATCCACTTATCAATCCTCGTCAATAGGATGATAAGTCCACAAAGTTGCTCCAATCGCAACACACATCCTGTCACGTTAACACTACACCTCTGACAAAAATCCACTTATCGACTCTCCTCAATAGAGCGATAGGTCCTCAAATTCCAGTCAAGTTAACATCATACCTCTGACAACACAAATCAACTTATCGACTCTTTTCAATTGAGCGATAGGTCCATAAAATACTGTTAGGTTAACATAACACCTCTAACAGTCACCCCCCCCTAATGAACTTGTTAATCCTTTTTTTCAACAAGAATAGCAAGTTTTTATTATAAAATCCCCAGTGGATTAAAGATTTTCTGGAATTATCCTAGTGATAACAAAGAAAATTTCTGAATTTCACTCTTAGTGAAAATTCATGCCAAGTTAATACTACACCTCTGGCGTTTTCAATTTTGTTTCAGTGTTTCAAGTAAAAATATAACACAGGAAGAAATAGTGACAAAGCCTACGTATTCAACATCGTAGCACCAAAATCCATGCCTCACATGCATGGGGAATTTTATCCCGAAAAATTCATGCCAAGTTAATATTACACCTCTGGCGCTTCCAACTTTCTTTCAGTGTTTCAAGTAACACAGGAAGAAATAACGACAAAGTCTACGTATTCAACATCGTAGCACCAAAATCCATGCCTTACACGCATGGGGGACTTTATCTTGATCCCTAATTAGAGATAAGCCTACGCCTAACACGCGTTGCCGGTTAGTCTTTTTCCGTAAAAATGACAAAGTCTATGTATTCAAAATCATAGCATCAAGTCTAAGAGGGTTCATTCTCTTAGCACAACGTTACATGTGGAACGGACTTAGACAATCCACATGCTAGCCCGACTCAAACGGTAGTCGGTAAAGGCTTATCAAATCCGTTGATGGCTGAGGGTTTGCCAAAAATCCTATGTATGTTTGAAGGCCCATCAGCTTAATGGACGTGAGCCGAGACTTGAAACTGATAAGCTAAAGACAAGTCTCAAAGACTTAGTCAAAAATGCACGGAAGCCACTTCCATGTCTCAAGTTAAAACGCCAAGGTCAGCCCCGCGTTACAAAAATCACGACGCCGAGGTCACACCCGGGTTCCAAATTCAAAACGCCGAGGTCAGACCCGCGTTACAAAAATCACGACGCCGAGGTCACACCCGGGTTCCAAATTCAAAACGCCGAGGTCAGACCCGCGTTACAAAAATCACGACGCCGAGGTCACACCCGGGTTCCAAATTCAAAACGCCGAGGTCAGACCCGCGTTACAAAAATCACGACGCCGAGGTCACACCCGGGTTCCAAATTCAAAACGCCGAAGTCAGCCTCGCGTCTCAAGTCCAAAATCAGGGGTCCACCCCCGCATTCCAGAAGCAGGATTATGACGCATACCTTCATACATGTCCTACATGGCAAATCCCTTCAACCAAGATACCTTCGAAGCGAGTGCAGAGAACGACTCATTTACGATAAGGAATCAACAGCTCCAAGATCAGAGTTGAGATCCAAAGTATTCCAAAAATTCGTCCCAGTCAATCGCGAACTTTCAAAAACTTTGGAGGGGGTTCTGTAGGCTGTCTAAAAATCATAATAGATAGCTTATCCCCCATCAAACACCGATGATGGAAGTTACAATCTGACGACTTCCAGAAGGCTACAATTTGAAGACTTTCACGTAGATCGCTGAAGGTTACAATCTGACGACCTTTACGATAACCGATGAGAGCTCTAGTTCAACAGCATTCACAATCAACATCGGGAGTTACAATCTGACGACTCTCATATTCTCAAGGAGCCAAGACGAAGATTACAAGACAATGATCTTTGCAACGCTATGACAAAAAGAGATTATTTGGTGATAATCTCTTCAAGGCAAAACACGGAGGTCCTCCCCGAGTGTCAACAGTAAAACGTCAGGGTCGAACCCGCATTACAACATCAAAACGCCAGGGTCGAACCCACGTTATTGTAGGCTGTCAAAAAAATCACAATAGATAGCTAATCCCTATCAAAACACCGATGATGGAAGTTACAATCTGACGACTTCCAGAAGGCTACAATTTGAAGACTTTCATGTAGATCGCTGAAGGTTACAATCTGACGACCTTCACGACAACCGATGAGAGCTCTAGTTTAACAGCCTTCACCATCAACATCGAGAGTTACAATCTGACGACTCTTGCATATCAAAGAGCTAAAGTAAAGATTACAAAATGACGATCTTTGCAACGCTTCGACAGAAAGAGACTACAAATCAATGGTCTCTTCAAATCAAGCTGCGGAAGTCCTCCCCGCACACCAGCATCAAGACGCACCGCGTTCATAGCCACGAACGCAGCTCAAACGTAGCTTCTAAATCGCTGCAAACGCAACCCAGACGCAGCTCTAATCGCTGACAGACGCAGATCAAATCGCTGCCAAACGCAGCTCAAATCGCCGCCAAACGCAGCTCAAATCACCGCCAGACGCAGCTTCCAAATCGCTGCAAACGCAGCTCAGACGTAGATTCCAACGCTGCAAACGCAGCGTCTAATTGCTGCGTCTGAGCTTCCAGACGATGCGTTCAAGCTTCCAGACACTGCGTTTGAACGCAGAATTTACACCGGAACGCGGATTTTGCGGTTGACACTGCGTTTGAATGCAGAATTCACGTCAGAACGCGGGCCTGCGTTTGACTCGTTCAAACACGAGCTGAACGGTTCCAAAACCATTTCCCACGATCTGAGGGGATCACAACTCCACTCAGGAGTAATTTAAGGGGCGGTTACATCCCATTAGCCCCACTTAGGAGCGAATTAAGGAGGTGGTTACACCCCTTAATCCCCTATAAATAACGACAAACTCAACAGAGTTAAAAGGGGGATTTTTGATAATCAGATCGGGGCTGGATCTTTCGGGTGCAGTCTGTTGGAACTTCTTGGCAGCGAAAAGAGGATCCTTCATCCTTCGGTTGGAGCTTTGGAGATCGGCAACAAGATCTTCTTCATCCTTGGCTTATAACCGACTTTCGGTTAAATCAACTCTTTCATAGAGTTTTAAACTCGTTCAGAGTTCTCCACAACGTCAAATCGTGAGGAGAAGACTATGTTCCAGTGAAACAAGACGTCGGATCGTCAACGAGAAGCAAACTCGACGCGAGCATTCGAGGGAGGCATCTCATCGCCACCGTGAAGAACCCAGAATTAAACAAAGGGGAGAATCCAGATCATTCTCTTCTCTTTTGTAATCAGGAAATCCAATTGTAACTGAGATTAAAGGAATACAAATCAATTTTCCTTCATTTCTTTTTATTACAAATTTTCCACAAACACTCTTATTGACTCGATTAGAATAAGACACGATGATGTTTGCCAAGTTGACACGACTCACACTCTAATGAGGAAAGAGATTTGAACTGAGGATTTAGAAGCTTGAGAACAGAGAGAGAGGGATGCCCTAGCTGACAGTGTCATTGTAGAGCTGATGAGTTTCTGATACAAGCTAAATCGCGACCTTCGTGTTTCAAGTGCCAAACGCGATGCCAAACCAAAACGCGACCTTCGCGTTTCAAGTGCCAGACGCGACCCTCGCGTTTCAAGTGCCAAACGCGACCTTCACGTCTCAAGTGCCAAACGAGACCATCGCGTCCCAAGTTCCAAATCCAATACCGAACCTGGTGTATACCGTGGAGCTTCCGGGGGGGGGCCCGAACC
>NC_033794.1:127170810-127174001 GCF_001876935.1 Asparagus officinalis
GCCAAACGCGACCCTCGCAGACCCCCGCATACTCTGCGTAGCGTGACTAGATTGAGGGGCGGATATAAGAAGTTTATGGATTCAAGGCATCTCAACCAGATCCATATTCACCAAGAGCCAGTCCTGTCCAATCATGGACTGGGGGTTCCAGTTCAAACCTCACGATCAGTGAGTAATTCTCCTCGAATCTTTATAACAGATTTAAGAGAGTTCATATCGAGAGAAAGACTGATGCAGCAAGTCATTCGTTCATTCCAAGGTGAACGGCTGATTCCTATGGTCCTCTCGGGATATCAATGTTGCTCATATGCGGCCAAACCATTGGTGTTCGACCACTGCGGAAGTCCTCCCCGCACACCAGCATCAAGACGCACCGCGTTCATAGCCACGAACGCAGCTCAAACGTAGCTTCTAAATCGCTGCAAACGCAACCCAGACGCAGCTCTAATCGCTGACAGACGCAGATCAAATCGCTGCCAAACGCAGCTCAAATCGCCGCCAAACGCAGCTCAAATCGCCGCCAGACGCAGCTTCCAAATCGCTACAAACGCAGCTCAGACGTAGATTCCAACGCTGCAAACGCAGCGTCTAATTGCTGCGTCTGAGCTTCCAGACGATGCGTTCAAGCTTCCAGACACTGCGTTTGAATGCAGACAAAACTGTTTCCCACGATCTGAGGGGATCACAACTCCACTCAGGAGTAATTTAAGGGGCGGTTACATCCCATTAGCCCCACTTAGGAGCGAATTAAGGAGGTGGTTACACCCCTTAATCCCCTATAAATAACGACAAACTCAACAGAGTTAAGGATCGGATTTTGGATAATCAGATCGGGGCTGAATCTTTCGAGGGCGTTTTGTTGGAACTTCTTGGCTAGTCAACAGGATCCTTAGAGAGCATTTCTGGAGCTTTGTAGATCGGCAACAAGATCTTCTTCATCCTTGGCTTATAACCGACTTTCGGTTAAATCAACTCTTTCATAGAGTTATCAACTCGTCCAGAGTTTCAAACTTGCCACGCAACTTCTCCACAACGTCAAATCGTGAGGAGAAGACCACATTCCAGTGAAACAAGACATCGGATCGTCAACGAGAAGCAAACTCGACGCGAGCATTCGAGGGAGGCATCTCATCGCCACCGTGAAGAACCCAGATTTAAACAAAGGGGAGAATCCAGGTCATTCTCTTCTCTTTTGTAATCAGAAAATCCAATTGTAATCGAGATTAAAGGAATACAAATCAATTTTCCTTCATTTTTTTTACTGCAAATTTTCCCACAAACAAAAGATGGCGACTCTGCTGGGGATGATGTTCTCTGACGAAGAAGTGGTGGCGCAATCCGATGTTCATCTCACTGGAACAACCATCGAAACTCTCGTGGTAGAGTTTGATCAAGCCAAGTTTGAGGAGGCCCTCTCCTCCGGATCTCTTAGCCCCAAGGCTATGCGCAAGATCCACAAAGTCTCCAAGGAGACTAAAGCTCCAATTGTTGCTCCTATGCCGAAGGAAGCCTTCTCCTTCAACCAAGAATGCTCGAACAGCCCCTCCTCCGAAGGAGTGGGCTCAGCTTCGGCCAAACTCGTCCACCGAGTTGAAGGCTCTGCGTAAGATGTCCATTGAGGTGACAAAGGCCTTGAAGCAGGCTAGGAAGAATGCCGCTCGACGCAGGAGGAGATCCCTACGACGAGCACATCTCCGAGAATATCGATCCTTAAGTCAACACGAGCTTCGTGTTTGTGAGCCTAAACGCGACCCTATGCCCTGCGTTTCTATTTCAGAATGCAAGTATCGCGTCTATGAGCCCAAACATAGGCTCTGTGTGAAGAAGACTGAACGCAACCCTCAGGGGTGCGTTCTACAAAATAAACGCAACTCTCAAATATGCGTTTCATCAGCAAAACCTGAAGCTCAGGCATGCGTCCCAAGTTCCAAATCCAATACCGAACCTGGTGTATACCGTGGAGCTTCGGGGCGCTGCCCCGAACCCCGCCGGGGGGTATTCCATCCCCCCGGACCCCCTGGCCAGGGGCGCGCCGCCCCCTGGACCCCCGGCTCGCTGACCGGGCAGCGAGACCCTCGCATACTCTGCGTAGCGCGACTAGATTGAGGGGCGGATATAAGAAGTTTATGGATTCAAGGCATCTCAACCAGATCCATATTCACCAAGAGCCAGTCCTGTCCAATCATGGACTGGGGGTTCCAGTTCAAACCTCACAATCTTGCCCAACCAACGACGACGTTCTCACAGGAAGAAGTCTCCAGAGACCGAGTATCCTGAAGTCACTATCAATGTGATCGGAAGAGGGAAAGCCTCAAGTCCTAATTCCGATTACTCAGAGACAAGTCGTTCGCCAACCGTCAAAGAAATCGCTAACGAGTTTGAAGGGATCTACCGACGCACTCGGACGTGAACAGGAGCCATTCCCCCTGTCAACTATCGGAGGTTAGCCAGAGGAACCAATTCCGATGATGAACACTCAGCCATTGCAGAGTCCCAATCATCAAACTCTTTTGTTGAACATGAGAGCTCCGCCTATATGACAGAAAGCCATGAAGATCTCGCGAAGAGACTTGATGAGCAGGAGGCCATGCTCAAATCTCAGCAAGAGGTCAACTCGTCGCAGACAAGGCCAAATCTCAGAAGACAGATTCGCCACTCAGGCAAGAATCTTCCCGAAGGGAAAGAACGTCTTCGTCCCGACCTCACGCAAGCAAAGGGAAGGGAAAAATGGTTGATGACACGGCTTCTGACCAAGAAGCCCACAACCTGGAATCTTCCTCTGATGAAGGAAGAGAGACGGAGTATGAGCAAAATCCTCAGTCGGCTAAAATCGAGGAATTGGAAGCCCGCCTCAATGTCATTGCTAACAGAAGCGAGCTCCAAGATGAGGGAGTTGTCAGGCCCTACCCTGCCGAATGGGACGCAGCCCCTTATCCTCCAAAATTTGAAGTCCCGACGCTACAAACTTTTGACGGCACGGGATCACCGAACCAACATATCTATCATTTCAAGTCACAGACTGGGAATGTGATATCAAATGACGCCATACTGGCTCGATTATTCATTGGCACCCTCAAGGGAGTTGCCTTTGAATGGTTCAGAAAATTGTCTGCCGGATGTATCCAAAAGTGGGAAGATCTAGACAGACTATTCCTGTCAAGATTCTTTGAAGAGGATACAGAAGTCTCCAT
>NC_033794.1:127174699-127186492 GCF_001876935.1 Asparagus officinalis
TTCATTGGCACCCTCAAGGGAGTTGCCTTTGAATGGTTCAGGAAACTTCCTGTGGGATGTATCCAAAAGTGGACAGATCTAGAGAGACTCTTCCTGTCAAGATTCTTCGAAGAGGATACGGAAGTCTCCATCCATACCCTTCTAGCCACTAAGCAAAAGAAGAGGGAGTCTGTCAAAGCCTTCGTCAAAAGGTTCCGAACCATGGCTCTCCGGTGTTCGTCAGGTATGACACAGTCTACTTTAGTAGAGACTTGTCGGCACAACTTGCAGACAGACCTCCTAGCCCGAATCGGAGTTGCAGAATGTCATTCTTGGAGACAACTAATCTCTCAAGGCGAACAGGCTCAAAAGATTATTGTCAGGATCAAAGCTGAAGAACAAAGTAGGCATGATCCACCTGAGCAATCGGACCAAGCCCAATCTTCTCCTGAGCAATCGGACCAAGCCCACTCTTCCCAGTCAGAACCGGAAGATGCTACGGCCACTGAAGCTAATCCTCCTCTTCAGTAGGATGGCAGGTCCAACAACTATCACGTTAACAGTTACCTCTGATAGTCAAACTCGTTAGACAGTGGCTCACTAGGCGATGTGCCATGTCTACCCTTTTCCCTCCTGCACTTGTTCAAGACTGGGGGTTGGTTTATTTGTAGTTCATTCGATTATGAGCAATAAATTTTCTGAGTTGTCATGTTCAATAGAACACCTCCGTCAACCACGAAATCCACCAAAACTATCATGTTAATGATCACCTCTGATAGTCCATTCCCTCCAAAGTCTCCTGCCAATCTTCTTAAATAGGATGGTAGGTCCACAAAACTATCACGTTAACAGTTACCTCTGATAGTCAAACTCGTTAGACAGTGGCTCACTAGGCGATGTGCCATGTCTACCCTTTTCCCTCCTGCACTTGTTCAAGACTGGGGGTTGGTTTATTTGTAGTTCATTCGATTATGAGCAATAAATTTTCTGAGTTGTCATGTTCAATAGAACACCTCTGTCAACCATGAAATCCACCAAAACTATCATGTTAATGATCATCTGATAGTCTAGTTTCTTCAAATTCCCCCACCAATCCTCCTCAATAGGATGGCGGGTCCACCTAAAACTATCACGTTAACCGTCACCTCTGATAGTCCTTTTCCTCCAAATTCCCCCACTAATCCTCTTCAAGTAGGATGGCGGGTCCACAAAACTATCACGTTAACAGTTACCTCTGATAGTCAAACTCATCAGATAATGGCCTACCAGGTGATGTGCCTCTATTCCAACTTCATGGATAGTGCCTCACTAGGTGATGTATCTTGTCTACCTCTTTTTATTCCCCTGCTAAGTCTTAATCAAGATTGGGGGTTGGTTACTTGGAATCCATTGGATTAAGAGTAATAAATCTTTCACATCGTCGAGTTAACATTACACTTCTGACGATCATCATCCCCACAGAGTATGAATGCAGCTTGCATCGCTCCTAATTTGTCACGTCAATCCTCTTCAATAGGATGATAGGTCCTCAAAATCGCTCAAATCGCAATCTTCCCCAGAAAGACACTAAGTCTTCAAAATCTGAGTATCAAAATTCATCGCTTCTGATGATAAACTCATTTAGCAATTCTCCCCAGCGAGACGCTAGTCTTCAAAATCTTGTTCAAATCACAAGTACACAATCTCGTCACGTTAACATCACACCTCTGACAAAAACCCACTTATCAATCCTCATCAATAGGATGATAAGTCCACAAAGTTGCTCCAATCGCAACACAAATTCTGTCACGTTAACACTAAACCTCCGACAAAACCCACTTATCAATCCTCGTCAATAGGATGATAAGTCCACAAAGTTGCTCCGATCGCAACAAATTCCCGTCATGTTAACATCATACCTCTGACAATCCACTTATCAATCCTCGTCAATAGGATGATAAGTCCTCAAAGTTGCTCCAATCGCAACATTATCCTGTCATGTTAATATCACACCTCTGACAAAACCCATTTATCAATCCTCGTCAATAGGATGATAAGTCCTCAAAGTTGCTCCAATCGCAACATTCTCCTGTCATGTTAATATCACACCTCTGACAAAATCAACTTATCGACTCTCGTCAATAGAGCGATAAGTCCTCAAAGTTGCTCCGATCGCAACACTCTGACAAAATATCGACTCTCATCAATGGAGCGATAGGTCCATAAAAATATTGTTAGGTTAACATCACACCTCTAACAGTCAAACCCCCCCAATGAACTTGTTAATCCTTTTTCAACAAGATTAGCAAGTTGTCATTATAAAATCCCCAACGGATTAAATATTTTCTGGAATTATCCTAGTGATAATAAAGAAAATTTCTAAATTTCACTCTAAGTGAAAATTCATGTCAAGTTAATATTACACCTCTGGCGCTTCCAACTTTCTTTCAGTGTTTCAAGTAACACAGGAAGAAATAACAACAAAGTCTACGTATTCAACATCGTGGCAGGTTGTTATTAATAACATCGAAATCCATGCCTTACACGCATGGGGGACTTTATCTCGATCCCTAATTAGAGATAAGCCTACGCCTAACACGCGTTGCCGGTTAGCCTTTTACCGTGAAAAGGACATCAAAATCTATGCCTTACACGCATGGGGGACTTTATCTCGATCCCTAATTAGAGATAAGCCTACGCCTAACACGCGTTGCCGGTTAGCCTTTTACCGTGAAAAGGACATCAAAATCTAATTCAAAATCATAGCATCAAGTCTAAGAGGGTTCATTCTCTTAGCACAACGTTACATGTGGAACGGACTTAGACAATCCACATGCTAGCCCGACTCAAACGGTAGTCGGTAAAGGCTTATCAAATCCGTTGATGGCTGAGGGTTTGCCAAAAATCCTATGCATGTTTGCAGGTCCATCAGCTTAATGGATGTGAGCCGAGACTTAAAACAGATGAGCCAAAGACAAGTCTCAAAGACTTAGTCAAAAATACACGGAAACCACTTCCATGTCTTAAGTCAAAACGTTGAGGTCAGACCCGCGATGCAAAAACCGAACGCCGAGGTCACACCCGTGTTCCAAATTCAACATGCAAGGGTAAGACCCGCATCTCAAGTTCAAAATGCAGGGTCCACCCCCACATTCCAGAAGCAGGATTATGGCGCATACCTTCACACAGGTCCTACGTGGCAAATCCCTTCAACCAAGATGCCTTCGAAGCAAGTGCAGAGAACAAATCCTTTACCACAAGGAATCAACAGCTCCAAGATCAGAGTTGAGATCCAAAGTATTCCGAAAATTCGTCCCAGTCAACCGCGAACTTTCGAAAACTTTGGAGGGGGTTCTGTAGGCTGTCTAAAAATCACAATAGATAGCTGATCCCCATCAAAACACCGATGATGGAAGTTACAATCTGACGACTTCCAGAAGGCTACAATTTGAAGACTTTCACGTAGATCGCTGAAGGTTACAATCTGACGACCTTCACGACAACCGATGAGAGCTCTAGTTTAACAGCCTTCACCATCAACATCGAGAGTTACAATCTGACGACTCTTGCATATCAAAGAGCTAAAGTAAAGATTACAAAATGACGATCTTTGCAACGCTTCGACAGAAAGAGACTACAAATCAATGGTCTCTTCAAATCAAGCTGCGGAAGTCCTCCCCGCACACCAGCATCAAGACGCACCGCGTTCATAGCCACGAACGCAGCTCAAACGCAGCTCCAATCGCTGCCAAGCACAGTTCGAACGCAGCTCCAATCGCTGCCAAGCACAGCTCGAACGCAGCTCCAATCGCTGCCAAGCACAGCTCTGAACGCAACTCAAATCAGCTTCTGGACGCAGCTCAAATCAGCCTCTGAACGCGGCTCAGATCAGCAGCTGAACGCAGCTCAGATCAGCAGCTGAACGCAGCTTCAACCGCTGCCAGACGCAGCTCCAGCTGACTTCGAACGTAGTTCTATACTGCTGCCAAATGCAGCTTTCATCCGCTGCAAACGCAGCTTCCAATCACTGCGTTCAAGCTTCCAGACACTGCCAGAATGCAGGATCTGCGTTTGACTCGTTCAAACACGAGTTGAACGGTTTCAAAACCGTTTCCCACGATTTGAGGGGATCACAACTCCACTCAGGAGTGATTTAAGGGGCGGTTACATCCCATTAGCCCCACTTAGGAGCGAATTAAGGAGGTGGTTACACCCCTTAATCCCCTATAAATAACGACAAACTCAACAGAGTTAAGGATCGGATTTTGGATAATCAGATCGGGGCTGAATCTTTCGAGGGCGGTTTGTTGGAACTTCTTGGCTAGTCAACAGGATCCTTAGAGAGCATTTCTGGAGCTTTGTAGATTGGCAACAAGATCTTCTTCATCCTTGGCTTATAACCGACTTTCGGTTAAATCAACTCTTTCATAGAGTTATCAACTCGTCCAGAGTTTCAAACTTGCCACGCAACTTCTCCACAACGTCAAATCGTGAGGAGAAGATCATGTTCCAGTGAAACAAGACATCGGATCGTCAACGAGAAGCAAACTCGACGCGAGCATTCGAGGGAGGCATCTCATCGCCACCGTGAAGAACCCAGATTTAAACAAAGGGGAGAATCCAGATCATTCTCTTCTCTTTTGTAATCAGGAAATCCAATTGTAATCGAGATTAAAGGAATACAAATCAATTTTCCTTCATTTCTTTTACTGCAAATTTTCCCACAAACAGTTATAACATCAAAACGCTGGAGTCGGACCCGCGTTACAACAAGTGAACGCCAGGGTCGAACCCACGTTACAACATCAAAACGCTGGAGTCGGACCCGCGTCACAACAAGTGAAACGCGAGCGACCCTCGCGTTCTGGATGTTCAGTCAACACCCAACCTCGCGTCTCAATCCTAAGACGCGAGGTTAGGGTCCTGAACGCCAGGTTGGGCGTTTGACTCATTCAAATATGAGTCGAACGGTTTCAGAACCGTTTTTCCCACGATCTGAGGAAATCACGCCCACTTAGGAACGGATTTAGAGGGCAGTTACACCCCCTTAATCCCCTATAAAAGCGAGTAAACTCAACTGAGTTAAGGGTTCGATTTTTCTTGGCTTGAATCGACCATTGAAGGCTGGCTTTTTGGAGCTGAGAATTGGCAGCAACAGGGGAGATCATTGGGCGAACTTCGGAGGAGATCGGCATCATCCTTCAAGGAAGTTCATCTTCAACGTTCGGCAACAGGAGCTTCCTCATCCTTGGCTATTAACCGATTTTCGGTTTAAATCAACTCTTTTTCAAGAGTTAAAACTCGTTCAGAGTTATCAACTCGTTCAGAGTTCTAAAACTTGCCACGCAAGTTCTCCACAACGTCAAATCGTGAGGAGAAGACACCGTTCCAGTGAATCAAGACTATCTGATTCTGGCCTCTGTACAGATTGGTGAGATTGAGAGCCTTCGAAAATCGTCTACAATCAAGATTCAAGGAATTATCCACATAATAGTGCATTTAGTGTTGGAAATTATGGTTAAATCTGAAATAAAACAGTAAAAATTGATGTATTGTAATTTTAAACTTTTCCAGTTCACTCCTGTGTGTTTGTGAAACGCTGTGCTTAAAGCAATATTTGGCCTACTCTGATGTAAGGATCCTAAGACCAAACTGCTTCCAGGAACAATAGTACAGTACTCTGGTGTGCACCAACCCAGTACTATCAAGATCTCCTCGATTTATAAGACCTTTCGGTCAAGGCAAAGATCTCCTCGATCTCAGAACCTTTCGGTTCAAAACCTTTCGGTTTTAGGGCAAGTTTCTGCGGGCATAGTTTCTGCAATAGCAGCACAACAGCAGCAACAACGTCAAGATCTCCTTGATCCGACGTTAGTATTCCAAGTTCTCTAGCCAAACTACAAGAGCTGCTTAAAGGGCGCTATTTATAGGCCTCTAAGACCAACTCAAGAGTCACCCTCAATTAATGCGACTGTTACAATTCACAACGTCAATTATGATTGTAACATCAATGCATTAAAATGTTCTAAATACTGTTATAACTGCTGCATGTAGTAACTCATAAATAAGATAATCAATGGACGTGTTACTACAAAACGCGAGGGTCACGTATTAGCAAATCAGACGAACATCGTCTGTAGGACGAACCTCGTCGAATGGGCGAACCTCGTCGAACGGGCGAACCTCGTCGAATGAACAAACCTCGTCAAACAGGCGAACCTCGTCGAACGAACGAAGCTCGTCAAACAGGCGAACCTCGTTTGACGAGCGAACATCGTCGAACGGGCGGACCTCGTCGAACGGGCGAACCTCGTCAAACGAGCGAACCTCGTCAAACAAGCGAACCTCGATGAACGGGCGAACCTCGATGTACGGGCGAACCTCGACGAACAAACGAACCTCATTTAATGAGCGAACCTCGTCAAACAGACGAACCTCATTTGATGAACGAACCTCGTCAAACAGACGAACCTCATATGAGCTTGTGAATCAGATGAACCTCGATGAACCTCGTCTGATTTCGAGAACATTAGGGTCAACCCCGATGCCTCCGTGCAAAGTACAAAGTGCGCCTAACAAAGCGCCACTTAGCACCTCAGCCTGATTAGTCCCGATCCCCGACCCATTGGCCCACGGCCCACGACCCACGACCTACTAGAATTTATGATGGATTAATTAAAATAAAACACATCTCGGCTTGCCATTAGCAAGCCTTGAACAAAAGACCTTTTGGAACACCAAAACATTAACTTTCCACTAGGCTACTAAGCATTTATGAAAAGTACATGTAGTTAATATATATATAGTTTGAAAACTCATTTTGAAAAATAGTTTTGACCAAAAAATCCAACATCTAGAACTCTTAACATCCTTTGCAAATTATAAGTTCTATCAATTTTCCTTTTCTTATTTACTGTTCAACTATCTATTGTTAAATTATGATTCTATTTATGATTTTACATGTATGTCATTAAATTGTTACTTGTATTTACATTCAAATTTTAATTTCCATGATTACCTTATTAGCTTAGATATATAGAAACATCTCTATTTATATAATGCATTGTTTGTGTTATAGATCCTAGTCATGGAAAACTATTTTAAAAGGAAGTTCGCTTATGATCAACCATCCTTTTCTCAACCCTTGCCTTCTTCAAAGAATTTTTTTTTTATAAGGTGACTTGAAGAATCATTTAGCAGATCATGGACAAAGGCCTAGAATCTTAGACTATCATCCAAATTTTCGAGATGAAATTTGGAGAGCATACTTGCAAAAAGGTCCATGTCAACAATGAGAACATAATTTTTCACAGAAAAAATTGAAAATTCTCTACTTCGTTTTAGTTCCAATTGGTTTGATGAGTTCGGAAATTGGTTAGAATATAGTGTTTCAAAAGATGCGTCTTATTGTTTATGTTGCTATCTTATGAGGCCGAAGCTTGGAGAACAGGGGGTGGTGATGCATTTGTTGTCGAAGGATTCACAAATTGGAAAAAAGGGACATATTGCAAGTCTATATTGGTAGTCCAAATAGTGCACATAACGTAGCTTGGAGGAAATGCAAAACATTAATGAATCCAGATCAACATATTGAAGTTGCCATTGCCATACAATCTAATCAAGTTAAAAGAGATTACATGATTCATCTAACTGCAACTGTAGATTGCATCATATTTCTTTTACATCAATGGTTGGCATTTCATGATCATAATGAAATCAAAGATTCAAGTAATAAAGGGAACTTCCTTGAACTTCTATGCTTTCTTCCAAACCACAATGAAAACATTGATAAGGTTTTAAAAGGTTCTTGTGGAAATTTAAAACTAATAACATCTAGCATCCAAAAGGATATTGTGAATGCTGTAGCTAGTGAAACAACTCATGCAATTATCAATGGTCTTGGAGATGATGTATTTACTGTTTTAGTTGATGAATCTCAAGATATATCTATCAAAGAGCATATTTCGATTGTTTTATGTTATGTGAATGAAAGAGGATGTGTGCTTGAATGTTTTCTTAGTTTTGTACATGATCCTCGCACAGATGCCCAATCACTTAAAGAAGTTTTGGAGTCAGAATTTGCAAAACATGTTTAAGTTTGTCAATATTAGGGGAACAAGACTATCATGGAGCTCGTAATATGCAAGGTGAGTTCAATGGACTCAAAAGATTGATAGTGAAAGAGAATAGACCTGCTTTTTATGTGCACTGTTTTGCCCATTAGTTTCAACTAGCACTTGTAGCTATTACAAAAAAAACAAGTTGAAGTTACCTTGTTATTTAATTTGGTTACAAATTTGTGTAATGTTATTGATGCTTCTTGTAAACGTGGGGATATTTTTCAAAAAAAAAAAAACAATTCAATAGGGTAAAAGAAGCACTTGAAAGTGGTGAAATATGTAGTGGACATGGCTTGAATCAAGATAATACTCTTAAAAGGGCTAGAGATACTCGTTGGGGCTCACATTATGGTACATTATTTAGTTTAATTACCATTTTCTCTTCTGTTATTGAAGTCCTTGAAATCATTGAGGAAGATGGTACATCCTCAGAGCAAAGAGGCGAAGCTTGTGCATTATTGAACGCTATCCAATCTTTTGATTTTGTATTTAACTTGCATTTGATGAGAAATATATTTGGAGTTACTAATGAGTTGTCTCAAGCATTACAAAGAAAGGATCAAGACATTGTAATTGCTATGGAATTGGTTAATGTGTCAAAAGGTCAACTGCAATTAATTAGAGATGCTAGATAGAATTCTGCATTTGAGGAAGTTTGGGTGTTTTGTGAGAAAAACAATATCGTTGTCGTCCACATGTATGAGGCATTTGTTGCTCAAGGAAGGTCGCGATGCAGAGTCGAGAAAGTTTCAAAGTTGCATCACTTTCAAGTTGAATTATCTTATCAAATTATTGATAGCCAACTCCAAAAAGCTAACAATCAGTTTACAGAGTTAAATACTGAGTTGCTTCTTTGTACAAGATGCTTGAGCCTAAGAGATTCATTTGCTGGTTTTGATAAGCAAAAACAAATTGGACTTGCCCAGTCCTACCCTTCAGAATTCTCCTTAGTGGAAATCATGGCACTTGATATGCAACTTGAGAATTACATTATAGAGGTACAATCAGATAATGAATTTTCAAACTTAAAAGGAATTGGTGATCTTTCTGAAAAGTTAGTGGAGACAAAGAAGCATATTGTATATCATTTGGTGTATTCTCTCGTGAAGTTAGTTTGATTTTACTAGTTCCTACTGCAACCATCGAAATAACTTTTTCAATATAGTGAAGAATCGAATGCACAACTGCATGGGAGATGACTGGTTAATGCAAGTACCCTAGAGAGGGGGTGAATAGGGTAATTGCTAATCTAATCCGATATCGATGTCAAATTAAAAACTTTATAAAGAATATCCTAGCAATATGATGTACAATGAGATATGCAAGGTTAAACAATAAACAATAAATAATAGGCAATATAAACTATGAGACAATAGGTGATATAAAAATATACACAAGAATAAGTGTGTCAATGTCAAACACAAATAAGCAATATGATCATGGAGTTCGGTCTAACACTTGACCTATGTCTCCGCCCCTCACCTTGAGGAGATTCTCCACTATCTCAAATAACTACACAATCGGTTTTCAAAGCTAACCGAGAACTTTTACATTCCACACGTTGTCAATCCCACAAGATACTCCTCTAAGTGTTGGCCTACCCGTGTCACCTTCCTCAAGTACTTAGAATTACTACCTCTCCCTATGGTTTTACAACCAAACCACTCTTATTAGAATTGACCCCAGTCTCTCCCAACCGCTCCTCTAAGTATCCTCGTGTATTACAATGTATTCAACAATAATAAGCTTAAATAAATGTTTTGTTCTCCAACAAAGATGAGAACGAAATTGTAAGCACACTCTCAAGGAAAACACTCTCACAACCCAAATATACAATATGTGAAATACTTAAGCTCAAATGGTTGTGTGTGTAAGCAATGAGTATAATGAAATATAAACTCAAATCAATCTAGCATAAATATATGAAAAACAAAGTATTACAAGGCTAGATGAAGAGTTTAGACAAGAGATGCAGATATTTAAGGTTGAATCCCTCAAAATGAAATTGAGATTCTTCTCTTGTGAAACTCTCTTCACATAAACAAACACACTTAATTTTTCTTAAAAATTCTTTAAAAAAACTTGAAAAACTCTTTTATAAACTTCCTTAGTTGAACAAATGAATCAAGAGGGCTATTTATAGACCCTCCAAACAAAATAAATAATTCAGCAACAAAAACTAGTCGTTACAGCCTTCTGACCGTTGATCAGTCAACTGGTCAAAAAATCAGTCGACCGGTCGTTCGACCGTTGGCCAAGACTGAAAAACAAGAGACACTATCAGTCGACTGGTGTTGCTGTATCGGTCGACTGATGAGGGGTGATCGGTCGACTAATGTAAAGAATCAGTCGACTGATTGAGAATAAAAAATAGACACTAAAAAATGCACTGGTGAGTCGACTGATTTGGCTTGTCGGTCGACTGATGAAAGGGTATCAGTTGACTGATTGCTTGCAATTGGTCGACTGATAAGCTGACATTTCAGACACTGAATTTTCCAAGAAACTTGATTTTGTAAATTCAATTTAGAATAACAAAACAACTCTAAAATTAATAAAACTTAGAAAAATGTTTATATATGAAGATGAACATATTAAAGAAGAAAATTTTTAATTTGCATTTCCCATTTGTGAAAACACAAGTATTTTACAAAAACGTCAAAAATATGAAATCGCCAAAAACTTGATTTTGATGAAATCATTCGAAACAAGTTTTAAAACACTTTTCAAGAGATTAATAGACTTGAGGAAAGATATAAAATAGTGTTGTTAAGTCTATAATCCGAAAATGATGATAAATCAAAAACAAATATGTGTTTGTAGTTTGAGCTTTAAATATAACACATAATGTATAAATCTAAACTAATATACCCAAGATAAAAATCTTCGTATAACTTGATCTTGGTAGTGAGGATGAAGCGATAATGTTGTTGACTTGAATTGTGATGGCTTCATTCTGATTTCCTTCCATCCTCCAATGGATATGATCGTGTAGGCACAAGTTCAACCAACCTCCAACTGAGGATCTTTGTGTAGGATACCTAACAATCAAATACAAACACTCGACAAACGATGTTAGGATTTGTTTGTTAATCATCAAAACTAGATTAGACAATAGGCTCATAAACATGAGACCTAACAGTTAAATGATTGCTTGGTCACTTATATTGAAAGAGATATTTTTAACAGCATAGACAATGAGGAAATCGTACAAGTTTATCAAAATATGAAAACACGGAGGGTACAATTTTAAAGAATTACTATGAGGTATTTATATTGATCATATTTTTTGCAAGTATTCTTTTTTTTTTGGTAAATGAAAATTTTTTATTTCATAACCAAAATTGAGCAGTTAAGTACACCTCAGGTCCTCAGTTTTTAAAACTTAACTGAGGATAAAAAAACAAACTTTTTTGCAATTATTTTTTAAAGAATTACTATGAGGTATTTATATTGATCATATTTTTTGCAAGTATTCTTTTTTTTTTGGTAAATGAAAATTTTTTATTTCATAACCAAAATTGAGCAGTTAAGTACACCTCAGGTCCTCAGTTTTTAAAACTTAACTGAGGATAAAAAAACAAACTTTTTTGCAATTATTTGGTAAATGAAAATTTTTTATTTCATAACCAAAATTGAGCAGTTAAGTACACCTCAGGTCCTCAGTTTTTAAAACTTAACTGAGGATAAAAAAACAAACTTTTTTGCAATTATT